>NC_060123.1:88011282-88317264 GCF_021461395.2 Schistocerca americana | reverse complement strand
ATATAATAAAAATGTCGTTTTGAGGAGAAACCCTGAGAGATTTTTTTTTTCATGTATACCGCCACAGTGAAGTTTGGTAATTTGCCTATAATCAGTGCAAGTCGCAAACACGGAGCTGCTGCATCGATGGATCGGCCGTGCTACAGAAGGGGACAGCTGTTTCATGAAATGGCCTCCCCTATCACCAGATCTCACTCCGCGTGACTTTTTTCCGTGGGGACGTGTTAATGAACTGGTGTATGTTCCGCCTCTACCACGTGATGTAGCAGAGTTCCGGGAGAGAATACGGGAAGCGACTGCCACAGTCGACGATGCCATGCTGGGACGGGTATGGCAAGAATTCCATTACCGTATTGACGTCTCCCGGTTCACTCATGGTACACATATCAAATATTTGTAAAAAAAAAAAAAAAAAAAAAAAAAAATAAGACAAACCCTTTCAGAATTTCTCTTCAAAATGCAATATGTATGACATCTGATATCTGTTCAGTGTTTAGTTCTTGTGCAATAAATAGTTTGAAGCGTTCCCGGGCTTTATGTACACCCCATATTTTATGCGATCTCGGCTTTTGAATGCTTTTTAATATTCAGGTAATGGCTGTGTAGTTATCAGTGCTCTTATCAAGTGGCACTTCCTTATGGTATTTGCTCCCTGAAACTCGGCGAAGTTTCTCTCCTGCTGTCCCACCTACCGCTGCTAAATTCGCCGAGTGCAGTAACTCCAAAAGAAATTACATTTCTCACAATAGAAGATTCGGAAGTTGTCTATGCACTGACACATCTCGAGACTATAATTTTACAGTATTACCAGTCCAAGAAAAGAAAGGACGAAAACAATTGTGCAGTGAACAAAGTTTCTCCTAGCAATGTTCTGACCGTGCGCAAGCTCTTGGATTTTCTACCAAGGACCGTCCGTCCGAAGGTCTATTGCAATGTGCAACACGTCGACGTTCATACACACAGTATCACTTGAAAAAATATCGTAGATACCTTTTCGAACTAAACAATGATCTGTTTTTCCGTACACTTCCTGTACAATAGTAATTAGCATTCGGTTTAACTTATTTCGAATTGCTCATTTCGTTAACTTTTAGAATTTCAGAATTTCACAAAATGGATGACTTCCAACAACTGATGCCGTTAGCGTATACAGAATTCAATAGATGTCCATCTAATCGAATATTAACACCACACCAAGTCATTAGTTTCCTTGATAGCTTATATGCGAAATCCGGAGGGACGCGATGCACGCCACAGAGCGCATAATTTCTCTCTCGCAGTCACAAATCAGAGATTGTTACTTAAGTAACAACTTTTGGTTTTAAATGTGACTGAATGGTGATTTAATTCGTTCTTCGTAATACAGGCACATTTGTAGTTTGCACTTGGAAGAAATATTACGACGTGACACGCATTACAGGCTTTCCAGTTGCTGGCACGATGATTTGAGGCAACATAGGTAACCGAGGCAAGAAACTGAATACATCATGATTGCTTTATTACTTTGTAAGGCACCATCATTCGCAGCTTGTACACGGAAGAAATATTACGACGCGACGCCATCATTCGCAGTTTGTACATGGAAGAAATATTACGACGCGACGCATATTACAGGCTTTCCAGCTGCTGCCGCGATGATTCCAGACAACATAGGTAACCGAGGCAAGAAACTGAATAAATCATAACTACTTTATTACTTTGTAAGACACCATTGGAGACCATGTGTCCCTGCTCAGAAAATATCACTACACGACCTGCGATATTCTGCCGATTTAGTTCGGGATCATACTGTTAAATGCCTCACACATAATCAGGCGGCCGGCCGCTGGTGGCCGAGCCGTTCTGGCGCTACAGTCTGGAACCGCGCGACCGCTACGGTCGCAGGTTTGAATCCTGCCTCGAGCATGGATGTGTGTGTTATCCTTAGGTTAGTTAGGTTGAAGTAGTTCTAAGTCCTAGGGGACTTATGACCTCAGCAGTTGAGTCCCATAGTGCTCAGAGCCATTTGAACCATAATCAGGCAGTGTTATCCATTACTTTCATATTGTAAGACTGGCAGTAAATCACTGGAAAGAATAACAAACCGTAAAATAAATTGCAGTATTTATCCGGAGCGGCCAAAATTGGAACGACCACATAAAACTATGGGGAAATAAGGCGATGAAAGCTGAACTTTTAAAATCCGAGACAAATATGTTCCGAGTAAGGTCTTAAGGGATGGGAAAGACCCCCCCCCCCCCCCCCGCAGTTTAATGGGTGTATTAGAAAGCTGTTAATTAAACAAAGAGAAATTCATCTCAGATTCAAGAGAAGTAAAAACCCAGCTGACAAACAAAAGCTGAACGAAGCGAAATGAGCGTTAAGGGGAGCAAGGTGACAAGCCTTCAATGACCTTGAAAGTAAAACTTTGTCAACCTACCAGAGTAAATATCCTATGGTGTTTTCGTAGTATGTAAAACCAGTAAGGAGGTCAAAATCATCTATTCACTCAGTCAGTGATAATATTGGCTCCGAAACGCAAGATAAAACATAGAATGCCGAAATACTGAATTCCGTCTTCCGAAATTGTTTCACCGCGGAAGGTCGTAACACGGTCCTTCCTTTTAATTGTCGTACTAACGTAGAAAGGGCACATATAGAGATAACAGATAGCGGAATAGAAAAACAACTACAATCGCTTAGTAGCGGAAAGGCGTCAGGACCACATAAGACATCTGTAGGGTTTTATGAAGATATGGGAAACAGCGAGCTCCCCTCCTCGCAGTGATTTCTCGTAGATCGCTTGAACAACGAAGAGTGCGTAGTGGCGTGAAGAAAGTGCAGGTCATTCCCGTTTTTAAGAAAGGCTGCAGGATATATGCACACAATTATAGACCTATATCGTTGACGTCAAAATGTTGTAGAATTAAGGAACAAGTTTTATGTTCAATAATTACAACGTTTTTGGAGAATGAAAATCTCCTCTATAAAAGTCAACATGGATACCGAAGACAGAGATCCTGCGAAAACTCAGCTCGCTCTTCTCCAGGAGATCCCCAACGCCTTAGGCAGTGGCGCTCAGGTTAGCGCCGTGATCCTTGACTTCAGGAAGGCATTTGACACCGTCCCGCACTGCCATTATGACAAAAAAAAACGAGATTATCGAGTGCCTGAGCAGATTTGAGACTGGATTCAAGACTTCGTTGCAGATAAAAATCAACACGTCACTTTTAGCAGGAAAAATGCGACAAATGTAAAGATAATTTCCGGAGCATCTCAAGGAAGTGTGATAGGACCGTTACTGTTTAAAATATATATAAATTATCCACTACAAAGTGTCGGATGCTTTCTAGGACTGTTCGAATATGATGCAGTGGTCTGTAACAAAGTAACAACGCCAGAAGGTAGTAAAGATTTGTAGATCGACCTGTAGAGAATTGGTGAATGTTGCAGCATCTGACAGTTGACCCTGATAGTAAATAATTGTAATATATTGCGCACACATAGGAAAAGAAATCCACTACTGTACAGCTACACTACTGATGAGAGACTGCTCGAAACGGTGTCTGCCGTAAAATATTTAGCAGATGCTATGCACAGCGACGTCAAGTGGAATGACGACATATATCAAATAGTGGGATGAGCAGATAACACACTCAGACGTATAGGAAGAATCTTAAAGAAATGTAACTCATCCACGAAGAAAGTGGCTTATAAGGTGTTTGTTCGACCGATTCTAGAGTATTGCTGATCTATCTGGGATGCCTACCAGATAGGACTGATAGAGGAGATAGAGAAGATCCAACGTTTCGTCAAGTGATCGTTTAGTCGGCATGAGAGCCTTACGGAGATGCGCAAGCAACGCCACTGGCAGACGCTACGAGAGAGGCGTTGTGCAAAAAATGGTTCAAATGGCTCTGAGCACTATGGGACTTAACATCAGTGGTCATCAGTCCCCTAGAACTTAGAGCTACTTAAACCTAACTAACCTAAGGACATCACACACATCCATGCCCGAGGCAGGATTCGAACATGCGACCGTAGCAGTCGCGCAGCTCCGGACTGAGCGCCTAGAACCGCGAGACCACCGCGGCCGGCGGCGTTGTGCATCACGGAGAGATTCTCTACTGAAATTAAGAGAGAACACTTTCCGGGAAGAGTTGGACAATACATTAGGTCTCCCCACATACATCTCGCATAATGATCACTAGAAGAATCCTGGATAAATTAGCACCAATACAGGCTCTTAACGATAATCGTTTTTCGCACGTGCTATTCGCGAGTGGAACAGGGATAGAGGGGTCAATTAGTGGTACAGAAAGTACCCTCTGCCACACACTATTAGGTGGCTTGCGGAGTACGATGTAGATATAGATACAGAGTGCACATTCTAGGAAGAGCCAGGTAGTATTTTATTACATCCCGCATGTATCTCGGGAAACAACCACGACAAGAAAATGAGACAAATTAAAAGCTCTTACAGAAGCTTAACACAATCGTTAATGCCACGTATTACCGGTAAATGAAACAGGGGAGGGGAGAATTAGTGATGTCTTAAGTACCCTTTGCCATTCGCCTTAAGTGACTTGCGGAGTAGAGACAGACATGTAGTGTTTGTTGTGCCTACCAGTATGCACTCATCCAGCCACTCAAAACTAAAAACCAGTGCAGCCAACTTGGAGACGTACTTACGATAATTTCAATACGAGTGGTTCCATTCTAGTCTAGTTGAAGATTTATGCATAGCAAGTTCAGTATGAGCTCATAGTCGGTCAGGTTTCATGTACCATGTGCTGCTCACAGACCATTATGTTATTCTATCCTTCGCTGTGTACCGCTGTAGATGAGCATGTGGGTGGCCCCTCCGCATTGTCGGTCGTAAATGTCGGCCATGCAAACCGCATCCGCAGTTTCTCCTTCTAAGTGAATCCCCAGGTGTCGACCTCACTGTGGATACCATGTCCCAGTTGTCACACAAAGGACACACACAACAATACACTCTGAGCATCCACATGGCAGTCAGTCGTTATATCGCTCGGTCACAAAATCAGACATGGCAAAGTTTACCAGCTTTATCGCTGTTGTTAGCTCACTACATTATGCTAAACTGTTACTGTCGAATTTCCTTTTTTTCTTCTCTTAAGCGAAGTATGTTAGTCGAAAACTTTTGCAAGGCTTAGTGTGAGTGTTTCTTGGCGATCAGATGAAAGAATAAAAGGTTTCGGAAATAGGAAAGTGAGTGATACTTTCAGTTTGGCTTTTACTCTGTAGTGCTGTAGCAAAACCAAAGGTAACAGGAATGGTCATCTGTAATTGATACAACGGGCCACGTGAACATGAACAACGCCGGACTGATGAGTTAAATATTCAGTATTGATTTTGTTTGTGAATGCAGTGTTGATATAAATGAAAGCACTCTCGACTTTTACGTACGTTTTTTAAACAAACACAGAGTTCATTTCCGTGCTAAAATTGACCACATCATGGAGCTGTATAACAAAAGTTATGATTTTCCGGTGGAAGTAATACCTACGAGTGACATAGAGAAGCTCACGATCCAACAAAAGTTCACTTTATAGCACATATGTCACAATTTCAACTCCCCTCAATATTCCTAAACCCCCTTCTCTCACTACACAACAGATTTTGTAATTTATAATCTTGTAGTCTGCAGCACTTTTATTACCACATGCTCCGTCATGCCTTAAATGATGACCGTAAGCAAATAAACTACTAAATATGAAGTCTTTTTCTGCCTCGTGGTCACAGTATTTTACATGCCCGTGATTGACTCCTCCTTACGGAATCTTCTCACTAAAATTTTATTCTCCTTTATCTTCCTTAGGGTGTCATTGTAACGGAAATACTGTGTTTCTCTTCCCTGCTCTTTAATCCTTGTAGCACCACTCGTGCGTCTTATTTTGCGGAATCGTTGCTCTGTCTGTTTTATAGTAAAACCCTCGTTGCTTCTCGACGGCGCTATTGATGATGAACTGTAAGTATTCATAAGATCATTTCCGCGTTCCACCGAAGTACGTAAATTAACACTCTGCAGTCTCCTGTTGTTGAGTTCATACATTTATTACAAAATCAAATAATAACTGTTGCCCTTGCAAAACGATATTCAGCAATGTTTGGAGCGACAATAACCTCTAACTACCATTTTCAATTTCTTTACAACAGAGTAATACTATGCACAAGTCTGCTGAAAAACAGGGACTAACCGCTTAAAACACTGTGAATTGTAACGTCACAGCAATTAAAGAGCAACATAGACATCTTTATATTTCAATACTGTATTCTCAAAACAGCTTAATTTTAATGTACTCACGGCAACTGCTTTAATGGTGCTTTTCATGTGCAGATGACACGAGATAACGTGTGCCACAAATCGGATTTGTTGTTTCTCGCTGTGTCTCTCGCTGTTGAAATTCTCACACCGCTTCTAGCTAAATCCAAAAATTAAGAACACGTAAGTACAAAGACTAATTATGATATCACGTGAAGTAACAAATGGTACGAAATTGTCTCTTACAAAAGAGCTTTGACTACTGCGTTGGTTTCTGCTTCTTTATCTTTGTTGTAATCACACTTTGTCTCATTGTCAGTTGAAGAAACGAATAGACTTGAGTGTATTCTCATGAGATATCGAGAACGGCATATCTGTATCTGCAAGTACTTTGTGGTTTAAATGGCTCTGAGCACTATGGGCCTTAACATCTGAAGTCATCAGTCCCCTAGAACTTAGAAATACTTAAACCTAACTAACCTAAGGACATCACACACATCCATGTCCGAGGCAGGATTCGAACCTGCGACCGTAGCGGTCGCGCGCTTCCAGACTGAGGCGCCTAGAACCGCTTGGCCATACCGGCCGGCAAGTACTTCGTGGAAGTATCCCTTTGTTTTATTTGTGGTGTCACCGCCAGACACCACACTTGCTAGGTGGTAGTTTTAAATCGGCCGCGGTCCATTAGTACATGTCGGACCCGCGTGTCGCCACTGTGTGATCGCAGACCGAGCGCCACCACAAGGCAGGTCTCGAGATACGGACTAGCACTCGCCCCAGTTGTACGGACGACGTAGCTAGCGATGCACACTGTCGTAGCCTCGCTCATTTGCAGAGCAGATAGTTAGAATAGCCTTCAGCTAAGTCAATGGCTACGACCTAGCAAGGCGCCATTAGTAACATTGCATGTATCTACACAGTCTCACTTGTATCGTCAAGAGCGATGTACCACAAGTATGGATTAAAGTTAAGTATTCCAGAAGCTACGTACTTTTCTTTATAGCATTCATTACGTATCCTGTTTCAGACCTCACGCCCATCTGCGTGAGCTTAGCGCGTGCCTTTCGGCTACTTCCGTGGCGTGGCTGTCTTGCTACGCCACAACATTATTCATGCGTATCTCACAATATACACAAACATAATGTTCTAGATTCCTATACTACCTGCAAATCCGCTGCTCGTGATATAGTTGCTAGCGCTGCTGCCTCTGGATCAAGGGGTTCCGGGTTCGATTCGTGGCCGGGTCGGGGATTTTCTCCGCTCGGAGACTGGGTGTTTGTGTTGTACGCATCATTCCATAATCGTTCGTGACAGTGGCGAGACCGGACTGTGTCAAGATTGGGAAATTGTACGGGTGATGATAACCACTCAGTTGAGCGTACCGCAAATTAAATATCATCATCATCAGTACTTACAGTGTCTGTGTTCAACGGTCTACTATGCAATGTCCTCCTGACATGCATGCATGTCTGAAGAAACAGACATTGCTGCGATCTGCAGCTTTATGAAACACAAAAAATGTATCTACGATATATTGGCGCCAGATGAAAATTTGTGCCGGTCTGGGACTCGAACGCGGATTTTCCACTTTGCGCGTGACGCATGCAGTCGCCATAACCACTGCAACAACCCGAGCACGCTTTTTTTAGGACAGACCCAAGACTCCAGTTCACATACCTATAGCCATCCGGTATGTCGCTGGCGTTAGTGCGATATTGATATATAGAAATCCCTTGACCTCACGTTTTGTGATGATTTGGGGAACGAGAAACTCCTTTATGGAAGTGGATTCTGCGGAGATCTTGCGGAAGTCACGCCGCTCAGTTTATCGGCGACGCCCAGAACCTCAGTTTCCAGACGTATGTCCACGTCCTGAAGCCGCACAGTCGCTGTATTCCCGCACAGAAAGAGACTTACCTATTGCTGTCGCCACCTCTGCCTAGGCATGTAATTGTTATTTGCAGTGTCTTCGTTTAACAATCCACTAAAATGGCTCTGAGCACTATGGGGCTCACCATCTGATGTCATCAGTCCCCTAGAACTTACAACTACTTAACCCTAACTAACCTAAGAACAACACAAACATCCATGCCCGGGGCAGGAGTCGAACCTGTGACCATAGCAGTCGCGCGGTCCCAGACTGAAGCGTCTAGAACCGCTCGGCCACACCGGCCGGCTTACAATCTACTGTGTAATGGTCTTCCTGAAAGCGTGCGCGGATAGATGAAGGCTAAAACGGGATATCCGGGTATGAGCCCCTGGTTGGTTCAAATGGCTCTGACCACTATGGGACTTAACTACTGAGGTCATTAGTCCCCTAGAACTTAGAACTACTTAAACCTAACTAACCTAAGGACATCACACACATCCATGCCCGAGGCAGGATTCGAACCTGCGACCGTAGCGGTCACGCGGTTCCAAACTGACGCGCTTAGAACCGCACGGCCACACCGGCCGGCTATGAGCCCCTGTCCGGCACACATTTTCGTATGTCTCCAATAAATTGTACAGCTGGAATCTCGTCGTATGTGCAACTGCGAATACATTTCTTGTCGCTGTTATTCTAAATGTTTAATTTCGTATTATTTCTCGACTGCGATTTAATAAATCTATTCCATTCACACTAAATCAATGCCAAAGAGTCTACATGCATGACCGTAAATTTTATACAGTGTGGTTACAACTCGTACACTCTCATGACTAGTCATGTTCGCAAATGAAGTTACAAGGTGTGTAGGGTTAATCAGTATTAATTAAGATAATTCCTTCACCAATTAAGATAATTCCGTCACTTTAATACATTGGAAAGTCATTCGAAGTTATCGAGAAATTTCCTTTCTATTTTATTTGAATGGAAGAGGTAAAGTATGACAACACCAACTGCTATATCACTTAAGTTGAAACATATGGTCCGCAGGAAGAAAGTTGTAAAATGGAATTGTCCTTATCATTTTGTCCTCTTAAAAGATTTCACTCAAATGACAGAATTCTTAAAATTCATGGACTGATCTAGATATCTCCAAATTCATAGTACTTAAGTACGCCACTCCGACCAGAGTAATTTCTATTATTTAATGTTAGTTCGTCATCTCTGTGAACAAAACTCTCGTTTTTTGGAATTCATTGTAAGACGTGCGAATTTGTCATTCTGTAAGTTGATAAAGAAAGGCTAACATTTAACTTTGTTGTCGAAAATGATATTTGAAATAGCATGAAACAGCGGCTAGGGAAATGTATTACCCTGTCAGGGGTACCGACGGTAATGTTATTCAAGTCTGTGTAACCAAATTTTGCAGTTTTTGTTGAGGAAAATAAACATTTCCGAAGTTACCTAAGGGTGTAATTGATAATAATATGTATCGTGTTAGTGCAGATACATGTTCTTTCCTGTGATGAATGAAGTATGAACTAATGTTCATTCATCACGTAAAAATTTTTCTGTCAATATTTTATATAACAGGTAGTAATTTTTCGAGGGTAAAAAAATAAAAAATGGTAAAAAATAAGTGAAGAAAGGTAAAACTCACAGCAATGTTAATGCTTGCACGTGCATCGTCGTTGGTTGCTCAGTTTCCATCCAAAACTCGGTGTGGTATGTCTGAATTCGTCCTGTGGACTAGCTCTAGCATATTATTGGGACGCATATCGTCTCTTAATATATAAAGCTTTAAGAGACGATAGTAAACGTTGCGCCCCCATGAATCGTGGACCTTGCCGTTGGTGAGGAGGCTTGCGTGCCTCGGTGGTACAGATAGGCGTACCGTAGGTGCAACCACAACAAAGGGGTATCTGTAGAGAGGCCAGACAAACGTGTGGTTCCTGAAGAGGGGAAGCAGCCATTTCAGTAGTTGCAGGGTCAACAGTCTGGATGATTGACTGATATGGCATCGTAATGTTAACCAAAACGGCCTTGCTGTTCTGGTACTGCGAACGGCTGAAAACAAGACGAAACTACAACTGTAATTTTTCCCATAGGGCATAAAGCTCTACTGTATGGTTATATGATAATGGCGTACTCTTGGGTAAAATATTCCGAAGGTAAAGTAGTCCCCCATTCGGATCTCCGGGCAGGGACTACGCAGGAGGAAGTCGTTATCAGGGGAAACAAAACTTGCGTTCTACGGATGGGAGCACGTGGGTTAGAAAACTTAAAGCTTAAAGTTAAATATAGGGGGAATTAGTGAAGTTCGAAGGCAGGAGGAACATGAGGCCTGGTCAGGCGAATACAGGGTTATAAATACAAAATCAAATAGGGGTAATGCAGGATTAGGCATAATAATGAGTAAAAAAATAGGAACGCTAATAAGCCACTATGAACAGCATAGTGAACGCATATCCAAAGTAGACGCGAATTCCACACCAACTACAGTAGTACAAGTTTATATGCCAACTAGCTCCGCAGATGAGGAGGACATTGAGGATATGTGTGATGACATTGACATATAAGGAATTATTCAGTTAAGGGAGCTGTAAATGTAATAGTCATGGGGGACTGGAATTCGATGGTAGGAAAAGGAAGTGAAGGAAAACTAGTAAGTTATTACTGACTCGGGGAAAGAAATGAAAGAGGAAGCCGCCTGGTAGAATTTTGCACAGGGCATAATTTAATCATAGCTGAATCAGAGGTATAAGAGACCTGGAGACACCGGTAGGTTTCAGATTGATTATGTAATGGTTAGAGAGAAATCTAGGAACCAGATTTTAAATTGTAAGACATTTCCAGGGACAGATGTGTACTCTGACCACAATTTGTCTGTGAACTGCAGATTAAAACTGAAAAACTACAAAACGCAGGGATTTAAGGAGATTGGACCTGGATAAAATGAAAGAACCAGAGGTTTTAGAGTGTTTCAGAAGAAGCATTAGGAAACGACTGATAAGAACAGGGGAAGGGAACACAGTAGAAGAAGCATGAGTAGCTTTGAGAGATGAAACAATGAAGGTAGCAGAGGATCAAGTAGGTAAAAAGACGAAGGCTAATAGAAATCCTTGGGTAATAGAAGAGATATTACATTTAATCGATGAAGGGAGAAAATATAAAAATGCATAAAACGAAGCTTACGAGAGGTAATACAAACGTCTAAAAAATGAAATCGACAGGAAGTGCAAAATGACTAAGCAGAAACCGCTAGAGCACAAATGTAAAGATGTAAATGCACATATCACTAGGGGTGAGATAGATACTGCCTACACTCAAATAAAAGAGACTGTCGGAGAATAGGGAACGACCTGTAGGAATATGTAGAGCTCAGATGGGAAACCAGTCCACAGTAAAGAATGGAAAGCAGAAAGGTGGAAGGAGTACAGAAAGGGTCTATTCAAGGGAAATGTACTTCAGGGCAATATTATAGAAATGGAAGACGACGGACAGGTAGTTGAGAAGGAATATGAGACACTGCGTGAGGAATTTGGCAAAGCACTGGAAGATTTATGTCGAAACAAGGCCCCGGCAGTAACTAACATTCCTTAAGAGCCACAAATAGATTTTGATAGCCAGCCATGACGAAACTCTTCCATCTGGTGAGCAAGATGACTGAGACAGGCGAAATACGCTCAAACTTTAAGAAGAATACAATACTTCCAATTCCAAAGAACGCAGATGCTGACAGGTGTATAAATTACCGAACCATCAGTTTAATAAGTCTCGGCTGCAAGATGCTAACAAGAATCCTTTGCAGATGAACGGAAAAGCTTGTAGAAGCCGACCTCCAGGAAGATCAGTTTGGATTTTAGTGAAATGTAGGAACACGCGAGGCAATATTGACCCTACGACTTCTCATAGAAGATAGGTTAAGGAAAGGCAGACCTACGTTTACAGCATTTGTAGAATTACAGAAAGCTTTTGACGATGTTGACTGGAACAATATCATTCAAATTCTAATGGTGGCAGCTGTAAAGTATTGGGAGCTAAAGGCTATTTACAATTTGTACAGAAACAAAATGGCAGTTATAAGAGTCGAGGGGCTTCAAAGGGAAGCAGTGGTTGAGAATGGAGTGAGACAGGATTGTAGCCTCTCCCCGATGTTATTCAATCTGTATAATGAGCAAGCAGTATAGGAAACAAAAGAAAATTTGGAGCAGGAATTAAGGTCCAGAGAGAAGAAATAAAATCTTTGAGATTTGCCGATGACATTGTAAGTCTTCCAGAGACTGCAGAGAACTTGGAACAGCAGTTGAACGGAATGGAAAGTGTCTTGAAAGTGGGATATAAGATGAACATCAACAAAAGCAAAACAGGGATAATCGAATGTGGTCGAAATAAACCAGGAGATGTTCAGGGACTTAGATTAGGAAATGAGACACTTAAAGTAGTGGAGGAGTTTTGCTATTTGGGCAGCAAAATAACTGATGATGGCCGAAGTAGGGAGGATATAAAATATAGACTGGTAATGGCAAGACAACTGTTTCTGAAGGAGAGGAATTTTTTAACATCCAGAATAGATTTAAGTGTCAGGAAGTTCCTTCTGGAAGTATATGTATGGAATGTAGCCATGCATGAAAGTGGAACATGGACGATAAACAGTTTAGACAAGAGGAAAACAAAAGCTTTTCAAATATAGCGCGATAGAAGAATGCTGAAGATTAGATAGCTCGATCACATAACCAATGAGGAGATACCGAATAGAACTGGGAGAACAGAAGTATGTGGAACAACCTCACTAAAAGAACGGATCGGTTGGTAGGACACACTCTGAGGCATCAAGCGATCCCAATTTAGTACTGGAGGGAAGGGTGAAGGGTAGAAATCGTAGAGGGAAGCAAAGGGATGGATACAGGAAGCAGATTCAGGGAGATGTAGATTGCAGTAGTTACTCGGAACGAAGAGGCTCGTACAGGATAGTGTAGCATGGAAAGCTGCAGCGAATCGGTCTCTGGACTGAAGACCACAACAACCACCATAAAAGATGCTTCGAGATCGTATATAAAAGTTTCAGAATGTATATGTACTACAACAAGCAGTCTTAACATATTAAGCTGAGCCAAACTCTATGCTTGTCTGTGATTTCAGTCCGTAGAGGTGTTTCGTCCCACTAATCCCAGTTGGCAATCAGTCCAGCCGAGTTGTATCTCGAAGAGTATCACTTTAGATCGTTTTCGATATAGCGGGATATTTCTGGAAGCTATAAGAATAGTGTGCAGGTAGACCATTTTCTTAAAAGTTAATTTGTAGTAAAACTAAAATGAGAGAAATGCAACAAGACCGGAAAAACGACGAAATTCTATAAGGAATACGTCGACGCATACCAACCAGTTGGCACCGGTTTGCCGCTGACAGTCTGAAATACACAAAATCTCCACTTCGGAAATTGTCTTCGACTAATACACACAGATTCCCATCCGTCATTAAACGGTAGTTGTAATAGGCTACTGCCCGAAGAGCAGGTATATGCAAGGGAGAGTTGAGTCTATTTCCAGACTGGCTAGGCAGTCGGACACACCGGAGTGTATACTAGAGAGCGTCTCTGGCAAAGCAAGGGACATTAGAGTTAACCAGAAATGACGTAAACGTTCTTAATGACGGATCGACTGAAACGGCTGCTCACCAAGCCTGATACACACAACCATTAACGGTCGTTACGTTGGAATTTGTAAAATCATTAGAGGAATTGGGAAACAAACGATTAGGCAAGTTAGCCGGCCGAAGTGGCCGTGCGGTTAAAGGCGCTGCAGTCTGGAACCGCAAGACCGCTACGGTCGCAGGTTCGAATCCTGCCTCGGGCATGGATGTTTGTGATGTCCTTAGGTTAGTTAGGTTTAACTAGTTCTAAGTTCTAGGGGACTAATAACCTCAGCAGTTGAGTCCCATAGTGCTCAGAGCCATTTGAACCATTTTTGATTAGGCAAGTTAGTTTGTAGACTCTGTGAGAAGACAGACAGACCATCGGGATGTCGTCATTATACTAACAAGGGAACCTCCCCATCGCCCCCCCCCCCTCAGATTTAGTTATAACTTGGCACAGTGGATAGGCCTTGATAAACTGAACACAGATCAATTGAGAGAACAGGAAGAAGTTGTGTGGAACTGTGAAAAAATAAGCAAAATATACAAACTGGTCATCAGTCTTGGCCACATAGGCATCATAAAAGAGAACGTGAGCTCAGGAGTGCCGTGGTCCCGTGGTAGAGTGAGCAGCTGCAGAAGGAGAGGTCCTTGGTTCAAGTCTTCCCACGAGTGAAAATTTTACTTTCTTTATTTTTGCATAGTTATTATTTGTCCGTTCGTTCATTGACGTCTCTGTTCACTGTAATAAGTTTAGTGTCTCTGTTTTGCGACCGCATCGCATAACCGTGCGATTAGTAGACGAAAGGACGTGCCTCTCCAACCGGAACCGAAAACATTTGATCGCAAGGTCATAGGTCAACCGATTCCTCCACAGGAAAACACATCTGATATATTCTATACGACACTGGTGACGGCATGTGCGTCATATGACAGGAATGTGTTGTCGACCCACCTAACTTGTACACTTGGCGAATGGGTAAAAAGATTCTTCTACCTTGCCCGATTTAGGTTTTCTTGTGGATGTAATAATCACTCCCAAAAAAGTGATGAAAACATAAGAGTTTGTCACATAAACTGAAAATAAAAAATTAAAGTTTTCACTCGATGCAAGATTTGAACCAAGGACCTTTCGTTCCGCAGCTGCTCACGTTACCACGAGACCACGGCGCTGCTGCGGTCCCTACTCCCTTAATGTTGCCTATCTTACCATGAACTGCTCAGTTAGTATATTTTGCTTATTTTTTCACAGTTCCACACAACTTCTTCCTGTTCTCTCAATTGATCTGTGTTCAGTTTTTCAAGGCCTATCCACTGTGCCAACTTATAACTAAATCTGAGGGGGGTGCGATGGGGAGGTTCCCTTGTAAGCGCAAAATCCGGAAGACAGCAACGGCAAATGAGTACGAGGACTATACTGAAGTGACGAAAGTAGTGGGACACGTACTAATATCGTGCCTCACCTCCTTTTTCTCGGTGTAGTGCAACAACTCCACGTGTCATAGACTTAACAAATCGTTGGAAGTCACCTGCGGAAATACTGAGTCATGCTAGCTCTATAGCAGTCCATAATTTCTTGTAGTGTTGCCGATACAGCATTTTGTGCACGAACTGACCTCTCGATTGCGTCCCATAAATGTTCCACGGGATTCATGTCGGGCGATCTGGGTGACCAAATCGTTCGATTCAACTGTACAGGACGTTCTGCAAACCAATCGCGAACAGTTGTGGTCTGGTGACATGGGGCATCTTGAAACATAAAAATTCCATCGTTGTTTGGAAACATAAGGTCCATGAATGGCTGAAAATGGTATCCAAGTAGCCGAACGTAATTATTTCCTGTCAATGATCGGTTCAGTTGGACCAAAGGATCCGGTCTGTTCCATGTAAAACAGCCCACAACATTATGGAGCCATCACCAGTCTGCATAGTGTCTTGTTGACAACTTGGGTCCATGACTTCGTGGGGTCTGCGCCACACTCTAACCCTACAATCAGCTCTTACTAACTGAAATCGGGACTCTTCTGAGCAGGTCACAGTTTTCCAGACGCTCAAGGTCCAACCGATTTGGCCACCAGCCCAGGACACGCGCTGCAGGCGATGTCATGCTGTTCTCAAAGTCACTCGTGTCTGCCGTCTGCTGCCATAGCCCACTGACGCCAAATTTCGTCTCGCTGTCCTAAAGGATACGTTCGTCGTACGTCCCACATTTCTTTCTGCGGTTGTTTCAAGCAGTACTGCTTGTCCGTCAGCACTGACAACTCCACGTGAACGCCGCTGGTCTCTCTGTAAAAGTGAAGGCTGTCGGTCACTGCGTAGCCCGCGGCGAGAGGTAATGCCTGAATTTGGATATTTTCGGCACGCTCTTGACACTGTGGACTTCGGAATATTGAATTCCCTAATGAGACACTTAAAGTAGTAAAGGACTTTTGCTATTTAGGGAGTAAAATAACTGATGATGGTCGAAGTAGAGAGGATATAAAACGTAGACTGGCAATGGCAAGGAAATCGTTTCTGAAGAAGAGAAATTTGTTAACATCGAGTATAGATTTAAGTGTCAGGAAGTCGTTTCTGAAAGTATTTGTATGGAGTGTAGCCATGTATGGAAGTGAAACATGGACGATAGCCAGTTTGGACAAGAAGAGAATAGAAGCTTTCGAAATGTGGTGCTACAGAAGAATGCTGAAGATAAGGTGGGTAGATCACGTAACTAATGAGGAGGTGTTGAATAGGATTGGGGACAAGAGAAGTTTGTGGCACAACTTGACAAGAAGAAGGGACCGGTTGGTAGGACATGTTCTGAGGCACCAAGGGATCACAAATTTAGCATTGGAGGGCAGCGTCGAGGGTAAAAATCGTAGAGGGAGACCAAGAGATCAATACACTAAGCAGATTCAGAAGGATGTAGGTTGCAGTAGGTACTGGGAGATGAAGAAGCTTGCACAGGATAGAGTAACATGGAGAGCTGCATCACACCAGTCTCAGGACTGAAGAACACAACAACAACAACAACGATTTCCGAAAGAGAATGTCCCAAGCGTCCAGCTCCAACTGCCATTCCGCATCCAGAATTTGTTAATTGCCCTCGTGCGGCTATAATCATGGCGGAGAACGTTCGACATGAAATCACCTGAATACAGATGACAGCTCCGCCTATGGACTGGGCTGGTATACCTTGTGGTACGCGCTGCCGTCGCCATCTGTATACGTGTGTATCGCTATCCCACGATTTTTGTCACTTTGGTGTATTTCATAATCAGCTTAACAGCTCATACATGACAGTTGGTGATACAAATAGTGGATAGAAAAATCAAGTTGAGGGTCTGTTACATAACGAACATTTTGGTTTTAGGAAAGATAAAGGACGCAAAGGATCCGTTTGATATTACACTTGACAGAGTAGGCAAAGTTTGAGAAGAAAATGCCGCCTACACAGAAGCTGTGTAAGATGTTCGAAATCCTCAGAAAACACGTATAAGCTGTATGGGAACACAGGGTGTACAAGGTGAAGAATGAGAATGGACGACAAGGAGAGAATAATGATTAAATTCTCCTGGGTGTTATACCGCGTCATTGTATAAAATAATTTAGTTATAAGCTTTAAAACTAACGTTTAGACCATATTACAGCAGCCTTCCTCCGGGCAAGACTGGTTTTAGTGGAGGAAAGGTGCCTCTATACATTGAAGACCATCGGTGCCAACACGCCCTATTTGTGAAACTTTATTATCCCTAGAATGTAACAGGCTAGCCATGACGAAAAGGAGAGGGTAGGAAAGAACTTATTCGCGGTCTAGCTGCCTCGTCAGGGATTGGCGACAGTATCAAAATAAACGCTTGATTTCTTCTGGACATGTTTTCTCTCAAGTGTGCACGGAAATACTCTCACTGACAGTACTTCCAGAGCTGTTTGTTTAGGCCAGGGGCGGGCAGGAATCCTGCACGTGTACGGCGCACTTGCACGCGTGCAAGTTAACAGGTGTTCTGCGTGCTAGACTTGGCCACTGTTTCTATGTTTCGATACATTGTATCGATACGTGGAATTGGTTCGGTGTTTCGGAACGGCTGTGGTTCACTGTTTCGAAACAGTGGTGTTTCATTCCACCCCTGTCTCGGATAACCGGACCAGATTCGATCTCGAGCCAGACACAGAAACTGTATCGTTGTTTCAAAATAAGGCTATTTCAGTCCACCTGTGCTTGGAACGGACTAATTGTATCGAAACAGTGATGTTTCATTCCGCTCTGTGTCGGCCGAGATTCGGGCTCGGCTCAGGTACTGAAACACAACACTTCATGAAACACTTTCAAGAGTGTCGAAACCTTTTTGACAAGCAATAGCATGAAGCTTAAGAGATCCTAAAATGAAGCTTCGTTTCTAGCTGACTGTCCTATTCCGAAATGGCGTAACATCTGCTTTATAAACACTAACCAAACAATAAAACAACGCATACTATTCACATTCAAAATAATAAATATGTGAAAATCATTCAGTTAAATTACACTTTTTTTTACAATACACGCTTTTCTGTTCATGTACAGTAATCATATTTAGAAACGCAAGTAAGCCTACAACATTTTGAATAAAAAAAAGCGCAGAGTGACAGTTATTAGACACACACATAAATTTGATGTAGGTATAATTGCAAGCAATCTGTTTGACGTATCACTGATAGTGTAATGGTGAACGGGAAGGGCAGGGAAGCATGGTGAATTTATAGCAACGATTCGAAACACCTTGAAAGACAAAATTTTTTTCTGTTATTTTTGTTATTTATACGAATTATTTGGCGTTATTTGTGAGTCTATAGTCACTGTGCCTCTTATCCACAATGATTCCCTTTGTGTGCATGTAACGGAATGAGGGAATCCCAGTAGCATATCCGTTGTTTCTGCAGTTTGCTCCCACCTCCAGTTCCGTTCGTGGTGGTTCTTCTGTCTTCAGCTATGGCTGTCCTCAGCCAACTGAAAAGTATGAAAGTCACACGACACGAAAGCAGCGCATTTGCTACAGGCAATACGAAACTGCCAAGACGCGCAAGTGTAGCGCTCTCGCACCTCATTTGTGTTGATATGGACATACTTATACAGTAGACATTCAAGATGATAAAATGTGTAGGTTTATTAGATTACAAAACACAAACTGTTTCACTGTTTCGAAACAGCGTATCGAAACATTACATTGTTCTGTTTCATTTGTTTCGAAACAGTCACGTGTTTCAGTTTGCCCATCTCTACTGCGCGCACACAGGGACAAGCTGGCCAACCGCGTATCTCCCCTCCCCACCATACCTTCTGTCCTCTCATTCCTCTGTAATGCGTTTTGTTTCCTAGCGTGCTTTATTGAATGACGGAATAAGGTTGGTAGGAGTGCTTGAAAGAAATCATGGTTTGAAAGACTACCTATTACCTACGATACTTTTTTTAATTATCACAAGTGGAGTTTACAAAACGTTTAATATTTGGAACAAAATTTCTACATACAGACAAACCAAACAGTTACGTAAATTTTCATCACTGATGTTTGCTCTTAACCGAGACTTATTAATTCAGCAAATGGTGTTCCAGCTCTCGCTATATTAAGCGCAATCTTATAACTTGCACGTACCGCTGGGCTATTATTGTTGTCGTGCTGAAAAATTGAAATCAGTGCAACATAAAATGTTTAATCAGTTAGATGAGAGACATGACGAAAGAAAGTCGCAGATCTCTCGTGACAACAGCAACTACGACAGATTCATCTAGTATCGTCAGATCGCTATTCTTAAGCTCAGTCAATTTCCCCATCCGCTCAGAATCCGACAATAAACTGTACTCGTCCTTGTGAAATTTATTATAATGGCCTTCAATACTAAACTTTCGCTGACCAGCGAGAATACTGCCACATATTAAACAGTTAGAATTTTCACACTTTTGCACAAAGAAAAAATGATTCTCCCATTACTTTTTAAAAGATAGCAAATCTCCTCTTCTCCGTTTCCCTGATTCACTCTGCATTTTCCGGTTCTTGAAATACAATGGTCACTAAGTGTTGGTCGCTTCGCATCAACGTCCGCAGCTTAGCCTGGTTCTACACTGCCGCAACCCGCCGTCCGTCGCCACAGCCCCGGTCGACGCCTGCACGCGAGCAGCACACGTGCAGCGCAGTGCGCTCGTGAGCCGCGAGCAACGTTTGCCCGCCCTTGGTTTAGGCTGTCGCATCCGTACCCAGTGCGGCCACTCGCGGCCCTCTGATTTTACAGTTTATAGTTAAAATTTTATTCAGTAACGCGGTGCAATACGCAGCAGAATTTTAATCGTCATGACAACGCCCGCGGAAGCGTAGGTTGCTATACCAGAGGAGAAGTTCTCTGATTCAAAAGGGCGTAATGCAAGGATACTTGTCGCATCGCGCTCAACTTGTACGAGACATGGAGGATGTGAAGATGAGACTAAACGAAAGGTGCACCACTGGGATTCAAATTCATTGTGAATGGATATTAATGATAAAATCATTTGATGAAATTTTTATTCTCAGTGAAAGTGATGAAGAATTACTGGACCTGCAGAATGAAATGAACCGTCACTCTACAGACAATGTGGACTGAAAGTAAACCAAAGATAAGTCAACGTAACGGGGAGTAGCGGAAATCAAATTAATAATAAACTTACCTTGAAAATTGGGACCTCTTAGCATATTAGGCGAAGGCAGCAAGAAGGAAGGAGCATAGAAGAGGCACACTACTACACCCAAAGAGAGCATTCCTCGTCCAGATTTGTGAGAAAATTAGTCTGGAGCCCGATATTGTACTGAAATGTATCACCGACTGTGAGAAAACCATAAAAGAAAAGTTTTATGTTCCAGTATCTCCGGATAAGCCGAGACACGTGTTCGCTTATTTGGTCTCCTCTTCCACTGAGCGAAGTTTCTGGGAAATCAGGTTACGGTACTTGCAGTTTCCTCACCGTTAGCATGGATAAAAGAGATTCCAAGTGAAAAAAGGTTTTTAATTACACTGTAGCAGTATTAGATCGGCGCAACTGAAGACAAAGAATAACGTAAACATTGCTATAAAGACTTGGTGTAGAATCTTTGGTTGCTATGGGACCAATATCTACTGCACTAATGACGTTCGGAATGGTAATTGATAGTTCTGGGCATCGTTGATGAGGAAGAAGAGTTTTGCGTCTACAGACCGCGTCGTGCTCATTACGCGAGATGTATGTGGGAAGAAGGAATGTAGTATGAAGGCTTTCACGACCGGATGACATATCTTCTGGTAAACCTTCCGGGATGTAAGGTCGTGGTCCATGAAACTCTTTAGCTCCTAACGTTTCGTCCAGAGCTGCGATGGACATCTTCAGAGGGGTGTTTCTCCTCCGGTGAGTCTTGCCGACTGCAAGAAGGCATAAGAAGAAGTTCGAAAAGTTACAAACTTATGCAGAATCTACAAGTAATACAGTGATGTCCGAAACTGTTATTAACAAGTCAGACAGAGTTTTATCTCAAGACGAAATTTCAGCTCTTGCAAAAGGAGGAAACTACGCTACAACACCTCCGAAAGTTCCTGTTGAGGATATTATTGCAAATGTAGGAGCAGGTATACGTACTCTCCCCAAAGAAACTGCAAATGCAATCCGGATCGAAACCACCAGAGCATTATGCCGCAGTAAACCTCTGGAAAGTAATTTAACCAATGGCGAAAGAAAGGCTCTGAGAGATTTAAATGCAGATGAAGACATAGTGATTGTTCCTGCTGATAAAGGGAATGCTACTGTCGTTTTAAATACAGAAGATTATCTAAGCAAAATTTTGAATCTTTTAACGTCAGGACAATACAAAAAACTTAAGAAAGATCCTACAGCCAGCGTACTATGGAAAACAAATAATCTGATAAAATCGGCCACTTCTATTCAAAAAGAAGGAAAAAGAGCTCTATTGAAGACTGAAGCTATGTGTCCTAGACTCTATGGCCTACCCAAGGTACATAAGAGGGAACTTCCTCTGAGACCGATTGTTAGTGCTATCAGTTCTCCTACGTATGAAATAGCAAGATATCTAGCAACTCGTTTACAACCATATTTTGGAAAAACTGACTCATATATAAAGGACTCACGCCATTTTATAGAGAAAATTGAAGGTTTAATTCTGACTCCTGAAGATATTTTAGTAAGTTTTGATGTAGTATATTTATTTACTACGATTCCAGTTAATGAAGTTATGGATTTTATAACGGATATTTTTCCAGAAGATCTGACTGCTCTTTTCAGACATTGTCTTACTTCCAGTCAGTTCCAAAAAAGTCGGCAAGACTCACCGGAGGAGAAACACCCCTCTGAAGATGTCCAGCGCAGCTCTGGACGAAACGTTAGGAGCTGAAGAGTTTCATGGACCACGACCTTACATCCCGGAAGGTTTACCAGAAGATAAGAAGGAATGTGTTGTCCAACTCTTGCCGGAAAGTGTTTTCTCGAAATGTCAGTAGTAAAGTCTCCGTGACGCACAAAGTCCCTTTTGTAATGTCTGCCAGTGGAGCTTTTTGGGCATCTTTATAACGCTCTCGTTGACGACTGAACGATTCAGTGACGAAACACGCCGCTCATCGTTCGATCTTCTCTATCCCTTCTATCAGTCCTACCTGGTAGGGATCCCTGGTAGATTAACAGTGCTCAAGAATCGGGCGAACAAGCGGTTTGTAAGCAACTTCCTTTGTGAATCAGTTACCTTTTTTAAAGATAGTTCCTATGAGTCTCAGACTGGAATCTGCTTTTCGTAGTATTTGCTTTATGTGACCATATTACTTACGGTCGGTCTTGAAGGTTTCTCGTAGATATATTACGGTAGATACCGCTTCCAGCAATTTGTCAAAAAAAAAAAATGGTTCAAATAGTTCTGAGCACTATGGGACTTAACATCTGTGGTCATCAGTCCCCTAGAACTTAGAACTACTTAAACCTAACTAACCTAAGGACATCACACACATCCATGCCCGAGGCAGGATTCGAACCTGCGACCCTAGCAGTCGCGCGGTTCCGGACTGAGCGCCTGAACCGCTAGACCACCGCGGCCGGCAGCAATTTGTCATCAATTGCGTATTGGTATTAACTACAACGGAATCCGATATTTAAGAGACAATGATCATTAAAGATGATTTCATGACCGCATTTTGAACATTCTACGTAAGAATTTTGTGTGGTGTGCTGCTTCGTTGTGATTTTGTGTGTATACAGGAGAATGTACTATGAATAGTTGTGGAAATGGCTTCCATCATGGAAACGAAGCGTTTCTTGAGACAAGGAATTTTTGTTTTCCTTAAAGAATCTTCATTTATTCATCAGTATCACCTCTGCCCCCTTCAAAGTGATCCCCCTCAGATATAATACACTCGTGCCAGCGCTTTTTCCAAACTGGGAAGAACTTTTGTAACATACTTTTCGTTATCAGCGATTCTGTTTTTATCTCATCGGTGGTGGCAAAAAGCCGTCCGTTCATGTTTCTCTTCAGCTTTGGGAACAGAAAGAAATCGAAGGGGGGGGGGGGGGGATGTCCGGCGAATGTGGTGGCTGAGGCAACATAAAGGTTTTTCTTTTTTTTTTTTTTTGCCAAAAAATCACGAACAAGCACTGAAGCGTGAGGGGGACGGAAGGGTGGGGGGTGCAGGAGTATTATCTTGATGGAATTTCTTTTAGTGGTTGTGCCACAATTCGGATCGGTTTCTTCGGACTGCTTCACGCAAACGGCGCTTAACGTCCATGTAGGATTCCTTATTAACCCTACCACCGTAAGGCAGGAACTCATGATGTACTGTCCTATTGTAATCGAAGGAAACATTGAAAAGAACCTTCAAGTGTGATCGAAATGCCGGCCGAAGTGGCCGAGCGGTTCTAGGCACTACAGTCTGGAACCGCCCCACCGTTACGGTCGCAGGTTCGAATCCTGCCTCGGGCATGGATGTGTGTGATGTCCTTAGGTTAGTTAGGTTTAAGTAGTTCTAAGTTCTAGGGGACTCATGACTGATGACCTGAGAAGTTAAGTCGCATAGTGCCCAGAGCCATTTGAACTATTTTTTTTTTTTTTTTTGTGATGGAAAATGTCGAAATTTTTCAGTGTTGGCACTTTCTGCAGTTTCCGTCGGGACTTTTCAACGTCATACCCTTATATCCATGAAAGTCTCCTGTCATAACCTTCTTAGGAAGTTCTGTATCTTTGGCCATTTCATTCAGCTATTCCTGAGCGATGTCTACGCGACGCTGTTTTTGGTCGGAATTCAACACTTTCGGAAAATAAAACTTTACTGCTACACATTTAATGCTCAAAACACGCGACAAAATTGCTTGGCACGAGCCGTAGGATATGCCGACATCAGCAGCAATCTCTCTGATGACGATCCGGCGGTTTTACGGAAACATTTGTTTAACGTCTTCCACACTGTTGTCAGTAAACGATGTGCTAGGGCATCTAGGGCCGTCGTAGTCTTCAACGTTTTCTAGACTCTCTTTGTAACGTTTATACCACTCGTAAACATGTGTTTTACTCTTTAAAAGCCTCAGTCGATATTACGAATGCTTAATTCCTTTTTCGAAGCAAAGTTTAAAGCAAATTCTTTGATCTATCTTGATGGAGAGTAAAAATTCGCCGAGCACTCGAAAGAAAAAGATTGAAAATCGGATGCATTAAATTCGTGAAATTAAAAAAATTCCCATCACCTTTCGAACGCACCTCGTGTATTTTATACCTGTACCTTTCCTTTACAGGTGGTGTACTGTTGTACATTCCACTACCTTGTTTCTTATTCCGAGTTCCAGTTTCTACACCCTTACCGGAAACTTCATTCCTGAATGATCCAGTGAGTACATCAGAGTAATCCACAGAGCCTAAAATCAGTCAGTGCTGACGAGAATGGGGTCCCTACCTCTCTCTGTTACAAACTCCATAGCACGCTACAGAATTACTAACAGCTGCGCAACAGGTGACTGTTACATAAATGTAGTTGCCTCAAAATAATGTCACACAAAAAGCGTTAGTTCTTCCGCCACTGCGCATGAAGAGCTACTTTGTCAACTTTGTGGACTGTGACTCGGCTATTAAATAACAATGTGATATTTTACTTTCACTACAGTCTACTCAACTGCACACCAGCTCATCATGCAGACTGCTGTGCAGTAAGGCTTTCGCCTGTTTCAGTAGGCACTCTGACGTGGCAGTCGTAATGTTGATGTGGTAAACATAGCGCTAGCAGCACAGTTGTGAGCACCGGCGAACAACCAACTCCTCGTCTTTCTAGGTTTCAGTTAGACGCGTCTGTTTCTCCAGGAGTAGCCCCTTCATGTAAATTGAATAACCGTTGGGTAGGTAGTCTGAACCTGTAAATATCGTGTCATTCATGCTGCTTCAGAGTACATGCGACTCCTTACAAATATGTATGAATGTCTTCCATTGTTGTTGTTGTGGTCTTCAGTCCTGAGACTGGTTTGATGCAGCTCTCCATGCTACCCTATCCTGTGAAAGTTTCTTCATCTCCCAGTACCTACTGCAACCTACATCCTTCTGAATCTGCTTAGTGTATTCATCTCTTGGTCTCCCTCTACGATTTTTACCCTCCACGCTGCCCTACAATGCTAAATTTGTGATCCCTTGATGCCTCAGAACATATCCTACCAACCAGTCACTTCTTCTTGTCATGTTGTGCCACAGACTCCTCTTCTCCCCAATTCTATTCAATATCTCCTCATTAGTTATGTGATCTACCCATCTAATCTTCAGCATTCTTCTGTAGCACCACATTTCGAAAGCTTCTATTCTCTTCTTGTCCAAACTATTTATCGTCCATGTTTCACTTCCATACATGGCTACACTCCACACAAATACTTTCAGAAACGACTTCCTGACACTTAAATCTATACTCGATGTTAACAAATTTCTCTTCTTCAGAAACGCTTTCCTTGCCATTGCCAGTCTACATTTTATATCTTCTCTACTTCAACCATCATCAGTTATTTTGCTCCCCAAATAGCAAAACTCCTTTACTACTTTAAGTGTCTCATTTCCTAATCTCAGCATCACCCGACTTAATTCGACTACATTCCATTATCCTCGTTTTGCTTTTGTTGATGTTCACCTTATATCCTCCTTTCAAGACACTGTCCATTCCGTTCAACTGCTCTTCCAAGTCCTTTGCTGTCTCTGACAGAATTACAACGTCATCGGCGAACCTCAAAGTTTTTATTTCTTCTCCATGGATTTTAATACCTACTCCGAATTTTTCATTTGTTTCCTTTACTGCTTGCTCAATATACAGATTGAATAACATCGGGGAGAGGCTACAACCCTGTCTCACTCCCTTCCCAACCACTGCTTCCCTTTCATGTCCCTCGACTCTTATAACTGCCATCTGGTTTCTGTACAAATTGTAAATAGCCTTTCGCTCCCTGTATTTTACCCCTGCCACCTTTAGAATTTGAAAGAGAGTGTTCCAGTCAACATTGCCAAAAGCTTTCTCTAAGTCTACAAATGCTAGAAACGTAGGTTTGCCTTTCCTTAATCTTTCTTCTAAGATAAGTCGTAAGGTCAGTATTGCCTCACGTGTTCCAATATTTCTACGGAATCAAAAGTGATCTTCCCCAAGGTCGGCTTCTACTAGTTTTTCCATTCGTCTGTAAAGAATTCGCGTTAGTATTTTGCAGCTTTGACTTACTAAACTGATAGTTCGGTAATTTTCACATCTGTTAACACCTGCTTCCTTTGTGGTTGGAATTATTATATTCTTCTTGAAGTCTGAGGGTACTTCACCTGTCTCATACATCTTGCTCACCAGATGGTAGAGTTTTGTCAGGACTGGCTCTCCCGAGGCCGTCAGTATTTCTAATGGAATGTTGTCTACTCCCGGGGCCTTGTTTTGACTCAGGTCTTCCATAACAACATAATTAAAAAGTTGGTGTTAACCACGTGACAGTCAGCAGCAATGGACCAACACAAATGAGAAAACATTAGCGCCTTCTGAGCGTTATTAAGATTGTGCCCATTTTAAGTGCTTTTCCGAACATATCTAGTCATACTGTAACTTATAATTGGCATAGTTCATCCTTTGGAACATGCCACTGATTTATAGTATTCCTGCGTTTATTTAGTTATCACAAGTGAAGGCATTGTAAATTAATCGGCCATTCTGTCGCTACATTATTTGTCACTCTCTCCAGAACATAAAAATCTAATGAAGTCGAGTAGTGGAAACGTCGTCTACTGTTTTTTAAAATCTCCTTCATTACCGTAGAAATGTTCTCAGTATTTTTTTTAATAAACAAATGATAGGTGTTAACGCGACGGTCCATAATGGGAAAAACATAAGATGGACCGATCTCCAAGCCAAGCTCCTTGGTAGATGAACTCGTTTGCACGTACATTCCCGCGTTTCATGACGATGCAGTCTTTTTTGCGGTTTCTCTTCAACTGCTTCTATGACGTCACACCATTACCATTAGCAATAATCAGTAGACAGCAGGTATCACTCTGTTAACCTTTCCATCTTTTGTGTTTCTGTTGTTATACTACGTGACTCGAATTGGCAGGTGTCTCACTCACTTGTAAAGGGCACGTCTGGTTGGGATATTCAATGAGAGCGTACCGTAAGATAACGACGAGTTTGACATTGCCAATTGTTCTCTGCTACTGCTGAGGCATTTAAGCAGTTGCAGACGAAGGTGTAAATATATCTAGCTGAGCTATCACTTCTTCTTGTTACAAGTACGCTGGTCATTTGATGGCATCTTCAGATCCAGACTCAGATAAGCTATTAACTTACTTTCTCTTCGAAGTTTAATAAATATGATTCACAATTTCACTCTTGCTGCCACATTCACGCAAAACGATTGATATTCACGTAGCCATATCTACAATTTACCGATCATGCTAGTGTACAATCAGTATCGTAGCATGACTTTTCTTAACGTCATGTTGCTCAAAATTACAACTATACGTCGCACATTAACCTTTACGGTAACTCACCACTGTGTTTCAAATTAATACTTTCAGCAGGATTTGTGTTTGCATAACTGCGCGTACGTCCGACCTCACCACCAAAACACATTGCACCTCCCAACTATTCTTTCACCACTGAAATTACCGGGTTGTCCGGCCTTGACGGATAGGAGTAATCCACTAAATTACAGGGCCATATCATTAACGTCGATTTGGAGCAGGATTTTTGAACATATATTGCGTTCGACCATTGTGGATTACCTCGAAGGGAACGGTCTATTGACACACAGTCAACGCAGATTTAGAAAACATCGCTCTTGTGAAACATAACTAACTCTTTACTCACACGAAGTGTTGATTGCTTTTTTCATGGGACTTCAAATTGATTCCGTATTTCTAGATTTCCAGAAGGTTTTGACACTGTACCACAGAAGCGGCTTGTAATCAAATTGCGTGCTTAAGGATTATCGTCTCAGTCTTGTGACTGGATTCGTGAAATTCTGTCAGAGAGGTCACAGGTCGTAATAACTGACAGAAAGTCATCGAATAAAATAGAAGTGACGTCTGGCGTTCCCCAAGGTAGTTTTATAGGCCCTCTTCTGTGCCTTCTACTCCTACATCTACATCTACATGGATACTCTGCTAATCACATTTATGTGATTGACAGAGGGTTCATGGAACCACCTTCACAATTCTCTATTATTCGTATCTCGTATAGCGCGCAGAAAGAACAAACACCTATATCTTTCCGTACAAGCTCTGATTTCCCTTATTTTATCGTGGCGATCGTTCCTCCCTATGAAGGTTGGTGTCATCAAAATATTTTTGCATTCGGAGGAGAAAGCTCGTGATTGGAATTTCGTGAGAAGATTCCGTCGAAACGAAAAACGCCTTTCTTTTAATGATGTCCAGCCAAAATCCTGTATCATTTCAGTGACATTCTGTTCCATATAATACAAAACTTGCTACCCTTCTTTGAACTTTTTCAATGTACTCTGTCAGTCCTATCTGGTAAGGATTCCACACCCCTCAGCAGTATTCCAAAAGAGGACGGACAAGCGTAGTGTAGGCAGTGTCCTTAGTAGATCTGTTACATTTTCGAAGTGTCCTGCCAGTAAAACGCAGTCTTTGGTTAGCCTTCCCCACAAAATTTTCTATGTGTTCCTTCCAATGTAAGTTGCTCGTAATTATAATTTCTAGGTATCTAGTTGAATTTATGGTCTTTATACACTCCTGGAAATGGAAAAAAGAACACATTGACACCGGTGTGTCAGACCCACCATACTTGCTCCGGACACTGCGAGAGGGCTGTACAAGCAATGATCACACGCACGGCACAGCGGACACACCAGGAACCGCGGTGTTGGCCGTCGAATGGCGCTAGCTGCGCAGCATTTGTGCACCGCCGCCGTCAGTGTCAGCCAGTTTGCCGTGGCATACGGAGCTCCATTGCAGTCTTTAACACTGGTAGCATGCCGCGACAGCGTGGACGTGAACCGTATGTGCAGTTGACGGACTTTGAGCGAGGGCGTATAGTGGGCATGCGGGAGGCCGGGTGGACGTACCGCCGAATTGCTCAACACGTGGGGCGTGAGGTCTCCACAGTACATCGATGTTGTCGCCAGTGGTCGGCGGAAGGTGCACGTGCCCGTCGACCTGGGACCGGACCGCAGCGACGCACGGATGCACGCCAAGACCGTAGGATCCTACGCAGTGCCGTAGGGGACCGCACCGCCACTTCCCAGCAAATTAGGGACACTGTTGCTCCTGGGGTATCGGCGAGGACCATTCGCAACCGTCTCCATGAAGCTGGGCTACGGTCCCGCACACCGTTAGGCCGTCTTCCGCTCACGCCCCAACATCGTGCAGCCCGCCTCCAGTGGTGTCGCGACAGGCGTGAATGGAGGGACGAATGGAGACGTGTCGTCTTCAGCGATGCGAGTCGCTTCTGCCTTGGTGCCAATGATGGTCGTATGCGTGTTTGGCGCCGTGCAGGTGAGCGCCACAATCAGGACTGCATACGACCGAGGCACACAGGGCCAACACCCGGCATCATGGTGTGGGGAGCGATCTCCTACACTGGCCGTACACCACTGGTGATCGTCGAGGGGACACTGAATAGTGCACGGTACATCCAAACCGTCATCGAACCCATCGTTCTACCATTCCTAGACCGGCAAGGGAACTTGCTGTTCCAACAGGACAATGCACGTCCGCATGTATCCCGTGCCACCCAACGTGCTCTAGAAGGTGTAAGTCAACTACCCTGGCCAGCAAGATCTCCGGATCTGTCTCCCATTCAGCATGTTTGGGACTGGATGAAGCGTCGTCTCACGCGGTCTACACGTCCAGCACGAACGCTGGTCCAACTGAGGCGCCAGGTGGAAATGGCATGGCAAGCCGTTCCACAGGACTACATCCAGCATCTCTACGATCGTCTCCATGGGAGAATAGCAGCCTGCATTGCTGCGAAAGGTGGATATACACTGTACTAGTGCCGACATTGTGCATGCTCTGTTGCCTGTGTCTATGTGCCTGTGGTTCTGTCAGTGTGATCATGTGATGTATCTGACCCCAGGAATGTGTCAATAAAGTTTCCCCTTCCTGGGACAATGAATTCACGGTGTTCTTATTTCAATTTCCAGGAGTGTATTTGTCTGATTTATCGTGTAACCGACGTTTAATTTATTCCTTTTGGCACTCATGTGGATGACCTCACACTTTTCATTATTTAGGGTCAACTGCCAATTCTTCGCACCATTCTGATATCTTTTATAAATTGTGTTGCAATTTGTTTTGATCTTCTGATGATTTTATTAGTCGATAAACGACAGCTTCATCTACAAACAACCTAAGACGGCTGCTCAGATTGTCTCCCAAATCGTTTATATAGATAAGGAACAGCAAAGGGCCTGTAACACTACCTTGGGGAACTCCAGAAATCACTTTTGTTTCACTCGATGACTTTCCGTCAATTACTACGAAATGTGACCTCTCTGAAAGGAAGTCACAAATCCAGTCACATAACTGAGACGATATTCCATAAGCACGGAATTTCATAATAAGCCAAGCCGCTTGTGTGGTACAGTGTCAAATGCTTTCTGGAAATCCAGAAATACGGAATCCATCTGAAATTCCTTGTCAACAGCTCTCAACACGTCATGCGAATAAAGAGCTACTTGTGTTTCAAAAGAACGATGTTTCCTAATCCCTTGTTGACTGTGTGTCAATAGATAATTCTCTTCGAGGCAATTCATAATCTTCGAACACAATATATGTTCCAGAAGACTGCTGTATATCGACGTTAATGAAATGGGCCTGTAATTAAGTGGATTAGTCCTACTACATTTCCTGAATATTGGTGTGACATGTACAACTTTCCAGTCTTTGGGTACGGATCATTCGTCGAGCCAACGGTTGTATATGATTGTCAGATATGGAGCTAATGCATCAGCATACTCTGAAAGGAAACTAACTCGTATACAGTCTGGACCAGAAGACTTGCTTTTATTAAGTGATTCAAATTGTTTCACTACCCCGAGGGTATTTACTTCTACGTTACTCACGTTGGCATCTCTTCTTGATTCGAATTATGGAATATTTACTTCGTCTTCTTTTGTGAAGCCATTTCGGAAGGATGTGTTTAGCAACTCTTCTTCGGCAGCACTGTCTTCGATAGTATCTCCATTGCTATCACGCAGAGAAGGCATTGATTCTTTCTTGCCGCTAACATACTTCATATAAGATCACAATCTCTTTGGATTTTCCGCCATGTTTTGAGACAAAGTTTCGTTGTGGAAACTATTATAAGCATCTCGAGTTGAAGTCCGCGCTAAATATCGAGCTTTTGTAAAAGATCGTCAATTTTGGGGATTTTACGTCTGCTTAAATTTGGGATGTTTGTTTCGTTGTTTCTGCAACAGTGTTCTAACCCGTTTTGTGTACTAAGGAGGATTAGTTCCGTCGTTTGTTAATTTATTTGTTATAAATCTCTCAATTGCTGCCGATACTATTTCTCTGAATTCAAACCACATTTGGTCTACAATTATATCATTAATATGGAAAAAGTGGAGATTGTCTCTCACGTAGGCGTCAAGTGAATTTTTATCTGATTTCTTGAATGGGTATATTTTTCGTTTAGTTTTGGAGGATTTGAGGGTTACAATATTCAATATCGCTACGACAACCCTGTGATAAGTAATCCCTGGCCGGCCGCTGTGGCCGAGCGGCTCTAGACGCTTCAGTCCGGAACCGCGCTGCTGCTACAGTCGCAGGTTCGAATCCTGCCTCGGTCATGGATGTGTATGATGTCCTTAGGTTAGTTAGGTTTAAGTAGTTGTAAGTCTAGGTGACTGATGACCTCAGATGTTATGTCCCATAGTGCTTAGAGCAATTTTAACCATTTGAACTAATCCCTGTATCCGTTTTGATGCTCGTTATTAACTCACGATTATATGTTGGTAAGAGGTCAAGAGTTTTTTCACAACCATGTACTATTCGCGTAGGCCCATGAACTAACTGCTCGAAATAATTTTCAGAGAATTATTAGCACAATTTCGGATAATGTTTTATGTGTACCTGCGGAATTAAAAATGTATTTTCACCAACGTATCGGGGGTAAATGAAATTCACTACCAAGTATAATCGTATGAGTCGTGTACGTGTTTGAAATCAAATTCAAGTTTTCTTTGAGCCTTTCAGCAACTGTGTCATCTGAACTGGGAGGTCAGTAAAAGGATCCAATTATTATTTTATTCCGGTTGCCAACAAAGACCTCTGCCCATACTATCTCATAGGAACTATCTACTTCAATTTCGCGACAACATAAACTACTTCTAACAGCAACAATCACGCCACCGCCAACCGTGTTTAAATTATCCTCACGGAACACCGTTATATTCTTCGCAAAAAATTCTTCTGAGCTTATCTCCGACTGTAGCCAGCTTTCAGTACCTATAACGAGTTGAGCATCAGTGCTTTCTATTAGCGCTTGGAGCTCTAGTACTTTCCCAACACAGCTACGACAGTTTACAACTGTTGTACCCATAGTTCCTGTATCTACGTTCTTCCTGTATTCTGCCTGCACCCTCTTCGGCTGAAGCCCTTCTTGTATCTTCCCGTGACCTTCTAACCTAAAAAACAGCCCATTCTACGCCACACAGCCCCTGCTATCCGTGTAGCCGCCTCCTGCGTATAGTGGACACCTGATGTATTCAGCGGAACCCGAAATCCAACTACCCTTTGCAGCCTATACGGTCGCAGAACCGTCTGAGCTTCTGATTCAGACCCTCCACTCGGCTCTGTACCAGAGGTTCGCAATCAGTCCTGTCGACTACGCTGCAGATAGTCAGCTCTGCTTTCATCTTGAAAGAAAGACTGGCAGCCTTTACCACTTCTGTTAGCTGCTCGAAACCAGAGAGAATCTATTCTGATCCAAAGTGACACACATCTTTGGTACCGACCTGGGCAATTGGCTGCACCCTGTGCTCTTCATGGCATCCGGGAGGACACGTTCCACATCTGGAATGACTCCCCCTGGTATGCACACGGAGTGCACATTGGTTTTCTTTCCCTTATTGGTAGCCATGCCACTAAGGGGGCCCATAACGTGCCTAACGTTGGAGCTCCCAAATGTCAATAATCCCACCATCTACGATTGTCCGGACCTTGCAGGCTGAGATGTTTCCTATGAAACAGGACAGGCGACAGCATCTTGCTCAGCGACAGCGTCAGCCACAGACAGTGCCTGGAACCTGTTTGTGAGACCAAAACGTGGGTAAGGGGGGGGGGGGGGGGCGGAATGGGCAGCCTCAGTGCGGCCGCCTGGGAAGTCTTTCGCCGCCTCTTACGCCCTTGGGTGACCTCACACTCGACCAAAGGTGAGGGGTCAACCTCAGTGCGAGCAGTAACTGGGCTGTCCACCAGTGAGGACCGATCGGAGGACTCGGCCGTGCTGGACGTCCATTGGATCCCCACGTCTGGCCCACAACAAGGGTGTCCATCCACTGCAGCCTCAGGCTGCGTAACCGAAGCCATCACAGCCTGAAGCTGAGAGCAAAGTGTCACCAACTCGGCTCGCATCCGCACACAGCAATCGCAGTTCCTGTTCATACTAAAGACCGTGGAAAATTAAACTATGCAGATAAACGGAATACCGGCACATGCTGCGCAACTCTACTGTAAAACCTGACGAAAACGCAAGAACTGTGTCTAGTAAATTAGATAAACAAGCCTAACCACCGAAGCACTCAGGTAGAACAAAATAATTCTCCCCTTATTAGGAACTTGTAATATGTCACAAAATCGATTTACTTTCCGACGCAAACAAAACGCGAGAACTGCGGCTATTAGTTATTAAATAAACACGCAAAAACACAAGAAACTAAACTATTAAGGCACACAGATGATATCTACATAAACTAATTAGGAGACAATCAGAGCAGCCATCGAGGTTGTTTGCGGATGATGATGTCGTTTACCGCCTAGTAAAGTCACCGGAACATCAAAACAAATTGTAAAACAATTTAGAAAAAATATATGTATGGTGTAAAATTGGCAGCTAGTCCCAAATAATGAAAATTGTAAGGTCGTCCACACGAGTGCTAAAAGGAATCCGTTAAATTTCGGTTACACGATAAATCATAAATCAGCCAAATCTAAAGACTGTAAATTAAATTAAATTGCTTGGAATTACAATTAAAAACAACTTAAATTGGAAGGAACACATAGAAAATGTCGTGGAGAAGGCGAACCAAAGACTGCAATTTACTGCCAGAACAGGTAGAAGATGCCACAGATCTGCTAGACTGCCTACACAACGTTTGTCAGTCCTCTTTTGGAATACTGCTGCGCGCTGTGGTATCCTTACCAGATAGGATTAACGCAATACATCTAGAAAGTTCAAAGAAGATCGGCGCGTTTTCTGCTACCGAGGAATGGAGGAGAGAGTGTCACGGATAGGATACATGATTTGGGGTAGACATATTTCAAATCAAAGGTGTTTCTCGTTGCGGCGGGATCTTCTCGCGAAATTTCAATCACCAACATTCTTACACGAACGTGAAAATATTTTGTTGACGCCGACGTACATAGGGAGAAACGGTAATCATAGTATAATAAGGGATATCAGAGCTCGCACAAAAAGATAAAGGTTTTCGTTTCCTCCGCTCGCTGTTCGGGAGTGGAATAACAGAGGATTAGTGTGAAGGTAGTTCGATGAACCCACTGCCAGGCACTTAAGTGTGATTTTTAAAGTATCCATGTAGATGTAGATGGGATATTAAGCTCAAAGAATCCTTAAACTCCAAGGTTCCTTTCTTGTTTTCTAATTAAATCGAGTCGGCAGAAAGTGAAACAGGCTTCAGCTCGAACGAGCTTAGATCTCACCCTGTTGAACTACGCATTCTGCAAATCAGATTTGTATACCTTTGTATTAAAGGAAGTTTTTTTTCTGAGAGGTGTTATTATTCCGAAACTTGTAAATAAGATTGCTGATCTGTACGGGAGGATTCGACAAAGTCTCCAGCTAAGTCGAATTTCCCCGTCTCTCGCTTCACTTTCATCCAGTGTAATAATCTCCGAAAGGCTAAAACAAATCAAATCACGAAGTTCCGCCCTAATCAGATTTTCAGAGTTTCATCCGCTTCCTTCCCCCGCACTCCGACGCCCGCCATCGTAAAAAATTGAGAGCCGTGCGTAATCAGAGCTGCTACGTCGGAACCTGAGCGGAGGTCCACCTCGTTTGTTTCAGATGTTTATGTACGGAAAAATTCCTCCCATTCTCTGCGCTGATGGTAATTTAGTACCGCTCGGGTCCATTTCGACGGCGGCACGCCGTAATTAAAGTTTTTTTTTTTTTTTTTTTTTTATCCGGACGTTCCTCAATTTGCAGCGGAATAGCGGGGCAGATTCCAGCGGCTAGAGGCGCAGACTACGCAAGCATCTACGTCACGCGTGACCGAGAAGGGCAGAGGTGAACGGTGGGACAACTCTATGAGAGTGCTGTCCGCGACGCGAAGCGCAAAATACGGCGACGCGGGACAAGAGAGGAAAGGGCAGAAAGAGAGAGGGAGAGAACTGTATCAGAGGTGAATTTTGCAGGCTGTTGAATGAAGTATCTCATCCGAATACGTTCGTGCTGAGTCACGGGTTGTTATCGTGTCACAAAATTTCATTGATAGGACGCTATTGTAAGGCATGGTTGCCGATTTTGTATTGCTTATACATTGAAAGAAATGAGACCTTTCCTTTAAAAAAATGTGCTTCTTGAGCCATACAAAGCATGTAAAAAGAAGAGAATATCGAGAGGGTATTTGTTACAGTTTGTACTGAGACTTCGCTACTTGTGTCGGGAAATTTAGTACAAGACCAACGCTGGTTCCGGTCCATTACACGGTACTTACGTAAAAGTGAATCTGTTAAGCACGCTCAGTCGTAAAATTCATAACTAACTCACTCATCCGTCTTCCTGCGACACATATCTCTAAAAAGAATAACAAACATCCTTGCACCGTTAAAGTGTTACAGTTTATATAGAAGACTGGAGAGTGGTTTAACTTTTTGTTTTTTCTTGGCTGGGAGGGAGGGGGGAGGGGGGAAACAGTCTGAGGGTGAGTCATAACTCATCTGACTGGTTTGAGTCCGTCACGAATTCCTCTCATGTGGCAGCCTTTCCACCTCTGACAAGCTTCTTCACCTTAAATTCTCAATTATCCTTCGAATTTATCCAAATCTTTGTCTTCCCCCACATCTTTAACTTCTACAGCTACCTCTAGTGCCATGGAAGTCATTCTTTGATCACTTAACGCATGCGCCACCATCCTTCCGGTTTTCTTTCAGTGTTTTCAATATGGTCCTTTTTTCTCTGATCTTTTGAATAAACTCTTCATTCTTATCATGTCGGTCCACCTACGAGGGTCAGTCAAAAAGTAATGCCTCCTTTTTTTTTTCTACGTTTAATTGTCAGGAAATTTAAATGCAATTACATAGGTTGAAAACCACAACATTGAGGATCATTTTGTCATTTTTCAATGTAATCTCCGCCCATCTCTACAGTTTTGGTCCATCTTTGAACAAGGGCATGTATCCCAGCACGGTAAAAATCACAGCTCTGCTTCCTAAGCCATTGACGCACGGATGTTTTGACGGCCTCCTCATCTTCAAAATGAATACCACGATGAGCTTCTTTTAGTGGCCCGAACAGATGGAAGTCTGATGGTGCCAGGTCAGGGCTGTATGGGGGATGAGGCAAAACTTCCCATCCAATTTTGACAATCTCGTCAGAGGTGTGACGACTGGTGTGTGGTCTTGCATTGTCATGCAAAAGAAGAACATCTGCCATTGATTTTGTTGGGCGAACTCGCTGAAGACGTGCTTTAAGTTTGTTGAGGGTTGTGACGTATTGAACAGAATTTATTGTGCATCCCTGCTCCAAAAAATCAACCAGAATCACACCCTCTGTATCCCAGAAAACTGTTGCCATAACTTTCCCTGCCGATCGCACAGTTTTGAATTTTTTCTTCCTCGGCGAGCTTGTGTGACGCCACTCCATTGACTGCCTCTTTGATTCGGGTTCAAAAAAATGCACCCATGTTTCGTCCCCGGTCACAATTTTTTTCAGAAACTCATCTCCCTCCAAACGGAAGCGCTGCAAGTGTTGGGAGGCTATTGTTTTCCTTGCCTCTTTATTCTGATCGGTTAACATTCTTGGAACCCACCGTGCACAAACTTTTGAGTACCCCAAATGTTTAATAATCGTGATCACACTGCCTTTACTAAGAGAAATAATGCGACACACTTCATCTGCAGTCACCCGACGGTCACCACGAATGATGTCATCAACTTGCTGAATGTTGTGTGGAGTCACTGCACTCACCGGCCTGCCGCTCCGCTTTTCGTCAGTCAACGGTGTTTGCCCTTCAGCTTCCTTACAACGACGAACCCATCGTCTAACAGTGCTGACATCCACTGTCACAACACCATACACCTTCTTCAGTCTTTCATGAATGCGTATGGGCGTTTCACCTTCTGCATTCAAGAATTCAATCACACAACGCTGTCTCAAACGAACATCGATGTCGGCCATCTTACAAACTTCTGCTGTGCTGCCACCTGTTGACACAGAAAGTTACTACTGCAGTGGATTGCAGAAGAAGGTTTGAGGAATGGCGCCAAATTCAAATTTTTCACTTAACTTAATTTCTTTAAGTAGAAAAAAAATGGGAGGCATTACTTTTTGACCGACCCTCGTAATTTTCAGTATCCTTCTATAGCTCCACATCTCGAAAACTTCAACTCTCTTCTTTCTCAGTCTTCTCACAGTGCATGCTCCATTACCAGGCAGTGCTGTATTCCAAACGTATATTTTCAAAAACATTTCTTCCTCAAATTGGGGCCTATGTTTGATACTCGTAGACTTCTCTTGGCCAGGAATTTCCTCTTTGTCGACCGAGATGTTCGTATTGTTGGGAATTTCTATGTTTCGAGTGTTCCTACATCGGCACCATCCAAAAGAATGCACCAAATCTTCCTGAAGAATAAACATAGGAATAAAATACAGGAACTGATACGAGAATAAAATATAATACTATGAGACTTTAATAGGATCGTAACCGGTGAAAATATTACACCACATGTACTATATAAAAAATATATGACACTTATTGTGGTACAAAGGTGTAATTTTCCAATTAATGTAACGCTCTTCTATCCGCTAACTTTATAAGAAAAAAGCATGTATTAATCTTCTACGCACACAGGTAGATGAATGAAAAAAGTAAAATGAAATAAAATAAAATAACTGTAAACAACAAACGTGTTTCGAACAAGGGACGCAAAAGCGAGAGGCCGTGTTGCTAACAACTGTGCCGGCAATTTGGGACGCTTATTGCACACTAAGAGGCACCCAAGTTACGTGTAAATCTCTTACGGTCGTTTTCACGGAAACGCTGGAGTATCAACGGGAAAGCCGAGATATGTGTTCGCTTATTTTACTCCTCTTCCACTGAGCGAAGTTTCTGGGGAATCGGCTTATGGCAGTTGTCATGTTCTCGTTCTTAAGTACCCTTGCCATGTTCTACATAATTATTTGTCAAGAATGCAAGTAGATGTAGAGAAACATTCACAGGTAAATTCGCACTGTCGTCTTCCGGCAGAGCAAAATTATAACGAACTGACTTGTAATTAGAGAAATAATAACAAAATGCATAGGCATTACACGGGGTGAAACCGAACTCCACCGACAGAATTTTAGGGTTTATTGACAGATATTTTCTGAGTATTTTGGTATAATGGGCCTGTGGTTTCCGGCGGCTCGTTAAAGAGTAATAATCTAATTACTGTTCATTTGGTTTGTAACCCCAATTATCTCTGATTCTGCCAAAATACCTTCACAACTGTGGAAAAGCCAGTAACAAGCAGTTACCAAAACGTACAATACAGAATATAAAATTAATCCATAACAGTCAGACAGGTGAAGTGCCCTGTGATGCGTTTGCCGTCGCTGCGACAGTAACTCAGCATAGGGTTGCTGTTCCCCATCTCCCATAGCATTCAGCGAACCCATATAGGTGCTGCATATCGGCAGATACTTCTTCAGTTAATTTATCCATGATACTGTGTGTCACAATTAACGTACTACTAACATCGCAGAAAGAACACACGTGAAACCTAAATTAGAAGTCTATTTATTGAAATGATTATGTTCTTTCCAAGCTTTTGTGGATAATGCGTCACAGATTTTGCCTGAGATGTGCTGAACATAGAATAGAAAACACACTTCACGAATGGTACGTTGCCGTCTCGTAGAATTCGTCGCATCTGCGCAATGACACATCTCTAGGCAGTGGTGCCCGGGAGCAGCTTCTTATCCAGAGGCGTTTCGCCCGATTCGATGCGGATTCTGCGGGTGCGGAACATGCAAAGTCACAAAGAGCGCCAGTCGACTTGTGGCGTACTACCAGCCTCTGCATGATGTTCGATGTGAAGCCGCACTGACGTCATACTACGTCAGCTCCGTCCCACAATCCAACGTTTCTGTCAGGGGAAGTGTGTCTGATATCGTTCTTGTTTGTTTCCAGTGCGCAAGCAGTATTCGTTTGTCAGGTTGCTGGCTCGATACTTGTCTCTTCTTTTCAACCAGTGCATAGTGATTTTCTTCAGTATTGCTATGTTCAAAGCTTATATTTCGAGTCTCACTTGAAATGTCTCCACATAATTCAGGCTAAAAATTCGTAACGATCCGAAAAGTATGACTCGTAATACTCTGTTTTGCAGCGAAATTAAATAACACGGAATACCTACAGCGGGATAATTCGATTGCCATTCCAACCACAGCTGTCTGTAAGTCCAGAAAATAAAGTTATTTATTACGCCACAACGCTATGCTACGTACTTTATTCCTAGTTATACGAAAGTTTCTTAATCTGATGCTGGTGTTACTAAACCGATGTTTTTCCGAAGATTTCACGAAAATCACCCCACAAGCTGCCTACAGTTTACGTAACTTGTGGATCAATGTTAGTTTCGTTGAAAGGCATCACCTGCATCACCTAACACGCACTACACTTTTAACGAGTTTGTTTGCGTGGCCATCCTCCGCAGCAAGCACAGAAATATTTGTTTTGTAAATAAAAATGACGTTTCATACTGCACTGTATTTTAGTCTCCCAGACTTGTTTCGCCTTTTTTCACTTTAAGGCATCATCAGTGTGATCTATAACGATACAGTTATGATACACTTTGTCTTTGATATGTATTATTCGTAGAGTACAAAACAGTCTACTTCTCGCTTTTTATGTAAATAAGTGATTACTTACGGTTTTTCCTTCCTTTCTTTCGAGTAACGTATTTGTGGATGTTACTTTCCCACTAGCGTATTTCGGTAGAGTGAAGATTACACAGCCGCAACCAAAACGTCGATTCTAAAAAAATACATAAAAAATTGACGTCCGTATCTTCCACAGTACGTCTCTAGTAACTTTGCACCAAACAGACTCATAATGATTTCGTTCTACAGTAATTCATTGTGCCATGTTTTATACGGTTGTAAAAATATGGAAAGTCTTGTTCATAATTTGTTTCGTAAGAACCCTCTTAGAGGAAATCATAACGACGAACTACGAAGGAGTCATCTCAGTGGGACGGACAAACAAATGATTACAATTCCAGAAAAACTGGATGATTTACTCACGAGAAATAGCTTCACAAATTGAGCAAGGCAAAACGCGTTGGTCCACCTCTGTCCCTTATGCCAGTAGTCATTGGGCTTGGAATTCATTCACTGAGTTGGATGTGCTCCTGAAGGATACAGCGCCAAATTCCGTGCATCTGGGACCTTAGATCGTCAAAATACTGAGCTAGTCGTAGGGTCCTGCCCATAATGATTCAAACGTTCTCAATAGGGTAGAAATCTGGCGACCTTGCTGACCGAGGAAGGGGTTTGCAGGCAAGAAGACAATTAATAGAAATTCTCGCCATGTGTGAGCGGACATTATCGTGCTGAAATCCAGGTCCAGGATGGCTTGCCATGGAGAGCAACAAAACGGGGCGCAGAGTGTAGTCGACGTACTGCTGCGCTGTAATGGTGCTGAAGATTATAACCAAAGTGGTTCTGCTATGAAAAGAAACGGCACACCAGACCATCACTTCTGGTTGTGGTGCTGAGTGGTGGGCGTCAGTTAAGTTGGTATCCCACAGTTGTCCGGGGCATTTCCAGAAACCTCTTCGGCCTGGGACCTCATTGGAGTAGAATTGTCTTCAGTGATGAGTCCCGCTTCGAAATGAGCTCGATGACCAATGGTGAACTGTAAACGTCGCTCTCTCGGACTCTATTACTAATACGAGTGTGGCTGCCTGTGCAAAATGAACCCCACTATGGCCCTTTGTGGGTGCTTCTGAGCAGGGAAGCACACGATTCGTGTTGGCTGCTTCGGTAAACTGACAAAAGTGAGGCTGTGTGATCCTAATGGGTCCTGTCGGAAACCACATTTTCATTAACGAAACGGTATGTCACTGTTCCAAAATAAATAATCAGAACTTACAAGTGAGGCCCTGATCAGCGACCGTCTCTCAGCAGAATTATCATTGTGCCCGTAGCGCTCTCCTTGATACACATGAACCTGTAGGTCACCACCGTTGGTGAGAATTAATAATTATAAATTGAAAAGATCCACACCACAGTTAAAATAATCATAAAATAATTATGTACCTTACGAATAATATGACGTAAATTCGGTCTCTTGTTCATCTCATAAACAGATAGATGTTATGGAAATATTATAACTTATTAATTAATAACCTTATAGGGACACGCCATCAGTGACAGAGCACCTCGTGTTCCTGCTGCTAAGAAGGCGAGTACACCTTTCGTTTGTTGTATATTTTTATGAGCTTCCAGCAGGAGCAACTTATTTATTAACAGATACATGTGTAGTTACTAGATTATTTTTGTAATTTATTGTGTGTTCGAGTGCTTGCTACGCAGAAGCTTTTATTTTAATAACAGTGTAGCGTACAGTACTACCATTGCTATAGATCATAGCATCGTACAGGCTTTTGTTTATTTTGGTTAGAAGAGTTCAGTGTTCGATAGACCTCAGTTTAAAGCCGGCGGCAGGCATAAAACGTCATCCGAAATTGTGCTGAATGCATTCCCAGATAATTATTTTGAACAATTAGTTCATGAGCCCACTCGAAGCGTAAATGGTTGAGAAAGAATACGTGACCACTTAGCAACAAATAATCCTGGACAAATAATGAGTATCGTGACGAGTACATGGATTATCGACGACAAGGCAGTAGCTGCTAGGTTGAATACCGTAACTCCTCCTACCATCAAAAAGAAACGCAAAGTGTATCTACTTAAAAAAGCTGATAAATATTCTCTCAACGACTTTTTAAGAGACAGTCTGCACTCCTTCCGATCTGATCATGTAAGCGTAAAAAAGTTGTGGAATGACTTCAAAGAGATAATATCGACAGCAATTGACAGATATGTACCACATAAATGAATAAGTGATGGTACTGATCCCCCATGGTACACAAAACGGGTCAGATCGCTGTTGCAGAAGCAGCGAAAAAAGCTGCCAAATTTAAACGAATGCAAAATCCCCAAGACTGCAAAATTTTGCCGAAGTTCGAAATATAGTGCGTTCTTCAATGCGAGATACTTTCAATAGTTTCCACAACGAAACCCTGTCACGAAATCTGGCAGAAAACCCAAAGAGATTGTGGTCATACATAAAGCACATCAGTGGCAAGACGCAATCAATGCCTTCACTGAGTGATAACAACGCTGAAGTCATTGATGACAGTGCCACTAAAGCAGGGTTACTATACACAATTTTTCGAAACGCCTTCACCAAAGAAGACGAAGTAAATATTCCTGAATTCCAATCAAGAACAACTGTAAAATGAGAAATATAGAAATAGATATCCTCGGTGTCGCAATGCAGCTAAAATCACTTAATAGAAGCAAGGCTTCCGGTCCAGATTGTATGCCAGTCACGTTCCTCTCAGAGTATGCTGATGCAATAGCTCCATACTTAGCAATTATATACAACCGCTCGCTCACAGAAAGATCTGTACCTAAAGACTGGAAAATTGCTCAAGTCAAACCAATACCCAAAAAGGGAGGTAGGACTAATCCATTGAATTTCAGGCCCGCATCACTAACGTCGATTTTCAGTAGGGGTTTGGAAAATATACTGTATTCGAACATTATGAAGTACCTCGAAGAAAACGTTTTATTGATACGTAGTCAGCACGGATTCAGAAAATATGGTTCTTGCGAAACACAACTATCTCTTTATACTCATGAATTATGAGTGCTATCAACAGGGGATGTCAAATTGATTCCACATTTTTAGATTTCCAGAAAGCTTTCGACACCGTTCCACACAAGCGTCTTCTAACCAAACTGCGTCCCTATGGAATATCGCCTCAGTTGTGCGACTGCATTCGTGATTTCCTGTCATAAAGGTCACAGTTTTTCGTAATAGACGGAAAGTCATCGAGTGAAACGGAAGTAATATCCGGCGTTCCTCAAGGAAGTGTTATAGGCCCTTTATTGTTCCTGATCTATATTAACGACATAGGAGACAATCTGAGTAGTCGTCTTAGATTGTTTGCAGATGATGTTGTCATTTACCGTCTTGTAAAGTCGTCAGATGATCAAAATGACTTGCAAAATGATTTAAATAATATATCTGTAGGGTTCGAAAAGTGGCAATCGACCCTGAATAAAGAAAAGTGCGAAGTTATTCACATGAGTACTAAAAGCAATCAGCTAAATTTCGATTACGCGATAGGTCACACAAACCTGAAGGCTGTAAATTCAACTAAATACTTAGGGATTACAATTACAAATACCCTAAATTGGAACGATCACATAGATAATGTTGTGGGTAGAGCCAACCGAAGACTGTGATTCATTGGCAGAACACTTAGAAGGTGCAATAGGTCTACTACAGAGACTGCTTACACCACGCTTTTCCGCCCTATTCTGGAGTATTGCTCTGCGGTGTGGGTTCCGCATCATATTGGACTGACGGATGACATCGAAAAATTGCAAAGAAGGGCAGCTCGTTTTGCTTTATCGGGAAGTAAATAAAATAAAGAGCCAATCATTAATATAAAGGCGTTTTTCGTTGCGACTTTTTTTAGACTATTAAACTAATGTTCATATTATCTGATCTTCTCATGAAATTTCAATCACCAGCTTTCTGCTCCGATTGCGAAAACATTCTGTTGACACCCAACTACATAGAGAGAAATGATCATCGCGAAATCAGAGCTCACACAAAGAAATTTAAGTGCTCGTTTTTCTCGCTCGCCGTTCGAGTGTGGAACTGTAGAGAGACAGCTTGAAGGAGGTTCATTGATCCCTCTGCCAGGCACTTTATTGTGAGTAGCAGAGTAATCACGTGGATGTAGGTGTAGATGAAACAAAATATCACACTTCAATTTAATGAATGATGTTTCAACCGTGCTACGCTACAACTGCTGCCCGTTTGTCATTCGCCCATTTCCACCAGGGACTAGAAATAAGGCAAACAGCAATGAAAGTCGTTTGTTACAACCAATACCAAGAAATAAAGCAAATACCAATGAAGGATGTCGATCACCTCTTCTCCTCATCATCAAAACCCTATTAAACTACGAACACAACTTCTTCCACCAGTGCATAAGTAATAAAGTTTGTCTCATTAAGCGATAAGCAAAACGCCCTGAGGAAGGCCATTTGCAACAGTGGCCGGAGCGTCGGAGAACATTATACAGGGTGGAGAAAAATTGTGTCACGAAATTTTAGCTCTCGATAGCTCTGATGCCAGTAGGAACACAAATTACAAATGCTGTGTAGGTCGTCAACTCACCATGTTTCAACTACGGAAACTTTGCGCCATGCGCTCCGATTGGCCGTGGGATTGCCCTATTGCCGTTCGTCGGTTGGCGGGCAGCCCTAGGGTTGTCGGTTCACACATATAAACGTTCCTTGCCCCGTCACTGCCACAACGTGATACGCACACCTGTCGAATAGGTCTTTCTGTTTGTCTCCATCTTACGTCAGAGGCATTCACACGTAAGCTTCGCTTCGCAGCACACACATGTCACCGGCGATTTAGTCATACAGTAAGCAAAGTGGCACAGTATTCGCTTGAAGAACAACGACATATGTCTTTGTTTGTAGACTAGCCGCCAGTAATGCCCATGAAGCTCGACCGTTGTATGACGAACGGTACCCGGCAAGACGCTACCCACACCCGCAAACGTTTACAGCAATTCACCAGCGACGTGTCGAAACAGGCTCATTAGCAGGATATCATGGTGATGCTGGAAGACCTGGAACACGACGGGATGCTGCATTTGAAGAGACTGTTCTCGAGCACTTCGAGGAAGCACCTACGACAGGTACTCGAGCGGTTGGACACGACATGGGGGTCACTCATTGGCTAGTCTGGGAGGTTTTGAGAGATGACGGCCAGCATCCATTTAGTTTCCACCCTGTCCAAGACCTAAATCCTGTGACGGACTATGAACACAGGCTAGGGTTTGGCTGGTGGTTTCTGTGGAGTGTTGCACGAGATCCCGACTTCCCCGCCATTGTGTTGTTTACCGACGAGTGCACCTTCCATCGGGATGGCCTTCACAACACTCGAAACGTTCATTACTGGGGAAGGGGAAATCCTCACGTCACGTACGTCGACAGACATCAGGAACGATTGTCGCTCAATATTTTGGTAGGCATTGTGGGTGACCATGTGATTGGGCCGGTCCGTCTACCGCCTCGACTCACTGGGACAAATTACCTTCACTTTTTGCAAGCAGCCTGCTGGAAAATGTTCTCCTGGAAATACGACTACGCATGTGGTTGCACCATGATGTGGCGGCAGCACATAACAGTCGTACATTGCGCGGGTATTTAAATGAACCTTCCGACGGCCGGGTAATTGGCAGAGATGATCGCAGGACACGGCTTCCGCGATCACTAGACCTCACGCCACCGGACTTTTCCCCGTGAGGGTTCTTCAAGGCTCTAGATCACCCACCTGGACGCGAACCACCTACAAACGAAGAGGAATTAATGGATCGCATTCAACGTGCTGCCAGTCACATTAGGACAATGCCAGGAATCTTTGGAAGAGTTCGGCAAAACACTGTTCGTCGTTACCAAGGTTGTGTCACGTCAGAGGGTCGCCAGTTCGAGCATCTGCTTTAAAGGAACAATGTCCTAGCTACAAAAAAGCCCTTTTCAGGGCCGACACAGTTTGTCAAAAGCTTTTTGTACGCGAACTGAGAGCTGTTGACGGTTTGTCCCCGGTATGTCTCATCAAGGAACTGCAATGGATTAGTCGGGATCCCGGCAGATTCGCCCCACAGGCCGCCAGAGTGGAAGGCTGGCGCGCTACCACCGAGCGTGCGGGCCGCCTTGTATACAACGCGATCTCCGGCAGGCATTAAATTGGCGGTGATGCGTTGTCCAGAGCATCCGGCAACAGGACAGTCCCGCGGCCAATTGGAGCGCGTGGCGCCAAGTTTCCGTAGTTTAGAAATTGAGCGTTGTCGACCTACACAACATTAGTAATTTTGGTTCCTACAGGCATCAGCTATCCAGGGTTAAAATTTCGCGACACAATTTTTCTCCACCCTGTATATTGCCAGTGCCGTCACAAATCCTAAAAAATGACGTCGAGCGCTAAAGCTAAGTTCATACAATTTCTTACTGTATCGCAAGCCCAAGAACCTACATTAGTAGCTCTCCGACCATTAACAGCTAAGGTAGTTTGAACTAGTACCAGAAAGAAAGGTATTAAAAACTTCAAAAGGCACTGAAACTTACGCAGAAATACACTAACAGTGTCAGTATGCGGCTATAATTTTTCAACTTAGTACATTAGGAATGGACTTAGGGTGTTGAATGTCCTCCATAGTGACGCGTGAAGCTCTTTATATTTGGAACGACTGACGGAGAGAAATGGAGAAAGCGAAAGAGAGGCACACACAAAGAGAAAGAGCGTGCACGAACTCTGGTAATAATTTATTAAAACAATACGTCATTACGCAGACGGACGGGAGAAAATATTTCATTCAGTTTGGAAAATAGAGTCATTAACTAAAGTATTAATAAAGAACCCCACGCAATTTTACTGATGTTTCCCTTGCAGCAGACACCTAGCCATTAATCTTCCAATCACACTTAGCCCGGCAGGGGGACAGCTAGAGAGAGAAATGCGGTTTGAGAAATACGATTTGTGCCCGCGGCAGCGACAATAGCTCCCCTCTTTCCCCCACAAGGCGCGGCTCCCTGCCCCCTCGGGAGAAAGAAGTAAGAAGGAGGAAAGAGGGTGGGGAAGTAAGTCCTGGCGATAGAGTATCGACTGAGCGGTCGGCGCGCTCGCTGTTCTGTTTGCCACCGGAAGGACGGCCACCAAGTGCGACGCCTCTGGGGCTGGCAGCCAGTTCGTCGCCGGGAATCGAAGCTCGGCCTCTCACAGCGGGGTTTCACTCGTCCACATGTTCTTACGGTCGCACCTGTGTCTTACCGTCAACGACATTCCTCCAGAAAGTGAGCAGCCTACCAGTTTCCGAGCGCGGGGGCTTCGTATAATCCTGTTCGCTATCGTGAACGCGAGAAGTGGTTACCGGTAGTCAGGAGACGAAGGCTTTGGATCATAATGATTGGTCGACCATTCCACAACCTGCACTGTCTGATTAGAAGCACCCGGTAAACCATTAGTGGACGTTCATATGGGGTGCATCCACACTCTGCTGCCGGATAAACTTTAATGAGACGTGTGAATGGCTGTGGAGCATCATCTTGAGTCTACTGTTCGTATTTGTTTGGAAACAGACTTCTTTTTGGAGAGGGTCTGCCTTGAGCAAGACCCATTTTTTCTTTTTATTTCCCAGACATGTTTCGCTGAAGTTTCAATATCATCAATTATTTTTGTTGTGTTCTATACAACACAATGATGGCAACAAAGAAACCAGAACGCACCGAATCAGTTTACATAGAGGAAGGTATTATTGATCATAAAGCTTTCCTAGCATCTATGGCAACAGTTCTTACAAAGAATGTTTAGAGAGGTAGGAAGATATTTTTGCTTAGCAAGGGTGACAGGATACAAATTTCAGAGTATGGGAGCACTCAGCGTAAAATATTCGGTGATGAGTGCGGAAACAAATGGAAAAATTCAAAAGAATCGTTCATTATGCCCTAGACAAGTATTTTCTGAGTAAGGTCTTAAAGGATGAGAAACACCTACCATGGTTTAATAGCCGTGTTATAAAGCTGCTACGTAAACGATAGACATCTTCCTCTCACATACAGAAGCAGTAAAACTTTGCCGACAAACAAGTTGAACGAAGTTAAAGTGAGCATGTATAACAATGAGAGATGCGTTCAGTGACTTTGAAAGTAAAACTTTGTCAGTCGATCCGAGTAAAAGCCCTAAGGCGTTTTGGTCGTACGTAAAATCGATAAGTGGACCACACCCATCTATTCATTTACTCAGTGACCATACTGACACTGAAACGGAATCTAACAGAGAGAAGGCTGAAATAATGAATTCGGTCTCCCGAAATTGTTTCACCTTTGGAAGATCATAATACGGTCCCTCCTTTCAATCGTTGTACGGACGTCGAAATGGCATATTTTTAGATAACCAGTCGCGGAATAGAAAAACAACTGCATCTACATAGATTCTCCGTAAGCCACCAGACGGTGCGTGGCGGAGGGTACACCTACCACCACCTGCCACTCCCTTTCCTGTTACACTCGCAAATACAGCGTGGGAAAAACGGCTGCCTATATCCCTCCGTATGAGTCCTAATTTCTCGTATCTTACCGTCGTAGTCCTTAAGCGCAATGTATGTTGGCGGCAGTAGAATCGTTCGCACTCAGCTTCAAATGCCGGTTTTCTAAATTTTCTCAATACTGTTTCTCGAAAACAACGTCTCCTTCCCTCTAGGGTTTCCCATTTGGGTTCCCGCAGCATCTCCGTCGCACTTGCGTGTTGTTCGAACCTACCGGTGACAAATATAGCAGGCCGCTTCTGAATTGCTTCGATGTCTTCAGTCGCTCAGTAGTGAAAACGCGTCAAGACCAGATGACATACCTGCAAGGGTCTACTAAGATTATGCGAAAGAAGTTGCTTCCTTTCTAACAGTAATTTGTAGTAGATCGCTTGAGCAACGAATGGTAACTAACGACTGGAAGAAAGCGTAGGTCATTCCCGTTTTTAAGAAGCGCCGTAGGACAGATACACGCAATTATGCAGGGTGTTACAAAAAGGTACGGCCAAACTTTCAGGAAACATTCCTCACACACAAAGAAAAAAAAAATGTTATGTGGACATGTGTCCGGAAACGCTTACTTTCCATGTTAGAGCTCATTTCATTACTTCTCTTCAAATCACATTAATCATGGAATGAAAACACACAGAAACAGATCGTACCAGCGTGACTTCAAACACTTTGTTACAGGAAATGTTCAAAATGTCCTCCGTTAGCGAGGATACATTCATCCACCCTTCGTCGCATGGAATCCCTGATGCGCTGATGCAGCTCTGGAGAATGACGTATTGTATCACAGACGTCCACAATACGAGCACGAAGAGTCTCTACATTTGGTACCGGGGATGCGTAGACAAGAGCTTTCAAATGCCCCCACAAATGAAAGTCAAGAGGTTTGAGGTCAGGAGAGCGTGGAGGCCATGGAATTGGTCCGTCTCTACCAATCCATCGGTCACCGAATCTGTTGTTGAGAAGCGTACGAACACGTCGACTGAAATGTGCAGGAGCTCCATCGTGCATGAACCACATGTTGTGTCGTACTAGTAAAGGCACATGTTCTAGCAGCACAGGTAGAGTATCCCGAATGAAATCATGATAACGTGCTCCATTGAGCGTAGGTGGAAGAAACTAAAATAAGCTCTAACATTGATATTAAGCGTTTCCAGACACATGTACGCATAACATCTTTTCTTTATTTGTGTGTGAGGAATGTTTCCTGAAAGTTTGGCCGTACCTTTATGTAACACCCTGTAGACCTATTTGGTCGACGTCAATCTGTTGTAAAATTATGGAGCATGTTTTATGCTCAATAATTATGAAGTTTTTGTAGAATGAAAATCTGCTCTATAAAAATCAATATGGTATTCGCAAACAGACGTCCTGCGAAACTCAGCTCGCTCTGTTCCTCCAGCGCCGTAGACAATGGCGCTCAGTCTGATGCCGTGTTTCTTGACCTCTGGAACGCATTTGACACCGTCCCGAACTGCCGTTTAGTGACAAAATACGAGCTTATCAAATATCGGTGCACATCTGCGACTGGATTCAAGACTTCCTTGCAGACGGAGCTCAAGACGTCGCTGTTTACGGAGCAAAATCGACTGATGTAAAGATAACTTTTTTCCGTCAATACATGATGTGCGGCTGCCTTGGTTTAGCCGTGGTTTTTCCTTCGTGTTTCCACTTCAGAATCACGTCTCCGACAGTTGACTTGGGCAGCTCTAGAAAACTTGAAATGTCCCAAAGTATTTGTTCTCAGGTGACACCCAGTGACTAGTCCACGTTCTAGGCGACTGTGTTCTCTTTACTTATCAATTCCGCTGTTACTGCTTCTGTACATCGTAATGTCCGTCTCCCTTTGTACTGGCTGCCGCAGTGTTCTGTTACGCTATATGTACGGACATCCGCATTCTTCCAGTCAGGTTCTGTTATCTAACTGAGTTACGGACTGAGACCACCAGTCTGACTTTCCAGAGGTGTCGGTGTTTTCAGCAGCTTTTAGAAGGAAACTCGTGAAATGTCTTTGCAGGAAGCAGAACTTTACAGAGGAGATGTGTTGGCCTGAGCAGGAAATGTCCAATGAAAATTCCTGCGTCCGGCTCTTGAAGCTGACTAGCTGAAATATCTGGACATAAAATAATTTAGTAGTGCAATTTCGAGCTCGCAAAATCTAGAAGATCGTCTGGAACCCCTGGCGAGGCGGTGAGGATGAATTTGGGTTTTAGAGAGGTTATATTATAAAGCAGTTATTATTTCAGGGTAATGAGAGATGGATACCGCCTTCTGGAAAATTAAATACACCTTTGCAGAAAAGAGCACCAGCTCTATGAATATCAAAAGCTCCGACGGAAAACCAGCGCTAAGGAAAGACGAGACAGCTGAAAAGTGGAACGAATATAAAGTGGGGAGTATGAAGTAAAGGAACTTGAAGGCAATGTTATAGAAAGGGCAGAGGAAGGAGGTCAAGTTGGGATGGCTGATATGATACTGTGAGAAGACTTTGGCAGAGCGCTTACTTATCTGAGTCGAAATAAGTCCCATACAGTAGACGACATTCGCTCAGAACTGCTAATATCGCAGTGATAGCCATGACTAAACTGTTGCACCTGCTGTGCGTGGTACGCCAGAGAGGGGAAATACCGTCAACCCTAAAGAAGATTGTAATAATTCCAAGTTAATAAAAATCAGTTTAATAAGTTATGCTTGCAATACGCAGAAAATAATTATTAACAGAAAAATGGAAAAACCGGTAGAAGCCGCAATCGAAGAAAATTTGTTTAGGCTCCGGAGAAATGTTGGAACATGTAAATCAACACAGAGGCTATAGCCTACTTTAGAAGACGGAATAAGGAAAGACAAATGTACGTTTATACCATTTGTAGACTTCGAGAAAGCTTTTGACAATATTGACTGCGGTACGCCCTTCAAGCTTCTGACGTAAGCAACGATAAAGTAGAGGAAGCGAAACGTAGCGAGACAAGGTTGTAGCCTGTCCCAGATGTTATTCAAATGGTTCAAATGACTCTGAGCACTATGGGCCTTAACATTTGAGGTCATCAGTCCCCTAGGACTTAGAACTACTCAAACCGATCCAACCTAAGGACATCACACACATCCATGCCCGAGGCAGGATTCGAACCTGCGAACGTAGCGGTAGCGCGTTTCCAAACCGAAGCGCCTAGAACCGCTCGGCCACACCGGCCGGCTGATGTTATTCAGTCTGTGGTATGAGGAAGTAGTAAATTGAGCCAAAGAAAAAATTTATAGTAGGAATTCAAGTTCTGGGTGAAGAAACAAAAACTTCGTGGTTTGCCGATGGCATTTTAATTCTGTCGGAGACAGCAAACGACTTGGAAGAGCAGTTGAGTGGATTGGACAGTGCGTTGAAAGTAGGATATAAGAAGAACGTTAACAAAGGCAAGACAAGGTCAATGAAATGTAGTCGAATTAAATCGGACAGTCCCGAGGAAATTATATTAGGATATGAGACACCTAAAAGTAGTTGATGAGTCTTGCAATTTGGGCAATAAAGTAATTAATGATGTCTGAAGTAGACAGAACATAAAAAGTAGAATGGTGATGGCAAGATATGCGTTTCCGAAGAAGAGAAATTTGTTAATATCTTACGTAAATGTAAGTGCTAAGAAGACTTTTCTCCAGAAATTATTCTGGAGTGTAGTCTTGTATGGAAGTGAAACGTGGACAATAAAAACGCAGTTCAGGCAAGTAGAGAATAGAAGCATTTGAAATATGGTGCTACAGAACATAGCTGAAGATTAGATGAGTGGATCACGTAACTAATGAGGAGGTACTGAATAGAACTGGGTAGAAAAGACGTTTTTAGAATAACTTGACTAAAAGTAGTTATCGGTTGGTAGGACACGTTCCCGAGACATCAAGGGATCACGATTTCACTATTAGAGGGAAGTGTAGGGGGTGAAATGGTAGAGGGAGACCAAGAGATGAGTACAGCAAGCAGATTCAGAAGGATGACGGTTGCCGTAGTTATTCGAAGATGAAGAGGCTTGCACAGGATAGAGTAGCATCGGGAGGTGCACCAAACCAGTCTTCGGACTGAAGACCACAACAGCAACGTTAACTGAGAGTTAGGGGTGGTCAGTGATCCAACGTGATAAAACTAGGTTACTTTTCCAGAACAGAGTTTTAACGTGCGTTCTCATGCGCTGGCACATATGCAGCTTTTGAACACAAATCATTTGTAGTGCAGTTACATCCACCAGTGCTAACAACAGCACAGAATTATCCACAACAGTAGTTCAGACACTTACGAATGTTTTGAAAAGTTTTCCAGTTTATTTGAACCAGTACAGTAGAAATACAAAGAGTCAACCGAAAATTAGCCGTGCGGTTTGAGGCGCCCCTGCCGCCGGAGGTTCGAGTCCTCCCTCTGGCATGGGTGTGTCTATTGTTCTTAGCAAAAGTTAGTTTAAGTAGTGTGTAAGTCTAGGGACCGATGACCTCAGCAGTTTGGTCCCTTAGGAATTCACACACATTCTACGGAAAATTATCAATATAGTTTCAGTTGAAGAGCCGTTCATAGGTCTGCTCACTCTGTGGTAGTGTTTCATCAGTTTTTATCCACATCTTCTTATACTACAGTTGACACTTGTAGATTTTCGTGCTGATATTCTAAAGAAGGAAAGAAAACAAGAAATTACCTGAAACAGTGAAATTAATTTCCAAAAATTAATAGACGTTACATAATGATCACCATGCCCCTGTTCGCATGTAGGTTGGTTTCCGAAAAAGCTGAAACCAAGATTCCCGTTTAAAATAATGATCTGTAGTTCTCAGATCATTACGGTCTTAGTGTGATTGTTTCATAAGTAAGACGCTGCAGTGCAGTCATTCTGTAAAGCAGATTCATTACTAAACACAGATGTGACCCATCCTAGAATATAGTTCAAATTTGTGGGATCCATACGAAAAAAATAGTATCAGCATACACTGAAAGTACACAAGGAAGGGCACCGAAATTGTCACCTGTTTTTCTTTTTTTAAATCGTAAAGAGCGTCACAGAAATGCAGAACAACCCGAGCTGCAAGATGCTTGAAGTTAGACTATCTCTTCAAAGAACTTTACAGAAGCTCTCCTGCGAAAATTTCGGGACCAACACTCCTGAAAGAAAGTATATTGCAGAGACTTGGCTTAGCCACCGCTTGAGGGATGTTTCCGGAATGAAATATTTACTCTACAGCGAAGTGTAAGCTAATATGAAACTTCGTGGCAGTAGAAGTTTGGTAGACATGAGATGAGGCATTTGCGGAAGAAAAGCCGTGAGGAGTTGTCTTAGTTCGTGCTTGGGTGGTTCACCTTGCAGACCACTTGCCCGTCGAGGGCAAAGGTCTTGATTTCGTGTCTGGGTCTGGCACACAGTTTTAATCTGCCAGGAAGTTTCATGGAATTTCATCGCTGAGGAATTGAACATTTCTGAGTAAACGCATTAGTAGCGTTATTGGTGAAGCGACTGTCCCTCGTGGCAGTGTGAATATCGCTCCTACCTCACATCGGTGGTAATACGAAAGCCCTCATACAACACATTTTCAAGGTTGCTTATCTGTAACCGTGTGGTGTGGCGTTATAGACAGTCAGTTTAATGCGCCTGTTGTATTAGCCGATCGTCATACAGGATTCTGAAGAGCTGTTTGGTGTTCTTTTTATTTCGTCAGTCCCACTGCATAGTGTATAGAAGTCGGCGAAGGTAGAATCTATGAAAATACTGTTTGAGGTAAAATATGCGGGTTTTCAAATTAAATAATGAAATGATGTTGGTGTGGCTCTTAACTACGCACCTTCTGACTCAGAGTTGCAATATCAAAAGTTTTGGCTTGTTTCGTTGTCTAGGGGCTGGGATACGTAGTTGTCGCATTACAGGCCAAATACTGCTGAGTCTACATTATACGGTAAGAATGAATCGCATAGTCGAAGTTTCTATCACTCGGCAATTGCGAATTATGAATGTAATGTATACATTTATAAATGAAAGACTGCAATTAAATGAAATCTGCAGGTACTACCTGCAGGTACGACTTTAAATGATGAGTACGACAGTAGAAGTACTTTTGAGAATGCGATATATTCCTGCAATACACTTATTGGTGTCGATGGTCCAGTAATTACATAAAATATAAGTTAAATAACAGGGAAACAATAGATTCCTACTGCATGTAATTAGTTATGAACAACAACATAGCTCGCGTCATATTCACTTCCAAACGCACACTACGCCTTCACTGTAGAAGCCACGGAAATCCCAAAAATGCACAAGTCGCCACTCCGTAGTATTTCTATTTGCCGCGACCACGTGCAAACTGCTCCACTGTACAAGTCTTTCCGCCGACTCACTCGCGTCGCACTCTCCGTGTCCTGTCCCATACTCCGTCCAACACTGCCGCACTGCCAGAACTACCCTGCCCTCTCTCGAAACGAGCCTCCTCCCCCACTTCCATACCATTATCGAGCGCTGTGAATGACTAGAGTGCTCCCTCTGTGTCTCATAGCCAACGCACACTCAAAAACATAATGAAACATAATTGAAATACTGGATTTACATTTAAATACTTGAAATTAAATAAGTATACCTACGGCAGGACCATAAACACGCTCTAACACACATTATTAAATACATAAACAATTAAATGAACATATATCAAAAGTAACGAAGCAAAAGGTAGGCCAGAAGTCTAATGTCTCTGTGCTTTCTAATGCACAGTAAATAATTGATCATGAATAGCAAATATCAGATATTAACAAAGATATAGACTAATCACCATATTTATAAGCATTTGTGTGTGTGACTGTGGAGTACTTATGGCCTGACGCGATCGATAGTAATCAGCCGCTTTGACCTCCAGTAACTCATGTACTATTCAAGTTACATGCCTGTAATTCATACTAATTTAGGTTTACACTAATAGCTTTCTAAAGACATGGCGATCGACAAAATCGGATGAATCGTTAAGATTTTGGAAATTCGTTATTTGTATAGTTTACAGTCAGATACTAAGCTTAAAACTAACAAAGATATTCAAAATCTGATTACACCATCAGAATTGTCGTGCAAATAATAGTAATGTATAAGTTTCTTTTTGACGTTTCATGAATCATTTGGCTACTATTAATTTCTATACGAACAGTCAAATGTGTGCCGTTAAGGCTTCACAAAGTCCACCATCTTTGAAACTCCCGACATAGACATCTCCTTCATCGACACAAAAGCACCATCCTCGTCACAGCGGAATTCCCAGCCACGCGGCTGGACCATGCACTGCGGCTGCCCCTCTCGTCCGGCTAACGTTTGGCACCACGTGTTTGCTAACGAGCTCGGCGCTCTAAGATATTGCTAGCGAAGAAACCTGACGTTGCCCAAGTGTTTGTTTATAGCTGGGCGTCCACTCCCGTACCACGCAGCATCTGGCTTTGCGCTTAATGTCTATGACGTCATATCTGCTGAACTGTGTGTCGTAAAATGAATTAATTTTGAACGTAATTTAGCGGCACATGGGGATACTGTTGCAAAATGTATTGCTGATGGAGTTATTAGCAACGAAGTAATAAATTTGAAAGCCATGTACGATACTGGAGTTTTTCACGCATCCCATTGTTAATGTCGTCATATCTCCTGACTATGTGTTGTAAAATGATATAAGTTTGTTCATTCATTGGTATATGTGCATATAGTCTGCGAACATTGCTAAGAGTGAAACAGTAATAAATTATAATGCCATTCCTCACGCAGTGGTTTTACTGCATGAACAACGGAAACGTATTACGAGACAAACATTTTTCCTCGTGTCATCTTACTGTGGACTTCAGCGTGAAAAAGATTAGTTAAGGTTTGATAATTTATGTAATGTTTCAAAATGGTTCAAATGGCTCTGAGCACTATGGGACTTAACATCTGAGGTCATCAGTCCGCTAGAACTTAAAACTACTTAAACCTAACTAACCTAAGGACATCACACACATCCATTCCCGAGACAGGACTCGAACCTGCGACCATAGCGGTCGCCCAGTTCCAGACTGAAGCGCCTGTAACCACTCAGCCACTCCGGCCGGCTGTAACGTTTCCAGTAAGTCACCAAGTGCTCTCATTCTTAAATACTGGATGAATAAAGACTGGGAATTCACGCGTCGTGGGCTACGCTTCTTTCTTACCCCCATCCCCACCACTCTGATAGGTATGTGGTTCTTACAGTGATCGTCGCCAGACACTAAAGTATGTGGCACGTGTAACAGGTTTAGTTGAAATCCGTCACTTGGTTCACGTACATTTTTATAATATGTATGGATTCCTCCTCAAACAGCAGATATACTAATTTCACATGAACCGTACTCTTCGAGTTACGTATATTGCAGGTGGAACGTATGGTATCACAAAGGGTTAAAGTTATTGTGTTTCAAGACTGGTAAACAGTTTTTCAAATAGTCCTTTTCTTTTATTAAGTGAGATAGTGTACTTACATTTCACCACAACCCTCCCCCTCCCCCCCCCCCATTTTACAAAACTAACATGAATATGAGTTCCCCCCACCCTCCACCCCCTACCCCCTACTCCCACCCCTACATTCCACGGCTCGAGGTGAGATCCCGGGTAAGCACTTTTCTAGTGGGAAAGCTGTTAATTCTGACTGAAGAGGTAAATGTGTGGTGGTGTAAGGCCGCTCGTGAAGCAGGTCGCTTGTGAAGAGCAGGTATGCGGCGACTCCTTTGTCTCCAGTCCAGCGGGCCATTAAGCCGGTGGCGGAGCTGCACGGCGCTGTCCGGCGCGCCTTCCACTGGCTGTTTGTTTACGGCCGGCAACGGCGGCTGCGGCCGTCTTTCACTGCGCCTTACTGCTTCCTCCCCTACCTAATGAGAAAACATTTATGAGGGAGGATAAGTTACAAAAAGCCTGGACTATAAGGAGCAAACTTTACGTGTTAACTACGTGTGACATAATGTCTTGAAACACTATTAAATTTGTACCGTTCGCATGCCTAAGCAGCGTTAAAGAGACAGTTCCTGCTACTAATCCGAATCTCGAGAAATGAGATTTCTGGAGAGATTGAAGTAGCTCGATCCCTTACGAGAAATCTCGATCAATCGAACAGATTATATGTATTTTGGCACACTCCATAAACGTGACCGATTCTCAAGCAAACGGCCCACAGTCGCTGTTTAATTTTAATGTTTGTTGATTCGGTAACAGTTTCATATTTTCAACTCTTTGTGACATTCCTCAGTAAAGAATTGATACCCATGCGACAGCATGTGTACCTAATATGACCCAAACGCTGAGATTAGAAATAGAATTTTCCGTTGCTCATACCTCGAGTGCTGTTGGTTACCAAAAGGTAGGGGCAAGTGTTTTTTGATATCCTTTGAGCAAGGAACCATTTGTACCCAACAGGAGGATCGTCTTAGAGTCACTACCCTACGGTACAGGGTAAAATTATGCATGCTACTAACTTCCTCCTGCTTAGGCAACTGGAGCATATTCGTTGGCTCCTTTTACATTTGATGGGGCCTGTGGTGGCCTTGATGGGACTTACTGAGACACGCGGATTAAAACTCAGCCGCGGATTCCATGCAAATGAGTTTAATTTTTATGATGTATTTCTATGATCCCGATCTCGAACAAGCTGTAAAATGTTCCTCATATATTTACCGTTTTCGAGATACAGAGGCTCTAATTATCCTACTTGCGCCGGCCGCGGTGGGCGAACGGTTCTGGGCGCTTCAGTCCGGAACCGCGCGACTACTACGGTGGCAGGTTAGAATCCGGCCGTGGGCATGGATGTGTGTGATGTCCTTAGGTTAGCTATGTTTAAGTAGTTCTAAGTTCTAGGGGACTGATAACCTCAGATGTTAAGTCCCATAGTGCTCAGAGCCATTTGAACCATTTTTTACCCTACTTTCACGTGTAAAATACAGGGTGATTCAAAAAGAATACCACAACTTTAGGAATTTAAAACTCTGCAACGACAAAAGGCAGAGCTAAGCACTATCTGTCGGCGAATTAAGGGAACTATAAAGTTTCATTTAGTTGTACATTTGTTCGCTTGAGGCGCTGTTGACTAGGCGTCAGCGTCAGTTGATGCTAAGATGGCGACCGCTCAACAGAAAGCTTTTTGTGTTATTGAGTACGGCAGAAGTGAATCGACGACAGTTGTTCAGCGTGGGGCACTGAGAATCCGCGGGAAACAACTCAGTATGAACGTGACTCGCCTAAGGTGAACGTTTTCTGTGCCATTTCAGCCAATAAAGTTTTTGGTCCCTCTTTCTTCGAAGGTGCTACTGTAACTGGACTACAGTATCTGGAGATGTTAGAGAATTGGCTGTTCCCTCAGCTTGAACAAGAAGCACAACAATTCATATTTCAGCAGGATGGAGCGCCACCACATTGTCACTTATCTGTCCGTAACTACCTGAACGTCAACTACCCGAGGCGATGGATCGGCCGCCAGGCAGCCCGTGACAGAGCACTTCATCACTGGCCTCCAAGAAGCCCTGATCTTTCCCCCTGCGATTCTTTCTTATGGGGGTATGTTAAGGATATGGTGTTTCGGCCACCCCTCCCAGCCACCATTGATGATTTGAAACGTGAAATAACAGCAGCTATCCAAACTGTTACGCCTGATATGCTACAGAGAGTGTGGAACGAGTTGGAGTAGCGGGTTGATATTGCACGAGTGTCTGGAGGGGGCCATATTGAACATCTCTGAACTTGTTTTGAGTGAAAAAAACCTTAAATACTCTTTGTAATGATGTATAACAGAAGGTTATATTATGTTTCTTTCATTAAATACACATTTTTAAAGTTGTGGTATTCTTTTTGAATCACCCTGTACGTATATAAAATCAGGTGTGAGGCACAAACGTAGTTTAGAAAGTGATGTAGCACGGAGAAATATGCTGTAAAGTGTCTCCGTTATCACTGGGAACCTCACGATGTAGTACTGAAGGACATGCAATATTTTTTTTTCACATAAATCAGGTGTGAGTTGTAAATCTATGTTTTGCGTTATTTCAGTTTCACGTAAGTAAACCATCTGTCTCCTACTGACCTCTTTTCATATGAGTTACATGCTCTACTGCAGAACGGAAGAGTACAATCGGAAAAATGCTCCTATCAGATCACATAAATGTAAATGTATTCCTGTTTATTTAAATGACTGACTGAAAAGTGGGGTATCAGTTGGTTCATTCTACCTTCCTCTGCACTTTTAAAAATTTTCCAAAAAATTTTGGCATGCGAACACATTCGCGCTTTTTTATGACAGAGAAGGAGGCAGTGGCAGAGGTAAAGACCTGGAAAAGTAATAAATACGGGAGTAGACAGTGGTTGTGTTATGGGAAGAGCGGAAGAGACAGTGGCAGTGTGAGAGAAACAGCGGAACAAAGTAGAAGTGGAACATAATTGACAGGAACAGTAGAGCATTAGGAAATCAGTGACGGAACAGAGCCGGGGGCAGGGGGGAATGTAGAGAAAGAAAGTACAAATGGATGAGAGCCAGTGATAATGATAGACACAGTATATGACAGGGACAACGAGGAAGAGAGAGACACGGTGAGAAGATATACCAGCGGTAGCAAAGAAGAAATGAGATATTAGCAGTAAGAGATATCAAGAAGGAGAGAGTGTTGGTGCGACGAGGTTAGTAGTAGGACAGAACGAAGGGGACTGTGGCTGTGATACGGGAGAAAACACAAAGAGACACAAAGAGTTAATGACAATGGGTCGAGCTGAATTATGGAGTGAGAAAGGGTAACAAGAAGTGGATGAGTGTGAGCAATTTACAACGAAGGATTAGTGGGTGTGAGTGAGGTACTGTCAGGGAAGCTTTTGGGTATTCGTGGTGAGTTTCACGTTAACAAAAACGCATGCCAAAATTTTTGGGAATTTCTTGAAAGATTCAGAGGAAGGTATAATGAGGCACCTGGTACCCCACTTTTTCGCCAATCTTTTAAATAAACAGGGACCTATATTTTTGTGCATTTTTCCGCTTGTAATACACTCCTGGAAATTGAAACAAGAACACCGTGAATTCATTGTCCCAGGAAGGGGAAACTTTATTGACACATTCCTGGGGTCAGATACATCACATGATCACACTGACAGAACCACAGGCACATAGACACAGGCAACAGAGCATGCACAATGTCGGCACTAGTACAGTGTATATCCACCTTTCGCAGCAATGCAGGCTGCTATTCTCCCATGGAGACGATCGTAGAGATGCTGGATGTAGTCCTGTGGAACGGCTTGCCATGCCATTTCCACCTGGCGCCTCAGTTGGACCAGCGTTCGTGCTGGACGTGCAGACCGCGTGAGACGACGCTTCATCCAGTCCCAAACATGCTCAATGGGGGACAGATCCGGAGATCTTGCTGGCCAGGGTAGTTGACTTACACCTTCTAGAGCACGTCGGGTGGCACGGGATACATGCGGACGTGCATTGTCCTGTTGGAACAGCAAGTTCCCTTGCCGGTCTAGGAATGGTAGAACGATGGGTTCGATGACGGTTTGGATGTACCGTGCACTATTCAGTGTCCCCTCGACGATCACCAGTGGTGTACGGCCAGTGTAGGAGATCGCTCCCCACACCATGATGCCGGGTGTTGGCCCTGTGTGCCTCGGTCGTATGCAGTCCTGATTGTGGCGCTCACCTGCACGGCGCCAAACACGCATACGACCATCATTGGCACCAAGGCAGAAGCGACTCTCATCGCTGAAGACGACACGTCTCCATTCGTCCCTCCATTCACGCCTGTCGCGACACCACTGGAGGCGGGCTGCGCGATGTTGGGGCGTGAGCGGAAGACGGCCTAACGGTGTGCGGGACCGTAGCCCAGCTTCATGGAGACGGTTGCGAATGGTCCTCGCCGATACCCCAGGAGCAACAGTGTCCCTAATTTGCTGGGAAGTGGCGGTGCGGTCCCCTACGGCACTGCGTAGGATCCTACGGTCTTGGCGTGCATCCGTGCGTCGGTGCGGTCCGGTCCCAGGTCGACGGGCACGTGCACCTTCCGCCGACCACTGGCGACAACATCGATGTACTGTGGAGACCTCACCCCCCACGTGTTGAGCAATTCGGCGGTACGTCCACCCGGCCTCCCGCATGCCCACTATACGCCCTCGCTCAAAGTCCGTCAACTGCACATACGGTTCACGTCCACGCTGTCGCGGCATGCTACCAGTGTTAAAGACTGCGATGGAGCTCCGTATGCCACGGCAAACTGGCTGACACTGACGGCGGCGGTGCACAAACGCTGCGCAGCTAGCGCCATTCGACGGCCAACACCGCGGTTCCTGGTGTGTCCGCTGTGCCGTGCGTGTGATCATTGCTTGTACAGCCCTCTCGCAGTGTCCGGAGCAAGTATGGTGGGTCTGACACACCGGTGTCAATGTGTTCTTCTTTCCATTTCCAGGAGTGTATATTGCAGTATACACATGCGTTGGAAACGCCAGGACAAACGCATGCTTGAACATAAATACTGATGACACTCAATTCTGCAGTTGGTGCTGTCGTGTCTGACCACGAATCGTAACCATACAATGCACTCAGTACGTCGTAAGTGGCAGTCGCGGTCAGGACACTATCCTGTGGAGATGTGTGTGCATTATGTGAATTCTAAAATGGGCAAATTGATCGTATGGAGGGTGCCTCCGTAACCAAGACAGATCAATTGTTTCTTCTTTCAAGAGGCATCGTATTGTAGATCAGTGCCGCATACAAGGGAAGTGGAAAAACGTTATCCACTACGTCACAACACGGACGGAAATGCGAGTTGAGTGATCGTGACGGACAGTTATTAAAGGGGACTGTGACGACAAATAAGAGCAAAAGCAGAAGTCACTGCACAGCCGAATGTCGCACTCGCGAACTCTGTCAGCACCAAAACTACGCGAATGGAGATCCATAAGCAGGAAATTGCAGGGTGAACTGGAATTGCAAAACCACTCATCAGTGAACCAAATGCCAATAACAGGAAAACGTTATGCCGAAGCCATAAAAAATTGACTATGGACCAAGCAGACGAATTGTCGCGTCTCCCTTGGCCACCAGAGTGACCAGATATCAATATAATTGAACCTTTGTGATCCACTTTGTACAGAAGAGTGCATGATCGATATCCACCCACATCGTCGTTACCTAAAGCTGCCACCACTTTCCAGGAATAACGCTATAAATTTCTCTGGAAAACCATGCAGGACCTGTGTTTATCCTATCCGAGGCGACTGGAAGCTGTTTCGATTGCCAACGGTTTACTACACCGTGTTAATGTGTTTCTTGTGTTTGCATATTTTTGTAGAACCGCTGTACGTCATTTGTACCAGTGATTTCGAAGAACAAGTATTTTTGTCTCGTAGGACCATATTCCTGATGTCGGAGAAAATACGACATTAGACGATTTCGTACGTTACGATGATCGTGTGGAAACCTGCGGTGCTTAACTCACGTTGAGTTTTAGGCTGGGCTGGGTGACAAAACCTAAGACGATGAAAAAAAGCAGAAGAGTAAGAGGAAAAGACGTAGAATATGAGGAAGCAGAGAATGTTCGTAGTTGTGCATGTACAAAATCCTCTGAGTACTATGGGACTTAACTTCTGAGGTCATCAGTCCCCTAGAACCTAGAACTAATTAAACCTAACTAACCTAAGGACATCACACACATCCATGCCTCAGGGAGGATTCGACCCTGCGACCGTAGCGGTCGCGTGGTTCCAGACTGTAGCGCCTAGAACCGCTCGGCCACTCCGGCCGGCGTGCATGTACATCCGTAGAACATAACTATATGATACAGAATGCAGTTATCCAAATACAATGATAGTCATTGAGACACAAAACGATCGTTGATATCTGTACGAAATATAACTGAAGTATCGCAGTGTATTTTCGGAAATGTCAGTGTGTCTTCCGATTGAAATTTTAAAATTAATGAAACATGTAAAAAACCATTTTCCTTTAAATTGAGATCAAATTCTTGGTTTCCGCTTCTCTCTGTACAGTAATGCACATGTAAAAACAAGAAAGTCACGGCACTATGTGTTAACTTTTTATTTTTAGTGGATTCCCTTTTTTAGAATTTTTTCTGATACCACCTTCATCTGTCGTATTTTCGTTAAATCGAACTCTGAGGTATTCCAGCTTAATATGAGGCACTTTGAACCTCAAATTATCTTTAGTCGGCTGTAGATGTTTGCAATCGTCAGTCACTACTATATGCCACTAGGTGCCATACGGCAAGTGGCGGAGGCTACGTCGGTTATAACAACCGACTCCCACGTTCCCCGTCTCATTTTCAAATTATGCATAGTTATAACGACTGCCTTCGTATGCTGTGGTGTCGTAACTTCCCTGATTTTTTCCCCAGTTCATGATCATTTCGCAAGAAGTAACACATTGTCTAATTCTTCTTGCAGCTGGCCGCTGTGGCCGAGCAGTTCTAGGCGCTTCAGTCCGGAACCGCGCTGCTGCTACGGTCGTAGGTTCGAATACTGCCCCGGGCATCGTTGTGTGTGATGTCCTCAGGTTAGTTAGGTTTAAATAGTGCTAAATCTAGGGGACTGATGACCTGAGATGTTAAGTCCCATAGTTCTTACAAGGGAACCTCCCCATCGCACCCCCCTCAGATTTAGTTATAACTTGGCACAGTGGATAGGCCTTGATAAACCGAACACAGATCAATTGAGAAAACAGGAAGAAGTTGTGTGAAACTGTGAAAAAATAAGCAAAATATACAAACTGAGTAGTCCATGGGCCACATAGGCAACTTTAAGGAGCACGTGAGCTGAGGAACGCCGTGGTCTCGTGGTAGCTGCTGTAGAAGGAGAGGTTCTTGGTTCAAGTCTTCGCATAAGTGAAAATTTTACTTTCTTTATTTTTGCGTAGTTATTATCTGTCCGTTCGTTCATTGACGTCTCTGTTCACTGTAATAAGTTAAGTGCCTGTGTTTTGCGACCGCATCGCAAAACCGTGCGATTAGTAGACGAAAGAACCTGCCTCTCCAATCGGAACCGAAAACATTTGATCGCAAGGTCATAGGTCAACCGATTCCTCCACAGGAAAACACATCTGATATATTCTATACGACACTAGTGACCGCATGTGCGTCACATGACAGGAATATGTTTTCGACCCACCTAACTTGTGCACTTGGCGAATGGGTAAAAAGATTCTTCTACCTTGCCCGCTTTAGGTTTTCTTGTGAATGTGATAATCACTCCCAAAAAAGTGATGAAAACATAAGAGTTTGTCACACAAACTGAAAATAAAAAATTATAGTTTTCACTCGGTGGAAGATTTGAACCAAGGACCTTTCGTTCCGCAGCTGCTAACGTTACCACGAGACCACGAGACCACGGCGCTCCTGCAATCCCAGTGTCCTTGATGTTGCCTATCTATGGACTACTCAGTTTGTATATTTTGCTTATTTTTTCACAGTTCCACACAACTTCTTCCTGTTTTCTCAATTGATTTGTGTTCAGTTTTTCAAGGCCTATCCAATGTGCCAACTTATAACTAAATCTGAGGGGGGTGCGATGGGGAGGTTCCCTTGTTAGAGCCATTTGAACCATTTGAATTTGATTCTTCTTGCAACATCAACTATCCAAATTTCCTGTATTTATATCTCCGTGATACAAAACGCCTCTGCGCTAGCACTGTGGGTTGGTGAACATCCGCCGCGCTGGATTAGCCGAGCGGTCTCAGGCGCTGAGGTCATGGACTGTGGGGCTGGTCCCGGAGGAGGTTCGATTCCTCCCTCGGGCATGGGTGTGTGTGATTGTCTTTAGGATAATTTAGGTTAAGTAGTGTGTAAGCTTAGGGACTAATGACCTTAGCAGTTAAGTCCCATAAGATTTCACGCCCATTTGGTGAACATCCTCGTGACCCTCTCTCGATTGCCAAGGTAACCCATGACGAAACATGTCGCTTAAATTTTGATTTTATTGTACCGGGTAAGGATCCGATACTGCGTAATAACACTGGAGAACGGATTGAAGAAATATTTTGTCAACCACTTCTTTTGTGAACGAGATATTTTTCCTTAAGAATTTCCCAACGAATATCGGTGTGATATCCGCCTTTCCTTATAGTTTTGCGCGGTCATTCTCTTTTCTTCTTTCCAGTGATATATCTCCTTCATTGTAGTCGAACAGCAATACATATCTCCGTATTACATTATGTTTCTCTGCGTGCAGAATTAGCTTCTCGCAGCTGCATCAAGTACCGAACCTCATCAGGTCTCCCAGAGATTTGCTACAGTTTTCCGACGTTGTACCGTCATGTGCACTACAGCACCACAGCCTCACGTAACTTTCCACGCTAACCACTACGTCACTTCTACCTACGTCTACATTTATACTCCGCTAGCCACCCAACGGTGTGTGGCGGAGGGCACTTTACGTGCCACTGTCATTACCTCCCTTTCCTGTTCCAGTCGCGTATGGTTCGCGGGAAGAACGACTGTCTGAAAGCCTCCGTGCGCGCTCTAATCTCTCTAATTTTACATTCGTGATCTCCTCGGGAGGTATAAGTAGGGGGAAGCAATATATTCGATACCTCATCCAGAAACGCACCCTCTCGAAACCTGGCGAGCAATCTACACCGCGATGCAGAGCGCCTCTCTTGCAGAGTCTGCCACTTGAGTTTATTAAACATCTCCGTAACGCTATCACGGTTACCAAATAACCCTGTGACGAAACGCGCCGCTCTTCTTTGGATCTTCTCTATCTCCTCCGTCAAACCGATCTGGTACGGATCCCACACTGATGAGCAATACTCGAGTATAGGTCGAACGAGTGTTTTGTAAGCCACCTCCTTTGTTGATGGACTACATTTTCTAAGCACTCTCCCAATGAATGTCAACCTGGTACCCGCCTTACCAACAATAAATTTTATATGATCATTCCACTTCAAATCGTTCCGCACGCATACTCCCGGATATTTTACAGAAGTAACTGCTACCAGTGTTTGTTCCGCTATCATATAATCATATAATAAAGGATCCTTCTTTCTATGTATTCGCAATACATTACATTTGTCTATGTTAAGGGACAGTTGCCACTCCCTGCACCAAGTGCCTATCCGCTGCAGATCTTCCTGCATTTCGCTACAATTTTCTAATGCTGCAACTTCTCTGTATACTACAGCATCATCCGCGAAAACAGTAACAGAACTATAACACACCTCTGGAATACTCCTGAACTTACTTTTTACATCTGACACTTTCGTCCCCTTCGTTGATTTTTATTTTTTGAAGCGTTCTGAAGCAGTAATAAAGATGATCCAGTGTTCCATAAGCTGCTGCTTTATTCATTAAGCTTTGCTGGGAAAGAGCTTTACTTTTGTAATAATTTATAGGCAGCAGGACAGTTGTGTGGACGGTTCGTCTGTGTCGCCTGCGTGACTCACGATGAACAAGATGAAGGCAGAACTGCTTACAGACTCACCGTATACCGGGTGACAGTCATTGAACTATACGAAATAAAATCGTCATAACTTCTGAACGGTTTGTGTTAGGACGTTCAAACTGAACGGTTGGCCCGGGCAAGATGTGAATTAGTATGCGCATGCGCACGCGTCTTCTTGTTATCGGCCATTCGCACGTGAAAATGTCACGGTACAGCGTGCCTGAGCGTATAGCGCTTGTGAAGGCTAGCAATAAGAGCCCAACTGCGGCTCAAAGGGACTTTGTGACCGATTTCAAGCTGAAGACAATGGGTTCAAGTGTGCTAAAAATCAAGAATATGATTCGCAAGTTTGAGAGAACGGGTAGTGTTCGTGGTGACAATGTTGGCAACATCGATCGTCCAAAAAGAGTGAAAACGCATGAAAACATCGAGAAGACACGGGATGTGTTTCAAACCAGCCCCAGGAAATCGATCAGACGAAGTGCATGAAAGATGGGAATCAACCGGGTGACATTGCGACAAATTGTCGTTGAAGATCTGCATCTCTTCCCATACAAAATTCAAACCCATCAGCCATTAAACCCCAGGGCCATGGAACAGCGGCGGAGTTTCGCCAACACTGTTGTCCGCCGAACAGGACTTTGATGTCAATATGGCTTGGTTTAGCGATGAAGCCCAATTTCGTTTGGAAGGGTTTGGTTCAAATCGTTCAAATGGCTCTGAGCACTATGAGACTTAACATCTATGGTCATCAGTCCCCTAGAACTTAGAACTACTTAAACCTAACTAACATAAGGACATCACACAACACCCAGTCATCACGAGGCAGAGAAAATCCCTGACCCCGCCGCGAATCGAACCCGGGAACCCGGGTGGAAGGGTTTAGGTAATAAGGAAAACTGGCGCATTTGGGGACTGAGAATCCGCATTTCGCTATAAAGAACTCTCTTCACCCTCAACCGGTGACTGTGTGTTGTGTAATGTCCAGTTACGGAACACTCGGTCCGATATTTTTTGATGGCACAGTGACTGCCGAACGGTACGTGAAATTTTTGGAAGATGATTTCATCCCCATTATCCAAAGTGACCCTGATTTCGACAAGATGTGTTTCATGGAAGATGGAGCTCGATCCCGTCGAAGCAGGAGAGTGTTTGATGTCCTGGAGGAGCACTCTGGCGACCACATTCTGGCTCAGGGGTACCCAGAAGCCATTGGCATGGGCCTCGATTGGCCTCCATATTCTCTGAATATGAACACATGTGACTTCTTTTTGTGGGGCTATATTAAAGGCAAGGTGCACAGAAATAACCCCAGAACCATTGGTGAGCTGAAAACAGCCATTCGGTAGGTCATCGACAGCATCGACGCTCCGACACCTCAGTGGATGATACAGAATTTCGCTATTCGTCTGCGCCACGTCATCGCCAACGGTGGCAGGCATATCGAACATGTCAGAACCTAAATCCAAGTTTGTGTAGTGACGTTAACATGTTGAACAAAGTGTACGTAGTTTGCAGCTAATTTATGTTTTTCTCATATGATTCAATAATTAGTACCATGTATCAAAGATCCGGCGGAGCCTGAACTGACACGGACAGTTCAGTTTATATCGACTTGACGCCCAATTCCCTCTTTTTCTGACACCCATTTCCGCGGACAATGAAGAAGAAACACACACCATTTGTTTCTGAAAATCTTAGAAAATGTCACCCATACGTATTATCCAAATTGAATAATATTATCTGCAGTGCTGTTTACAAACGACAGCACTGCGAGACAAATACTGTTCGTTGTAACGCTGTTGTTTTGGAGGTTGAACTTTTTAAGTTACCACCCCTCGACAGAGCCACTCCGTGAATTAAAGAGGAATTGTTGCGGAGGAATCCGTTCCAGCACTGAATTGCAAAAGTTCTTCAAACAAACGAGCAATGTGCTCAGGGATGTTGTAGGAAGCACAAAAAAAAACCTCCAAATATGTTGACCTGCATGTATAAGGCAGTCCATTTACGTCACTTTAGATTGCACAGTTTGTAGATATATTCGTATTTACTAAAAAGAAATATGCTACATAGAAGAGGATACATTGTGGATGCTCTGCCCAAGAATTTATTAATATTTAATTCAACTCGATCCTAAACAGCTTATGGTCACGAAATGTCCTTACATAACTACGAAGTGCATTCAAGTTCTAAGGCCTCCGATTTTTTTTCTAATTAACTACTCACCCGAAATCGATGAAACTGGCGTTACTTCTCGACGTAATCGCCCTGCAGACGTACAAATTTTTCACAACGCTGACGCCATGATTCCATGGCATCGGCGAAGGCTTCTTTAGGAGTCTGTTTTGAACACTGGAAAATCGCTGAGGCAGTAGAAGCACGGTGAATGTGCGGCCACAGAGTGTGTCTTTCATTGTTGGAAAAAGCCAGAAGTCACTAGGAGCCAGGTCAGGTGAGTAGGGAGCATGAGGAATCACTTCAAAGTTGTTATCACGAAGAAACTGCTGCGTAACGTTAGCTTGATGTGCGGGTGCGTTGTCTTGGTGAAACACCACACGCGCAGCCCTTCCCGGACGTTTTTGTTGCAGTGCAGGAAGGAATTTGTTCTTCAAAACATTTTCGTAGGATGCACCTGTTACAGTAGTGCCCTTTGCAACACAATGGGTAAGGATTACGCCCTCGCTGTCCCAGAACATGGACACCATCATTTTTTCAGCACTGGCGGTTACCCGAAATTTATTTGGTGGCGGTGAATCTGTGTGCTTCCATTGAGCTGACCGGCGCTTTTTTTCTGGATGGAAAAATGGCATCCACGTCTCATCCATTGTCACAACCGACGAAAAGAAAGTCCCATTCATGCTGTCGTTGCGCGTCAACATTGCTTGGCAACATGCCACACGGGCACCCATGTGGTCATTCGTCAGCATTCGTGGAACGCACCTGGTTGACACTTTCCGCATTTTCAGGTCGTCATGCAGGATTGTGTGCACAGAACCCACAGAAATGACAACACTGGAGGCGATCTGTTCAACAGTCATTCGGCAATCCCTTAAAACAATTCTCTCCACTTTCTCTATCATGTCGTCAGACCGGCTTGTGCAAGCCTGAGGTTGTTTCGGTTTGTTGTCACACGATGTTCTGCCTTCATTAAACTGTCGCACCCACGAACGCACTTTCGACACATCCATAACTTCATCGCCACATGTCTCCTTGAACTGTCGATGAATTTCAATTGGTTTCACACCACGTAAATTCAGAAAACGAATGATTGCACACTGTTCAAGTAAGGAAAACGTCGCCATTTTAAGTATTTAAAACAGTTCTCATTCTCGCTGCTGGCGGTAAAATTCCATCTGCCGTACGGTGCTGCCATCTCTGGGACGTATTGACAATGAACGCGGCCTGATTTTAAAACAATGCGCATGTTTCTATCTCTTTCCAGTCTGGAGAAAAAAAATTAGAACTTGAATGCACCTTGTAGGTAACAAGCTAGGATAAACGGCCAGGCGACGAATTTACCTAGGCACATTAGAGATGTTTGACCAGACGTCAGCACCACACCGTTTTTCCAATAAATATTAAACTGAGCTCCTTAGAAATGTGTGGTGTTGAGCCAAATGTTGTAGATGTGCACCTGATTTCCACTTGGAAAAATGGTGCATGATCACGAGAAACACTATAATCAGAATAAGTTTTGACAACGCTTTACAGTCCGGTTGGAAATCTTCCAAGGACGTTAAACACAATGCCTTTTTCTGACTTGCGGTCACTAAGCTTAGTGGCACGTACGTACAAAAATTTACTGAATTTCTATCAATGCCACATTGCAATCACAAATATGGATCGTCAATGCGCAATTATCTGCGTGTGAATTTCGAAGACGATTGAGAGTTGAAAATTATCCTGAAGTACTCGCATTCAAACCAATAACGCCATCACCTGACTGAAAAAAATAGTGGGACAATCCTCTTGTGAAATCACAAAGAAAATACACTCAAAATGCAGTCTGTTTTTAAACGACACATGAGACAGCAATGCACACGCATGTATCATTTTGTGTAGTACCGAAGTCCTTTGTGAAGAATGGAAGAATAATGTCTGTTGTATTTCATGTCTTAATTTTATTACGTATGCAATTTAGTTATAATAAGTTTGGACACATCATTTGTACCTACAACAACTTTGAACATATCACTTATACCATTAACATAGGTATCACACGTTCAGCGTCTCCTAAACCATTTTTTTTAAGATAACAGCAGGATTTCTTGGCCGTCCTAAGTGAAACTAAAAACGTGTGGGCGTTTAAACCGTATCATGCCCTTTTCCACATCTCTTCTTGACGAGGCGAGGCTTCGACTCTGACTGTTGGGATGTTTTTGCTGAGTCCTTTGGTGTCGCGGACTAGTTCAGCACTGACGAAGACCAGGATCGTGTGTACTTACAAAATGAGATTTTCCTCGCACTTGGTCTGGAGGAGAAGTGTTGTTATTTTGTATTTTTGAGGTTAATGATGGTGGCTCGCCGTTGTTGGATGGATAATAATGACAGGGGAGGGGGGAGAGAGAGAAGGAGAATGTTTACCAATATATTAATGTCGTCGTGCAGAAGTAGTTTCCTGATGGTTGTTTTTCTTTTCTTCTCGCAACTGCTGTCCACTTTCAACTATTGCTGTGATGCTTTATCATTAAACAGACTCTTCTCAGGACAGAGTAGCTGGAGACGAATATTATTGTCGTATTAAGGTGTATACTGGAGAAAAATTTGACAGCCAGATACCCCTCTTCACCATCAATCAAACAGTTTCTAGGTAAGAAACTTTAGTCTTCATACGAAGCTCCCAACAAAGCTTATTTAGTTATTTCCTGGAGAGTTAAAGCAACGAATTACATCTTTTTCAATAGAACATTGGTTCAAATGGTTCAAATGGCTCTGAGCACTATGGGACTCAACTGCTGAGGTCATTAGTCCCCTAGAACTTAGAACTAGTTAAACCTAACTAACCTAAGAACATCACAAACAGCCATGCCCGAGGCAGGATTCGAACCTGCGACCGTAGCGGTCTTGCGGTTCCAGACCGCAGCGCCTTTAACCGCACGGCCACTTCGGCCGGCTCAATAGAACATTGTTTTCTGTCATGTAAGAGATGTATTATAAACAACTGTGCGCAAATGATTTTAAATCAGATTTCTGTGTATTTTAGTAATGCAAACGGAAATTTGTCCAGAACTGCCTGTGTGTGAGATGTATGTTATGGCGGCGAAATGTCCATATATGTGAGGTGATCAAACTGGAGCGCTTTTTCCAGACTGCACAGTTCACTGTGCCTTCTAAATGACCTGCGGACGAGATGTAATCTTGCTGACATCACAATGCCACAGGCTGTTTAACAGGCGCCCTAGGTTGTCAATTCAGGAAAATGGGCACTCGTTAGTACAACCCATTTGAAAGAATATTTCGGCACCAGTACATCCCTCTTAACACAGCCAATTATAGACAGCATATTGCATCCACCATTAAAACTTCGAATGATGCTAGCCCCTTAACAAGAATTGATAGAAATTTGATTTAAATTGACTGGTACACAGTTGATTTCGATATATACACTGAAGCGCTAAAGAAACTGGTATAGACATGCGTATTCAAATACAGAGATACATAAACAGGCAGAATACGGCACTGCGCTCGGCAACTCCTATGTAAGACAACAAGGGTCTGGCGCAGTTGCTAGATTGGTTACTGCTGCTACTTTGAAGGGTTGTAGCTCCCAAAGTAAAAGTGATAGGAATGTAATTTAAATTGATGTATATACAGCTGGCGTTATTCCCGGGTTCGATTCCCGGCGGGGTCAGGGATTTTCTCTGCCTCGTGATGGCTGGGTGCTGTGTGATGTCCTTAGGTTAGTTAGGTTTAAGTAGTTCTAAGTTCTAGGGGACTGATGACCATAGATGTTAAGTCCCATAGTGCTCAGAGCCATTTGAACCATTTTTGAACAGCTGGTGTTACTGATACCAAGTCATGACAGAAACAATTATTGTTCCATTTAAAAAATTGTATACTTTTGCTATAACTCTTTGGATAATGACACAATAAACCATGTTCATAGCACCGCAGACCGTGTAACGTTTCTTATGGTGACCTACCGCAATAAATATTTCCGTCGCCTATTACTTCGTAGCTTACAGAAGCAAACACAGTTAGTGAATCACTATATATATATATATATATATATATATATATATATATATATATATATATATATATATATGAAATGGTGTGCAACTTATTTATTTTTTCTATGTTTGTGTATCTGTCCAGAAACAACTGAAGTATGTTCGCAACTCTGCAGAAAGAGTAGTATTTCTTATCTTTACCTACCTAAATAAATATTCCTTGCACGTATTATTTTCAAACGGCCTGCATATATGTATCGTTTGTCGAAAGAATTAAGAACGATCGTACTATTCTGTGTCACCCTTGCAGAGGAAGTTGGAGCTTTCTGGTAGCACACAGCAACTCTTTACGTAAAGATGAGAAATGCTCTCGGCAGGTTAAAATAGTATTAAACTGTTAGAAAGTTTGAGTACGTAGTCGACCTAATAATCTCGCACTCGACTCCCGGAAGAGGACGGTGATGAGCAATTAAACGCGGTTCTCGGATGGAGAGTGGAAAGAGGGCTGTGGTAAGGACAAAGAGAAAACGCCTGTGACCAATGTTATATTAGAAGAATTAATGAAAAGAGGGAATGTCAAAGGTGGGATTTCAGGGAGAGGGAGTTACAGTGTTCTTCGGAACAAGAGGAGCACCTGCCGTCTGGAAGGGATCCGCCGTTCGAGCCGGTGTTGACACAGCGGGCTGGGCATGGCGGAGCGGCCTAGAGAAGGGCGGGGCAGTGCCGGGCCTGCGAAATTAGCGGCCGGCGGGCTGTTTGCTCTGCGGGCAATAACACGGCGCTGGCGGCAGCCGACTGGCGGCTGGCGGCTGGCGTCGCGCATCGACCGCCCGCCACTGGCGCCAGCTGCCCGCGCCCGATATTGCGCGCCCCCCGCAGGCCCACGGCGCCGGTTTACCCAAGTGGCCGTGTCTCGCCAGTACGGAATTCCTTCCGAGACCGCGCTCACGATTAAGAGGTCCGTTACAGCCGCATCACGATTACGCAGCTCCGATGTGTTCTTTTTCCTGCGCTACTGCTGTCTCGAAACTAAATACCAGCATCAAAACGTTTTACGGTCGGCAAGACTGGCGAAGTCTCACAGTAGCTCGCAATTTAGGGCAAGCTCCAATGTGAGATGTTTTTATTAGTTTCCACAGCGAAGTTCTATCTAGAAATCTGGCAGAAATTACCGAAGAGAATCTGGTCATATGTAAAAGTACACCAGTGCACCAGTAGCAACACACAGTCAATAAACTCATTACACGATAGTAATAGTGATGGTACTGATGATAGTGCTACTAAAAAAGAGCTACTAAACACGTTTCTCCGAACTTTTTTCGACAAAGAAGGCGAATTTAATACTCCAAATTTGGAATCAAGAATAGTGCCACTAAAAGGAGAAAGAACTTGTCCGATATTTCAAGAAAAAACAGACTTCCAAAATTTAATATAAGTAAACTGAAAGATGTCAACAGCAAATTTACAGAAACTCTACACAGCAAACCAAATAAAACAGACTGCAACAGAATTACATAAGCCATGGTACAATCAGCCACTGAAACTATACTGACCAATAAAAAATACAAACTCCCGTGGTAGAACGAAGATTTTAATGAAGTAACTGAAAATCGAAGACAGGCTTGGATAAAATGGAATAGCAAGAAAACCTCCGAAAATCACGAAAACTTCTTACAGGTTAGGAAAGATATATAAAAAGTATTGACAACAGAGACTCTTCAATAAAAACCAAATCGATGAAATAGAAGGAATTATAGAAGACATACCATTTGGGAATTTTATAAAGCCTTTAAATCACAACTATCGAAGTTTAAACCTCCTACGTTACACATAAGAGGACTCGATGGAAAACTAAATTTGGATGAAAAATCATGTGCTACAGCTTTTGGAAATTACTTTTCATCCTTAGTGAACTCTGAAAATCCAAATGAAAACCTTGATTTCTATCCTACTGTTGCTTCTGCAGATAGTCCACCTCCCACGTTAGATGAAATCATGAAAACTATACAACTCTTGAAAAGTAACAAATCTGGAGGTCAGGATCGCATCTTGGCTGAAATGTGGAAATACGCATATTATGATACAATAAAACATCTCCACGATATCATAGTGAAGATTTGGGAAAATGAAACTCTACCTCCAGATTGGACCGCAGCAATTACTCACCCGCTTCATAACACAGGCGATAAGAGTGATCTGAATAATTACCGAGGAATCTCTTTGCTACCAACGACATACAAGGTCTTTTCCAGACTGTTGTTAAACAGAGCTGAATCAGTCTTAGATCAGCAATTGGGCGAATATCAAGCTGGTTTCAGGACATCAAGATCCTGTGCAGAGCAGATCCATAACCTGAAATCTGTTATATCATAGGCCAAATCAAGATCAAAAATGTTTGTTGTGACCTTTGTCGACTTTCAAAAGCGTATGACTCAATTGATCGAGAAACAATAAAGAACACCCTTGCAGAATTTGGTCTAGATAGGAAAACAATCAATCTGATAAGCGCCACTTTAAATAACACAGTTCAGAGGCAAACTATCAGAACCATTTGAAATCCGTGCAGTGGTGAAACAAGGTGACCTGCTCTCTTCATTGCTTTTCAACTGTGTCCTGGAAGAGAGAGTACAACCGTACCGCAAGGGTATGGTATTCAAATTGGACACAAAAGAAATGGCCTCAGTGGAAACTGTTTGGCTTTTGCTGATGATCTGGCACTCATTGTAAATAATATTGACGAAGCTAAGGTTCAAGTGTCCAGCCTACAATCAATTGCTGCTAAGACTGGCATAAAAATAGCATTTAACAAAACTGAATTCATCACAAACATCAAACACGCTCCTCCTCATATTGAAATACAACAACAGAAAACCAAGCAGTTGAAGAAATTTAAATATCTTGGAGAAGTAATTACGCCTGACGGTTCTGAAAATGCAGCTGTAGAAAGTAGATGTTCTAAACCAGAAGGTGCTTTTCATCTGTGCAGAGACTTATACAAAAGCAAAAGCCTGTCTTTAAACCTAAAACTTCGTTATTATAACACCGTAAGTAGACCGTCAGTTTTGTATGCATCAGAATGCTTAAACACGACGAGAAAGGACCACTACGAAAACTTGAAATGAAAGACCGGAAAATTTTGAGAGAAATCATTGGTCCCATCAAAGAAAACGGAGAATTCCGCCGAAGACCCAACTGTGAATTATACGAACATACAGAAGACATTGTTACCAGCATGAGGAAGCGGAGAATGATGTTTTTTGGTCAGCGGGAAATAATGAACCCGCAAAGACTTACTTATCACATACATTCATCAATTTGAAAAACAAAATCGTATTCAAAATGGGCAAGCCAAGTTGAAAAGGATTTACAGGAGGTTGAAATTTCATTTGGTGACAATCGGGATCGAGAAGTTTTCAGAGAAAAAGTCAAAATTATTAAAAACCTTATTTCGCTTACTACGCCAGTCCCACGTCCTGCCTGAAAATGGTCAAAACAGAGAAAAGAAGCACAGCCAGCCAAAATGAAAACCTACTGGCAAAAGAGGAAAACACAATCAGGGAAGAGATAAAAATCTTCGTGGTCCATAGCAAGCCGAAACGATAGTACAAAAAAAGAGATACTAAACACGTCTTTCCGAATTTTTTTCACCAAAGGAGACGAAGTAATAACTCCAATGTTCGAATCAAAAGCAACTGCCAACGTAAGTAACTTAGAAGTAGAGATCCTTTATGTAGCGAAGTAGCATAAAACACTTCAGAAAGGCCAGACTTCCGGTCCAGATTGTGTACCAGTCAGGTTCCTTTTAGAGTATACTGGTACAATAGCCCCTCGCTTAACAATAATTTACAACCGCTCGCTCGTAGAAAGATCCGTATACAAATGCCGGAAAATTCCACAAGTCGCACCGATACCCAAGAGAGAAAATTTTAGTAATCCGTTGAATTACATATCCATATCGCTAAGGTCGATTTCCAGTAGGATTTCGGAACATATAGGCCTACTGCCGTAGAACATTATGAATCACCTCCAAGGTAACACGGATTCAGAAGATACCGTGCTTGTGGAACTCAACTAGCTCTTTATTCTTGCGAAGTAGTGAGTCCTGCCGACTGGGGCCGTCAAATTTATTCCATTTTATTTTATTTTATTTTATTTTCAATTCCTAAGGGACCAAACTGCTTAGGTCATCGGTCCCTAGATTTACACACTATTTAAACTAACTTAAACTAACTGATGCTAGGAACATTACACACACCCATGCCCGAGGGAGGACTCGAACCTCCGGCGGGAGCGGCCGCATAGTCCGTGACATAGCGCCTCAAACGGCCACTTCGCGCGGCTCCATTTTATTCCCAGATAGCTTCTGACGCAGTTCATCACAAGCGGCTTCTAATTATTAAACCTAGTGCTTATGGAGTATCGTCTAGGTAGTGCTACTAGATTCGTGATTTCCTATCGGCAATGTCACAGTTCGTAGTAATTGAAGGGAATTCATCGATTAAAACAGAAGTAATATCTGGCCCTCTTCGAGGAAGTGTTATAGGCCCTCTGTTGTGTTTGATCTACATAAACGATTTAGGAGACAATATGAGCAGCCCTCTTAGATCTTTCGTAGATGATGGTGCCATTTACAGTTTTGTAAAGTCATGAGACGATCTAAATGAATTGAAAAATTTATTTAGACAAGACATCTCTATGGCGTGAAAATGTGGCCCTTGTTTCGAAAAAATGAAAACTGTTAAGTCATCCACATGAGTACTAAAGGGAGTCCGCTAAATTTCAGTTACACGATAAATCACACAAGACTGAACCCTGTCAAATGAATTAAATACTTAGGAATTACAGTTAAGAATAAGTTGAAGTGGAACGAGCTCATAGATACTGTCGCAGGGTAAGCAAACCAAAGGCTGTGATTTAGTGGAAAAAAGCTTAGAAAATGTACTGCCAGGAAGTTTGACTACATTATGATTATCCGCCCTCTTCTGGAGCACTGCAGTGCGATGTGGGATCCGCACCGGATAGGGCTGACGGAGGACATAGAAAAAGTTCAGAGGACGGCAGCTCGTTTTGTACTATCGTGAAATAAGGCAGAGAGTGTCATGGATATGATACACGATTTGCGGTGACAGTCATTAAAAAAATGGTGCTTTTCGCTGGGACGGGACCTTCTCATAAAATTTTCGTCACCAAATTTCTCTTCAGAGTGTGAAAATATTTTGTTAGCGTCCACCCACGTAGGGCGAAATTATTGTCACAATAAAATAAGAGAAATCAAGCTCGTACAGAAAGATTAAGTGCTCGTTTTTCCCGCGAACAATTAGAGAGTGGAACGGTAGAGAAGTAGCTTGAAGGTGGTTCAATGAAGCCTCTGCCAGGCACTTAATTGTGAACTAGATCCACTGCCGTCATCTTGGTCTATTCTAATCCTTCACCCTCCAGTTATAAGGAGGTCGGGTGTTTCAGTTATGCTAGCATTAATAACCGTCCACATAATTTTAAAAAAATAATGTTTCATGCCGTTAGACATCGGGTGAACCATCCGTAAAACGTGGCTTTTAACATAACAATTCCCGATTATAGCAGTCAATCCAGTACTTAAAGTCTTACTGGGGTCCTAAGTTTTTATTTGACTGCCTGATCTCTCATACGTCCTGCAGTAATCAAAGTTCCGCTGCTACAAGCGAATAATAATGCATAGAATATATAACTTCAAAGAGGAAACAGTTTTCCCCACTTCAGCTTAATGGAAACATTCATTAACTAAAATATGAATTGAACTTAATTCCAATAAATGGAAAATATGTCATCACACATTCACTCCAAACCACCTGCTTTGTAAAAGAAAATCAGTGGACTTAAGAACAAACAAATCTTGCATACATTCTGAGCTCACAACTACAATCACTGCGTCTGATAATATTTAACAATCTTTCTTTAAGAGAAATTCAGGTCATGTCAACGTCTGTTAGCCCGTCCTAATGTATGTAAATAGTGAACTAAAGCTACTCCCGTGCATAAAGAAGATGTAAAATAATTTTTAAAGTGTCTGTCTTTATCTTTTGTTCGTTCCGGACTTATGTTAACTTGTAGGCAACAAATTAAACGTATATATAAAGTTACATAAGATATTTTATTATTTCAATTCAGAACAAATTACTCAATAGAAAGTGAGCCAAAGAATAAAAACTTAAGTTTTTAACGTCCACTGCACTTGCATGGAGCAAAACAGCACGCTCTACTGGTTACTTCCTTAGGTACACTAGGCCAGGATAATACACTCCTGGAAATTGAAATAAGAACACCGTGAATTCATTGTCCCAGGAAGGGGAAACTTTATTGACACATTCCTGGGGTCAGATACATCACATGATCACACTGACAGAACCACAGGCACATAGACACAGGCAACAGAGCATGCACAATGTCGGCACTAGTACAGTGTATATCCACCTTTCGCAGCAATGCAGGCTGCTATTCTCCCATGGAGACGATCGTAGAGATGCTGGATGTAGTCCTGTGGAACGGCTTGCCATGCCATTTCCACCTGGCGCCTCAGTTGGACCAGCGTTCGTTCTGGACGTGCAGACCGCGTGAGACGACGCTTCATCCAGTCCCAAACATGCTCAATGGGGGACAGATCCGGAGATCTTGCTGGCCAGGGTAGTTGACTTACACCTTCTAGAGCACGTTGGGTGGCACGGGATACATGCGGACGTGCATTGTCCTGTTGGAACAGCAAGTTCCCTTGCCGGTCTAGGAATGGTAGAACGATGGGTTCGATGACGGTTTGGATGTACCGTGCACTATTCGGTGTCCCCTCGACGATCACCAGTGGTGTACGGCCAGTGTAGGAGATCGCTCCCCACACCATGATGCCGGGTGTTGGCCCTGTGTGCCTCGGTCGTATGCAGTCCTGATTGTGGCGCTCACCTGCACGGCGCCAAACACGCATACGACCATCATTGGCACCAAGGCAGAAGCGACTCTCATCGCTGAAGACGACACGTCTCCATTCGTCCCTCCATTCACGCCTGTCGCGACACCACTGGAGGTGGGCTGCACGATGTTGGGGCGTGAGCGGAAGACGGCCTAACGGTGTGCGGGACCGTAGCCCAGCTTCATGGAGACGGTTGCGAATGGTCCTCGCCGATACCCCAGGAGCAACAGTGTCACTAATTTGCTGGGAAGTGGCGGTGCGGTCCCCTACGGCACTGCGTAGGATCCTTCGGTCTTGGCGTGCATCCGTGCGTCGCTGCGGTCCGGTCCCAGGTCGACGGGCACGTGCACCTTCCGCCGACCACTGGCGACAACATCGATGTACTGTGGAGACCTCACGCCCCACGTGTTGAGCAATTCGGCGGTACGTCCACCCGGCCTCCCGCATGCCCACTATACGCCCTCGCTCAAAGTCCGTCAACTGCACATACGGTTCACGTCCACGCTGTCGCGGCATGCTACCAGTGTTAAAGACTGCGATGGAGCTCCGTATGCCACGGCAAACTGGCTGACACTGACGGCGGCGGTGCACAAATGCTGCGCAGCTAGCGCCATTCGACGGCCAACACCGCGGTTCCTGGTGTGTCCGCTGTGCCGTGCGTGTGATCATTGCTTGTACAGCCCTCTCCCAGCGTCCGGAGCAAGTATGGTGGGTCTGACACACCGGTGTCAATGTGTTCTTTTCTCCATTTCCAGGAGTGTAGATGCTGATGTGAACAGAATTTTATTAAAGAAAGATTGTTAGATACTAGGAGGCGCAGTGATTGTGATTTCAGAATTTAGGCAAGATTTAGTCGTTGTGCAGATCACTGCTTTTATTTTTTTATTATTTTTTTTTGCACTCAGCTTCAATATAACGAGACTCATTAGTCAGCATGAAACAGAATTTCATTAGTCAGCAGACATATTTGCTGCATCAGCCTATCATTATAAAAAAACATGTACGGTGGTATAATTGAACCATTCTTACGTACACATAAATGCTTTGGATCCGTAGACGGATCTGGGCTAAATAACGAAATGTCGTTGAATCACTGTAAAATTATAACAAATAAACAGCTATTTATAAAGATGTAGATGTGTAAGCTCATTGGCCTGAAAATTCGTGTTTATGAATCATTAACCTATTAACTGGCAGATTATTTTTCTTCAACCTACATTTATTTTGGAATTACCTGATAGATGCAAAGACTTAGAAAACGAATGTAAAATACAAAAATGAAGTAACCTTGAAGAAAGCTGTATATTTTAGTCATCCCCAAATGGGGATCATGGCAGTTAGTGGGTTAATAGTTTTCAAAATACTTCTACAATTTAAAACGAAAAATGAGGGTTGCCTGCAGTAGGCTGCAGTTACGAAGTGCACTGTTCATCCATCAGTTAGTAATTAGTCTAATAGTAAGGAGGTCAACTATTCATGCATTAGTTATGAATGTGCCACATTTTTCATTTTCATTGTTACAAGTATTTTCTTAGATATTAGAAACGCTGAATCGTAGACTTTCAATTCTATCTTTTGGGCGTAGGAGAAATTACTTTATACTTTTTACTCCACTTTAAATGTGTGTATATTAAAAATTTATTTTGGTTCAAATAATTATTTTCCACTCTTTAATGTTGTTGTGTGAAACTTTCAATCGATATCCAACATTTTGATGAGGTTACAACAGAAACTTGATGAGATTATAACAGAGACTTGTGGTGAATTTCAGGTTTATCTGAGTTTCTCTTCATCTGTCTCAAGCAATATATAGCCTCCTCCTATAGATATCTTGCGAAAAGATCATAAAGGTAAAAGTTAGACTGATTGGAGCTCACATAGAGGCTTACCACTAATTGCTCTTCCTGCAAACTACTCGTGACTGGTATAGGAAAAGTGGCAAATTGCAGTGGTGTACAGTACCTTACGCCACACACTAGACAAGGAAGTGGGTTAGTATTGCACTGCCATCCAGTCCTGAGTTACGCTTAAAATTTTGTGTCTCTAGCTGATTGGAAATTTAGTTCAAAATAAACTGTCACTCCTCTTCTGGTCTCTCTCTGCCCAGCTGTGCTCCTCCATTTGCAATAGCGCCTGGAAAGCCTCCAGATACTACCTGTGCGATGTGCCAGTCCTGCAGTGTAGGCAAGATGTCAGGCGTTACCGAACTGTTTTCACTTCCTACCCCATACCTACCGAACAGACCGACAAAAATGAAAGTCAGTATTTGACTGCCATCCGATTCTGTGCTACGTGTAAAATTTCAAGTGAATAGGTCATTGAGAAGTTAGTTTAAAATCAGTTGCAAAATTTGTGTCGAACACACACACACACACACGCACACACAGAGAGAGAGAGAGAGAGAGAGAGAGAGAGAGGATGGCGACCTAATAAAAACGTGATAATAATAATCGTAGACCTGTTTTGAACGAATGAACCGTCAGTATTCAGCCACACAATCCTTATGTAAATGCGAGTTTTAGTTTCCCCTGTTCGCTCAGTTATTACTGCTCCGTCTTGCCACTTGTTACAGAAGGTCGCAGAGAGACGCGATGGAACTAACAGGGCCTTGAGTAGTAGTGAATCCTTGCCATTTTCCATCGCGCTAACGCCCGCAGCCAGAGAGACAAGTGTTGCTGAGTGTGTGTTGGGGGTTCCGACGTGTTGCAGAGGTGGAGGTGCGCAGCCCGCGCTTCTCTGGCCAGAGCTGGCTGGCGTTCCCTGCGCTGCGAGCCGCGTACAAGCACGTCCAGCTGTCGGTGGAGTTCCGGCCGGAGGCAGCAGACGGTATCCTCTTCCTGACCGGCGAGCGCGACGACATGGCGGGCGACTTCATGGCGCTCCTGCTGCACGCCGGCTACGTGGAATTCAGGTGAGCGAGCGAACCAGCAGCTACGCGGTCTCCAGCGGAACTCTGCCAGACTCTACTGCATATACGGGGGATAGGCAAAACAATCTGAACACCTATAGTTACTTGGGAATGGTTTATTAATAAGGGGTTGGACCCTCATTTGCCCGTAATACAGCTGCGTTTCTTCTTGGAATACTGACATTTAATGGTTGTATAGTCTCCAGTGGAATGTTACGTCTCTGGACCCCCATTTGCCCGTAATATAGCTGCGATTCTTCTTGGAATACTGACATTTAATGGTTGTATAGTCTCCAGTGGAATGTTACGTCTCTGGACCCCCATTTGCCCGTAATACAGCTGCGATTCTTCTTGGAATACTGACATTTAATGGTTGTATAGTCTCCAGTGGAATGTTACGTCTCTGGACCCCCATTTGCCCGTAATACAGCTGCGATTCTTCTTGGAATACTGACATTTAATGGTTGTATAGTCTCCAGTGGAATGTTATGTCTCTTCTAACCCCCATAGTTACGAGGGAGGTGGATATCTGCTCCGGAGTCTGCGCTCCAATACCGCCCACAACGGTTCGATAATATTCAAGTCCGGAGGCTGTGCTGGCCATGGAAGACGCTGCAGTTCAGTTGAGTATTCCTCATACCAAGATTGTACTCTCCTGAGTGTGTGAATGGGTGCATTATCAAACTCAAATATGGCATCATTATTGCGGAACAACATTTGAATCGCGGGGTGCACCTGATCACCTAAAATGTTCACAAAATCTTTGGCTATAACGCGGCCTTTGAGAGTAATGATGTGACCAGCAGAGAACCATGATATGGTTGCCCATACCTTCATATGTATACCTCCATGCTTAAATGTTGGAATCATGCAATCAGGACTGCAGCTTTCTCTTGGCATCCTCCAGATGTAAACTCGGTCCCATGTTGGAAATAACGAAAACATTGACTCGTCCGACCATATGACGTATTTCCACTGATCAGCCATCCAGGATCGATATTCCTCACAACACGTTTTACGTTTCTTTGCGTTGGATGTCGTCACTAATGATTTCGGTGTAGCAGCTCGTCCATGAATATTCGCTTTATGTAGTGCTCGGCGGACAGTGTCGATAGATATGGTGTCTCTGAGATGGCTGTTGAACTCTGCAGTCACTTTAGCCGCCGTAGTTTTGTGTTGTTTTGACACAATTCGTGTTATGGTACGACGATCTCTTGTCACTTAGTTTTGATTTGCACCCACTGTTACGTTTACACGTTGATGTCTTCCCATGTTTTGTGTAGGCTGTCATAACTGTTGGAACAGTTTCTCTTGAAACATTAAATACGTTGGCTGTCTTGGTTACTGATGCTCCAGTTAATTGGGACCTCACAATCTGCCCTCTTTGGAACTCTGTTAGGTTTTTCATTGCACGTCGACTTCGGCCTCTGAATTTAAATACGAAGTGAGCACTACTCGTAAGGAATGTGCACTGATGCCCAGTCCATACTGAACATGCACAGTCCAACGCGATACGTGCCTTATCTGCCTTGTTCACCGTCAAACACAACCGTACCATCACTGCCACTGTTATCATTGTTTTTCCTATCCCATATAGTCTCCTGATCGAAGAAACCGAAGTCAGGCTCGTAACACGTATATGCGTTACGTCTTTTCTGCCATAGTTAATTATGTGATTTTATAGCACTTAAGGTATGCGCAGTACACTGCAAGAGTTCATGATAGCGAATACCGAATATACACGAAGATTCCTCGTATGTGCTGTTATCAATATTTTTAAAAACCGTATTGCCCTGTAGCGTAACTGTGGTAACTGGCGCCAAAAACTAAATTCGATCTCAGTTTCTGTTTAACCCTTTCGTAGTTGATCGGATTCGTATGTCCCTCTAATGTAATCGGGAGTTTTGAGCGTTGGAACGTTTACGTCTAACAGCTGTCTAGTGCTAGCAAGTAGCGAGACGCTTTCGGAACTTGGAGCGGAGTTCTAAGGACCACGGGCTGGATATACAGGGTGAGTCACTAACTATTGCTACGAAGAACAACTCCGAAAGTATGATAGGATCTGGAAAGTTTGTGGAATAAAAGTTGCATTTTCTGATGTGTAACAGGAAGGTCTTTAAAGACCAACGAACGTCACAAAGGTGGCAAGAACGTCCATTTACCGTAGGTGTTCGAAGTCATGACCATTGGTATTATTGCAGTGCTGCAATCTGCTTATCATGGATTGAGTGGTATTCTTTAACACATCGGCACTTATCGAAGCACATGCTGTGACAATTCTCTCTCGTGTATCGTGCAAATAAGACGGTTGGCAATTCAGTAGGGGCAACTAATTATTTACAGCTCGTACAAAAGAGATACGTGTTTCAAAGTTTTACTGATCTTCAAAGCAGTCGCACATGCTGTGACAATTCTCTCTCGTGTATCGTGCAAATAAGACGGTTGGCAATTTAGTAGGGGCAACTAATTATTGACAGCTCGTACAAAAGAGATGCGTGTTTCAAAGTTTTACTGATCTTCAAAGCAGTCACCAGAATTCTGTGTAACCCTTTTACAGCGATGTGGAAGTCGTAGGATACTCTTAGCAGTGCCAGTTGTGTTGACAGTTCGAGCGGCGCGGTCTATTGCCCGACGAATTTGTAGCAATTCCGAAGCGAGTGCCGTGAAGTGTTTTCTTCAGTTTAGAAACGAAGTTGAAGCCACAAGGGCGTAATTCAGGGGAGTGCAGTAGGTGGTATAGCACTTAGCAGCCCCATCAGTCAAACAAATCAGTAACAGCTTGCACTGTACGTGCTTGAGTATTGTCCTGCAAAATGATGGTCAGGTTCTGCAGAAATTGTCATACAGTTTGGATTACTTTTAACAGCTCTTCTAACTCCTCGTAGTGCTCTTCGACTTCTTCGTTAAGGTGCGACTTTCTTTGGGCAGAAACTTGTAATAGTTCCACTCACTTTTATTATATTTGATTTGTTTTTATTACGATTCTTGCACCTCTGTCTGAGCTTGTTTCAGTATCAAGAAACCAATTTTCAATTCTCCTTAACCAACTGGCCTATGCCTCTGTAAAAATTTTACTGACTGCAGCCGTCTGACTCATATTTTCTTATTCCGCTTGCTACTACTGAGTTCTGCTTCGAGTTGTAGTAACCTTTCTAAACGTCCTGACGTTTATGGTCTCTATATGCAGTGTGGTAGGAGCTGCTGAATCTTTTATCAGTAATGACATTTTATTGTAGCAGAGTTTCACGCACCTGAGTGCGGACGCAGAGGTCGCTGGGCGTGCCACAAGTGGCAATCATTGGCCGAGATTGCTACATCCTAGGAATTTGCATGTGAGGCCGCCAACAGTTCTAAACATGTTACGCTAGTCTCTTAGCCCGAAGAGTTTAGTGAGACATACGTCCAGTGCGAAATCTTTGAAAAGAGGTCTACCGGCAGTCTCAGTCCATCTCTGATGACTTCTACATGTAAAGGATAGACATCTGCTCCTTCACTTTTAATTCTGAACGCTTCATTATCTGGTGGTTAGTTAATGTCAGTCACTCACACAGTTTTCTTCTGCAAAGAGCAGTGTGTTTTATATGAAAAACTGCAGACATATTGTCTTCAAGCTTTCTGAAATTACAGTGGGGGATTTGTACTTCCGTGACTGTCCGCCTAACTCATTTCTGTCTGATTTGCTGTCACAGTGAGCTGTGGTGTGAAAGGTTAATGTGTGTGAATTCGTAAGGGGCCAAACTGCTGAGGTCATCGGTCCCTAGATTTACACTCTGCTTAAACTAACTTATGCTAAGAACAACACACATAACCATGACCGAGGGAGGACTCGAACCTCCGGTGGGAGGGGCCGCGAAATCCGAGACATGGCGCCTCAAACCGCGCGGCCACTCAGCGCGGCGTGAGAGGTTAAGATCGAAAGAATGAGGATAAGAGTTTCGGAACGTTGTGGTGCCCAGTTCGTCTGGTTCGTCTGCTGGGGCATGTCTGACCTGGGTGATTTTTCCTGTGGTAACACCACTGTTGGCGTAGCTTTCTGAGCTCCATGCGATGTGGCTCATCTCCGCTTCGAAGGGTGATTTTTCCTGTGGTAACACCACTGTTGGCGTAGCTTTCTCAGCTCCATGCGATGTGGCTCATCTCCGCTTCGAAATCGAGTCCCGGTCCTATAAAATAAACGGTTGTGGCGTTATGTCGTGCCGTTTTGCACGATCGTACAAAGGTTCGGTCACGTAATATGGGCATGTACAGAATCTTATATGCTGTGAAACTACTGAATCGTGTTTCCTTTTTTTCCCTTCTTTTTTTCTAGACAATATTTTTGTACCACTTGCAGGTTTAAATTCCACGGACGGAAGTCGATGGGGGTACTAGAGTGCTGTGAGGCTACTGTTATGCTATGTGGGACGTTTACCTGAGCTTTCATGGAACCTGTGGTAGCAATCGAAGGCATCGTGATAGGTGTGGACTACCTGACCATAACTACAGTCGATCTACTTGTCTCCATCCTTGATGACTTCTCCTACCGCATGGAACCTTCCACCAGGGAAGGTTATCTGCTTCACAGCGTCGTGCTACAGTGTTTTGAGGATTATGCATAATAGTGAACTCAATCTGTTATCTTCGCCATGAATTCGCCTGATCTGAACCCCATGGAACACGTCAGGGACGTTGTTGGACGACAGTTGGGCTACCGGCCCGTAATTTACAGGAGCTGCCTCACCTGTGAGCACACGTGTGGTGCTACATATCCCCGGATAGCTACTAAGGTCTTGTCGAATCTATGGCAACCAGCGTGGCTGTTGTGCTGCGTTTCAAACGTAGATTGACGCACTGTTTAGCAGGTGTTCATAATTTTTTGGCTCACCAGTCTACTCTAAGTAATCATGTGTGTCTTAATTACTCTTCCCATAACTCACTCTCTTGCTCCAACAAATCAATTAGCAATACGGCTACAGACGAAGAGAATCAAAAGATGTGTCCGGAGCTCGTGGTCGTGCGGTAGCGTTCTCGCTTCCCGCGCCCGGGTTCCCGGGTGCGATTCCCGGCGGGGTCAGGGATTTTCTCTGCCTCGTGATGACTGGGTGTCGTGTGATGTCCTTAGGTTAGTTAGGTTTAAGTAGTCCTAAGTTCTAGGGGACTGATGACCATAGATGTTAAGTCCCATAGTGCTCAGAGCCATTTGAACCATTTTGAACCAATCAAAAGATGCCGTTTACAACACTGTTTAAGTATGGTGGAAACGAAAATATGTTCCTTTTACTGAACAATAATGCACTGGAGATATCGAGTTACGTAGTCGTCGTATTCTGAGACGATAAGTAAACGATCCATCGTGTTCCTCTTCTGTTTTATTTTATTGCATTTTAGGGCAACTGAGGTCCAGAATATCATATTTATTTCTCATTTCTTTCATCCCTTTATAAACGATCTTCATTTTCTCAGAATGAGCTCTGCCTGATCATCTGACTACAGTCACACTACTGGCCATTGAAATTGCTACACTGGGAAGATGACGTGCTACAGACGTGAAGTTTAACCGACAGGAAGACGATGATGTGATATGCAAATGATTAGCTTTTCAGAGCATTCACACAAGGTTGGCGCCGATGGCTACACCTACAACGAGCTGACATGAGGAAAGTGTCCAATCGATTTATGATACACAAACAGTAGTTGACCGGCGTTGCCTGCTGAAAAGTTGTTGTGATGTCTTGTGTAAGGAAGAGAAATGCGTGCCATCACGTTTCCGACTTGGATAAAGGTCGGATTGTAGCCTATCGCGATTGCGGTTTATCGTATCGCGACATTGCTGCTCGCGTTGGTCGAGATCCAATGACAGTTAGCAGAATATGGAATCGGTGGGTTCGGGAGGGTAATACGGAACGCCGTGCTGGATCCCAACGGCCTCGTATCACTGGCAGTCGAGATGACAGGCATCTTATCCGCATGGCTGTAACGGATCGTGCAGCCACGTCTCGATCCCTGAGTCAACAACTGGGGACGTTTGCAAGACAACAACCATCTGCACGAACAGTTCGACGACGTTTGCAGCAGCATAGACTATCAGCTCGGAGACCATGGCTGCTGTTACCCTTGACACTGCATCACAGACAGTAGCGCCTGCGATGGTGTACTCAACGACGAACCTGGGTGCACGAATGGCAAAACTTCATGTTTTCGAATCCAGGTTCTGTTTACATAGTCATGATGGTCGCATCCGTGTTTGGTATCATCGCGGTGAACGCGTATTGGAAGCGTGTATTCGTCATCGCCATACTGGCGTATCACCCGGCGTGATGGTATGGGGTGCCATTAGTTACACGTCTCGGTCACCTCTTGTTCGCATTGACGGCACTTTGAACAGTGGACGTTACATTTCAGATGTCTTACGATCAATGGCTCTAACCTTCATTCGATCCAAAAAATGGTTCAGATGGCTCTGAGCACTATGGGACTTAACTTCTGAGGTCATCAGTCCCCTAGAACTTAGAACTAATTAAACGGAACTAACCTATGGACATCACACACATCCTTGCCCGAGGCAGGATTCGAACTTGCGACCGTAGCGGTCGCGCGGTTCCAGACTGTAGCGCCTAGAACCGCTCGGCCACTTCGGCCGGCTCATTCGATCCCTGCGAAACCCTACATTTCAGCAGGATAATGCACGACCGCATGTTGCAGGTCCTGTACGGGCCTTTCTGCATACAGAAAACCTTCGACTGCTGCCCTGGCCAGCACGTTCTCCAGATCTCTCACCAATTGAAAACGTCTGGTCAATGGTGGCCGAGCAATTGGCTCGTCACAATACGCCAGTCACTACTCTTGATGAACTGTGGTAACGTGTTGAAGCTGCATGGGCAGCTGTATCTGTACACGCCATCCAAGCTCTGTTTGACCTAGGCGTATCAAGGCCGTTATTACGGCCAGAAGTGGTTGTTCTGTGTACTGTTTTCTCAGGATCTATGCACCCAAATTGCGTGAATATATAATCACATGTCAGTTCTAGTATAATATATTTGTCCAATGAATAACCGTTTATCATCTGCATTTCTTCTTGGTGTAGCAATTTTAATGGCCAGTAGTGTATTTTCCTGTTTGTTTTCTCTTCCTGAAAACCTTTGAATTCCTTCACTTCTAATCTGCAATTGTGTCTTTTGAATAAGGTCCCCAGTTTGCATTGTTTCCAACACCTATTATGTCTTGCCGCCCCGCGAATTTTCTTTGTCTGTTTTTCCTGTTCTGGCAGAACATATGAATCTTCTTCGTTAGTCTGCCTTCGCTCATACTCTCTAGATGTCCATAGAGTGTAACACGCATTTTCCTTATCTTCTCTATTACTTAGTCGCAACACCCAATTGCCATCTTTGTTCTTAATTGGACCTAACGTTTTTCGTAGAATTCTTCTTCCTTTCTTTTGCAAATTTATTAATACCATTTCTCATGCAGATGAAGGTCATGATCCTGGCCCATTGAGGACTTATGGTTTCCCATTTGTAATATAACGCTTGATTTAACACCTAAGCCGCGCGTGGTATCGGCGCGGTCTGAGCAGTCGGCTTTCAGCCGTGGTTCAGTGCGGACGGGCTCGGCACGCCGAGCAGCGCTCCGCAGGAGTTGTTTACTCGCTAGCGCGCAGTCGTGCGTCGTTGTATTGACTTAACAGTACCGGTACCGACCCGACACAGCGTTATCATATCGACAAGTCACAATCAAAATAACGTTCAATGCATATTATGCGGGACCGAAGGACCATGAAACAGAATGCTTTCTTCGAGACGTCGTACACATACAACCGCAAGAACTGATGGGCATCCATTGTATCCAGCACAGTGTATCACAAACTGACTGACGAAGCAGCCTGTGACAGGCTCCTCCAACGATTTAACAATGGCTTCCGCTTCTGCCGCGATGATGGTTATGCCAGCGTGGTAGCAGTTGTCCGTGCTGGACAGTGGGTGTGTACCGTGCGCGTCTTTGAACTACCGTTCGAAGTTCCCGCCGACCTTGTCGTTGACTCGTCGCGACCATGTTGCACAGTTTTGAGCCACCCAGAGGAGAATTGTAATACGTTCGAGACGTATCCTGTCCTTAACAGGGTACGCCAACTGCACAAAGAACTTAAGAATCAAGTTCCGTCTTATGTTTTCGTTGGCATCTGCCGAGCAGTTGTTATATGTGATGGCCAACCGAGGACCTGCTCGGGCTGCGGCCAGGAGGGCCATGATAGAACTGAGTGTCTGCAGCGCCGCCTCGTTCAGGTGCCCCGCAATGAACTTCCCCAACGATCTACGATGACCTCTCTCCCACTAACGTATGTGGAGGAGGCACGACATGACGTGACCGATGACCAAAACCTGATACCCCGTCAAGCCGCTGCCAGCTCCATTGGATTGTCGGCACTGACGACGACGGCAACAACGACGCCACGACAACCAAACGGTGCAGAGGTTGCTGCGGCCACTGCCCATGGCGGCGTCGAGGGCACCCAGCCGCCGTCACTGTCGGAATCGGACACAGGGATTCCAGATGACCGAGTCCGTGTCGAGCCCATCCCTCCAGTGGGTGTCGAGTCTTGGACGTGCAACCAAAAATAATCCAAGCGACAAAAGAAGAGACGATTGTCAGATGAAGAACGGGACAGGGATATCAGACTGATGGAAGACATCGACTCCATTTCCGTGTCTGCAGTTGCAAGGGATTCCAGGCACCAGAAGGTGCCTGACGATAAGCAACACTCTGCCACAGCTGGTGGCCCTGAAACCGAGGCGCATCGGATCGACTCCCAAAATGTGGGCTCCTGTGAAAGTGGCCAGCCACCACTGACCTCCCTATCCTCTCTTGGTGACTGGGCGGACGACATTGAGGCAGATGATGCACAGCACACATCGTTAACTCCTCCGGAGCCCATGGCTGACATTGAGCCCGGAGGGCCTTGCCAGTCAGGGGATAATACGGCACAATAAGGCACGTCATACGGCCGGATGGCTGTGTTGTGTGCGAGCTTACAGTGAGCTTGCACCCGTACATTGCCTCCACCACTTAATGTGTCTCAGTCATACGGTGTGGGAACAATCAATTTCAGTGGTGTCCATCTCACTGTCAAGACCCGCATGTTACACGACATGGTCAGAGCGGCAGACTTGGACATTGCCCTTCTTCAGGAGCTCCGTCCCGATCTGCGTTTAGACCTCTATGGCTACACCACCTACAGCCTACGATGTGGTGATGGCGCAGTGGGAACGGCCGTCCTTCTCCGAGATGGCATGGAAGTGACGGACGTAACATACTTGCCGAACGCGCGAGGCATCGCTCTCACGCTTGGCTCAGTCCGCCTCGTTAACATCTACGCTCGCTCCGGTACTTCACAGCGCTGTGACAGGCACGTTTTTTATTCGGAGGAGGTCGCCCCACTTTTGCAAGGAAATATGGACCATTACATAGTGGGCGGCGATTTTAATAGTGTTCTGCAGCCCGAGGACCAGATACCGCATTATGTCCCATGCCCGGCTCTACAAGCACTGGTACGAGGCCTCGCGCTCCACGACACATGGCTCTTACATAATGGGAACCAGCGCGGATATACGCATTTTATTGGGCACTCTGCCAGTCGTCTGGACCTGATGTACGTCTCGCGTAGCCTCCGCACAGCGACCCGTGATGCAGAACTCTAGAACCGACGGCTTTCACGTATCATATCGCATGTATCTGCACTGTCGCCTCACTCCGACAACTCACCAGGCGCAGCAGAGGCCCATGGACGGTTATCGTAACCCTCCTTCGTGACGAAGCGTGTCGGCAAGCAGTTACTGACACGTGGCGTCGTTGTATCAGCTGCCTGCCAATGTACGCTTCCACGTTGCTGAGGTGGCTGGGATGTGTAAAACCTGCACTCCGAAACGCCCTGATGGCCTAGGGGCCTGAGAGATCGAACTGGCAAAGAACGACGTCGAAATATTACTATACAGCGTTACGTGACCTGGCGACGCAGCCGCCGTCTCCCGAAGGTCAGATGTCCGTACAACCCACCAAAGCTCGCCTACTTCGCACCAGGGCAGAGCAGCTGGAAGATGTCCTCTTCAGTGCACGAGTGCAGGACTGCATCCCCAACGAAAGGGCATCAATCTGTCACACTGTGCGCGAGAGGCGCCACCGCAAACGTCAGCGCATTACAGCGGTAAAAACGGAGGCTGGCGGCCGGGCAGTGACGCAAACCGGCATAGCGCATACACGTTCGCGCGACACTATGGAACCTTGTACATGGAAGTTCGCGAAACGTACGTGATTATGACGAACTGCTGCAAGATTTTCCCGCGCCCATGGACGTGGCACCTGATGACACTCTGCTGTTGCCCATCACATCCGACGAGCTGACATCGGCCTTGGCACGTGGAGCATCGAACAAATCGTCAGAGCCGGACGGTTTACCCCTGGAATTCTACCGCACTTTTTAGTGAGCTTATGGGCGGCAAGTGGCTCAAAATGTTTCAATAAGTGATCCGCCCTGATTTCAATGTCCCCACGGAATTTACAGAAGGCATCTTGAGCCCAGTACCGAAACCGAAAGGTGGTTGTAAGTGGCAGGACTTTCGCCCACTCACACTCCACTATAACGACTACAAGATCTTCGCCTGCATCCTCCGCGTGCGTCTCCACACTGCTATCGGGAAAGCCATCCAGACCGATCAGACATTTTTAGGTGGTGTCAGCAACATTCATACGGCGTTAGGAGCATACCGCGACGTAATTGCTTTGACGGCAGCCAACAAAATTCGAGGCGCCCTTATCGCTGTCGATTTTGACCATGCATTCAAACTCATCGACCACGGCTTCCTATGCGCAATTTTGGAATGCATGAGCCTCTCTCCAGAGTCTGCACGTGTGGTCCTTCTTCTTATCCACGGTGCGCGTTCCCGCATGATGGTGAACGATTACCAGTCTAGTCACATTATTGTTGGACTTTCAGAGCGACAAGGATGCCCCTTGTCGGATATATTATTTGCGGCAGCGATTGAACCAGCATTGAATGGTCTACGGGGGCGATTAGCAGGCATTTGCTTACGGGACGTAACCTTTCGTTGTGGTGCATTCGCCTATGATGTGGTGTTCCTGGGCAAATCAGATGATGAAATGCACGTGGCACTTCAGTGGCCACGCCAGTACGGGGCGATCGCTGTGAGCGTCATCAACGAGAAGAAGACAAAATACTTGGATGTGGGTGGGTGTCTGTCCCACCCAACAGCGGTGCCCTTTGACAAGGTGCCCGTACTCAAATGTTTCGGTCTGCAGTTCTATAGCAATCTTCGCCGCACGGCGGCGGCTGCATACCGCTGGCTATTACACCAGACACGTGCACTGATACAGGGCACCAAATTTCGTCGAATGGACATGTTCCTAACAACACTTTACGTCAACACCCATCTTGTCTCGAAATTGAACTATTTTGCGCATGTCCTTCCCTTGACGGTTACGATGGCTGACAGATTTCAGGCAGCATACCGACATTTCGTGAACCCCGGTCTTGTTTTCAAAGTCTGGTACGTCACCCTGGCACTGCCGCAGCGGCCGGGCGGTACCGGTTTAATTCATGTCGGTAACAGTGCGCGATCGCTTTATCTCAACGCCATGCGTCGCTCGTGATCCCCTGCCCACGACAATCTGACGGGCACCCTGATGGCTGAAGTGGCACCACACTCTCTACATCCCCGGTTTCTGTAGGACGCACTTCACCGGCACTGGCCCTCATCAGTGGGTTCTTTATTGACCTCAGCTACCTAAGATCAGATCTTCCGACGACACGGATGCCCAGAGCGTAGAATTGTTATCTCCTTTATCAACAGCAGCAGCCTGTAAATGCGGTCGCACATAGACATCCCGAAGTTGGCTGGAACACGGCGTGGGAGCAGTACACACCCCTTTTATACCTACGACGGTCCGTTCGTTATGGTACGTGGTTGTGAACGGGAAGCTCTCTACTCGTCAGAGGCTACATTCGATTCTTCTGATGGATGACGCCCTGTGTCCGACATGCTCAATCTTTGACTCGGATGCACACCGCCTGAATTGTGCCGCGAGCATCGGTGCTGGTATTGCTCTTGCGGCGATTGCCGGAGTCTATCTCCCCTGATGATATATTGCGCCCCGACGGCGTATATTTTCCACCGACGAGCACGAACGCCGTTAACTGGCTAAAGGACATGGCCCTTTACTACATATTTCATGATGTTAACAAAGGCACGCTCGACATTTTGTCCCTACTGATGTCGACACATGCGGGCTTCAGTCGCCACCCGAAGTACAGGACCCACTTCGCTAATTAGTTAGGTTCACTATTTGGGAACCCTGCTGCTCAGTGGAGCGTTCCGAGTATGAAACTAAAGAAGAATCCTGGAGCATATTGATCCACTACGGACGGAATAGGAGGGAACCCCTACCAACACACAAGAAGACGGCTCGGACGCTCGGCTACGGCAGTTGCCGGATGTTTTTCTCATAAAACAAAATCAATTCCATAAATACAAAATAAAATAAAAAACATAAAAAATAAGATAAAATAAAATAAAAATAAATAAGTAAATAATACAGCATAGACAAACCCGCTAAATCCTCCCCCTGATCCTTCAAGAGGAAAAAAAAGGCGAATTGTCACGGCCAGCGCGGCTCCCCTCGTTGGAGGTTCGAATCCTCCATCGGGCATGGGTTGTGCGTGTTGTCCTTAGCGTAAGTTTGTTTAAGTTACATTAAGTAGTGCGTAGGCTTTGGAACCGATGACCTCAGCAGTTTGGTGCCATAATAGCTTACAACAAATTTCCAAATACCTTTAGAACAACATTTTTGTTGTACAGAATTTACAGTTTCATGTTGCTCGCTTCATTTTCTTTTTTTTTTTCTCCGTATGTGATGTTAATACGAAATCAATGTGTTATGGGTTACCGGGGGGCGGGGGGGGGGGGGGGGGTGGTTGGAGATGAGGGATTGCCCGCCGTAAGGTCCTACAGCAGCAGCGGAGAACCATTTAGCCGAATGTGTGTGTAGAAGTCTCTGTACGGGTACATACTTAAAGCGCTCAACAAAGCTACGTGGGTGGTACCGAGGGCGTTGCTGAACTGGGGATTCCCAGAGGGAACCTTTGCCGTTTTACTCACGCATGTGTCAGTGTTGCACCGCCTCTGTGATCACGCCATAGGAGGGTGCGAGACAAGGGGACTGGAGAAGCATGAGCACCCTCGCTGATTCTAAATACATTAAAATACCGTCGAATGATTTTGAACGCTCCCTAGTGGTTCCATCCCGTACTTCAGAGTAATAACGGTGGTCGCGCTGGTCTGCGAATGGGTCACATCACGCGCAGTGGGGTTGCAACCCTCCGATGTCCTTGGAGAAGGGTGTGTCCGCAGCGTCGAACGTCATCAAGAATGTCGTTCTGTTGCTCATCATTTTGCGAACTGCCGTTTCCGTCGGCGTAACGTGTGGGAATAGCGCCCCAGGAGAAGGGGTGCTTTCGTTGACGCGCTTTTTGCCACCTGTTGAGGCCTTTTAGTGCCGCTTTTGAGTGGCGTTACGTCTGAAACGTTTTCCTTGGGTACCCACAAGAAAACCGCATGATTTCAAACGATCAGCATCGAGGTTTTGACTGCCTTCGCGTCAAAAGGAGAGCTGAAATGTGTGGAAGAGGGGGTTCGACGACCTTCCAGTCGAGTGACACTTCCACGGTGGCGTCGGGCGGAATTGTGGTGAAATTTGGCGGCAGCGTGACATCGTTGACTCACTTTACACCTCACACTAACTTCAGAGCTCTGCCACGGTTCCGCATGTGTCGACACCTCGATGTCTGAAGTGTCGCCGTAACTGTGGGTGATGTCGCCGGGAACCACGCTTCTGCTACATTACCGAGGAAGTTTCTATGCACTTCTGAGCCAAATTACAAATTTCCGCTTTGCAGTGGGAGACATCTACCGCGTTTCGAAAAAGTAACGCTTTAGTTCTGTCGCGCAGTGTACGTGTTATTTCGGCAGCCATCTTAATGTGTTTGACGGCGAGTATTTCACAACACTATCATATAACAACTTACATTCGTGAATTTCGTGTGTAAAGAACGAGTAACAGTAAGTTTTCGTATTAGCCCTAACATAGCTGAGAATTCTGCATGGTCATTTTGAGACCTGTAAGTGGCAGGAAACAACCCTTCTCGAAATGTGCGTTCTTGGACTTAATAATCGTCTGGATGGTGCACAAAACCCGTCTCAGTAACGCATACTGTCGGAATCTGAGGGGTATCTGTGAACCGCAAACAGTGCATTTAAAAAATATTTTCTCTGTCTCCTGTGTTATTTCCCACATACACAAATAGTACTAAAGAATGGGTCTTAGAAGCTTTCAAAACCACTTCTATTCTGCATACATTTCAATTCGGTAGTATCCTTTCAATAAAGCACAACCTGACATCAGCTTTTCCCGTTGTCGTGTCCTGACATAAGTAGGAGAGTAAGAAAGGGGTTGCTGGTCAGTCAGCGCTCCCTAGCGGTACAGAGCAGAAGGCAGAAGGACAATTCACAGTGAAGGCATTTGATTGTTTCTTCTATCTGAGCCAACACTGGTACAGGTATTTACTAGAAATGCAGGTGGTGAGACTCGACAGGGAACTCATTGTGGAGACTCTTGGTCAAACAGGGTTTTGAAATAGTTGTTTATTCCAGACAGGACTAACTAATACACTGGAGGTTGGTTCTAGGGTTAGAAAAAGCATGCATAAAACTGATACAACAGAAGCCAGTGCAGAAGTCCCAGGAGTGGATGCTAACCACAGTAGCAAACACTAGCAGCATCTTAAGGCAACAACTTAGTTGCAAAACAAAACATAATGAATGGACACTGTTCACTGAGGCACTCCAAGAGAGAGAGAGAGCAGACTTACGTGGAGCTGGACCGAGACTGAAGTCGACGGAAGCCGATTCGGCCCCCAAATCGTCTGACTGAGAATCCTGCAAAATGCGGAATCTAGGGGTACCGTTTTTTCCACTTAAAGCCACCCAGCCAATCCCGTAGGTCTCTTGCAGGTGCCTGCCAATCACTGTATAGTTAGGTCCCCTATACTGCTCCTAAGGTGGGGATGTTAATGCAGTTGCACTAATGAAGTCCTTATTTGGTATCAACATTGTTCAGCTGAAAGCTAAACGTAACTGCTCTGCCAAATAAGGCTTGCAACATTGTTGTTATACGTCATTTAGCCCCGCCCCTCGGGCTCTCCGGAGTAGGGACTGTTAGGTCAACAGTTTTTGGCCTTTCCGCTCTCTTTCTAACCCTTGTGAGTCTACTGACGTTGCTGTTCTCACGGCTGGTATCAAGCTGGCTTTATACGCTAGTACGTGCCTGTTGGTTACAGAGTTCTACGATGACAACCTACTACAGAGTCTAGACGACATATGATGTTACATGTTGATTCCTTGAAGAGTGACTAAAGCCCTGGGACCACGTCTGGGGGCGTTTGCATTTTTGCAGGGCTCTCCCCTTACTGTTTACTTCATGTAACAATATCTTTCCTAGTTTCGTCTGCCCTCAGCATCGTCTTAGCTTCCGCGCCTTGGAACGCCATTCATCCTTTCTCACAGCTTCAAAAAAAATGTTCAAATGTGTGTGAAATCTTATGGGACTTAACTGCTAAGGTCATCAGGCCCTAAGCTTACATACTACTTAACCTAAATTATCCTAAAGACAAACACACACACCCATGCCCGAGGGAGGACTCGAACCTCCGCCGGAACCAGCCGCACAGTCCATGACTGCAGCGCCTTGGACGGTTCGGCTAATTCCGCGCGGCTACAGCTTCAAGATAACACTACAGTAGCAAGGAATAATCAATATATTAAACCGTTAGTTTTGTATGGTTCTGATAGACCGGCCAGGCACAGTATCCGCCGGGCACCATAATCGGCTAACATCTGTTCCACTTCTAGCCAAATGTCGAGGAAAATCCGTCTGCCTATATTGTATGTCCTAATGTACAGACAAGTATCGGACTAGATATAGTCCACAGTCATTTTAACAGGGTGGAGTGAAGCAGACGTCTGCTTTTCGCAAGCAGAGATCAGAAAATGTCACATCCGTAGGACACGCGACGTCTAGGCTAGTAAGATGCAGCACACAGTGTCAAGCAAGGAAATGGCTTCTAGAAGTAACTTTCTTTGCGGTTGTGTGTGGCTTTTCACCGTAAGACCTGTTAGCGGTAAGCAACAGTTAACAAACATGCAAAATAATTCATCTGGACACGCCCGTGGGAATGTCTGCAGAATCCTCTGAGAATTCGTTTTGTTGATAATGGGCACATTATTACTTTATTTCAGTGTTAGGAATGGGAAGAAGTCAAGTACTGCCGGCCGGTGTGGCCGTGCGGTTCTAGGCGCTTCAGTCTGGAACCGCGTGACCGCTATGGTCGCAGGTTCGAATCCTGCCTCGGGCATGGATGTGTGTGATGTCCTTAGGTTAGTTAGGTTTAAGTAGTTCTAAGTTCTAGGGGACTGATGACCACAGATGTTAAGTCCCATAGTGCTCAGAGCCATTTGAACCATTTTTTTGAAGTCAAGTACTTCGTAATAGAAATTTGTTAAGTATTTATAGCCATGGTCCAAAATTATTTTGTTTGTTAAAATAAATATTCGTGACAATAATTACGTTCTTGTGGTTGGCATTTCCAGTCCCGTTGTTACATGTATTCTCCCATCAAGTGCAAATTAAGTATGACAGTTAGCAAAATATTTACAAGAAAATCCCAGTCGCTAATCTGCACTTTCTACTTTATGAGGTATGTTGTGGCTCCTATTGTTTCCATTGATTTTTTTGTCCGTGGTGTAATCGAACTGTAATGAATCTCTCCTCCATTTTTTTGCGCAGTACACTATATTTATTTTCGTGGAGACTCAACTGCGAGTCTCTGCACCTATCTTCGGTCGTCTGCCTGTCTTCCTGCATATCGCTACAGTTTTCTGGCGTTGCACCTGTGTTATACACAACAAAGTTGTCTGCGAACCGTCTCATATCACCTCCTCCACCCACCAAAGATGTTAAATACCATGGCCTCAATGACCATTGCTTTTACGCTTCCTCAACACTTCAACAAACAAAGAAATATCCGCGTAGGACCTGAAACCTACCACTGTCAAGCACATTCCCTTTACGGGAGAACTGTTCCGAGAGCAAAATGATAAACTACTTGTATGTGAAGCTATAGAGCTGGTTTTCAGAAGCAGAAAAGTGTATACATACAGCGGTCACTGTACTGCAAAACTGGTAGACTAAAATAACGGAAATGTACTTCTCCTGTTCCACTGAGAATCGTGATACTCTGACGTCGAAGGTTTTGTCGTCTTATGTAAATTTCAATTATCACAGAAAGGCTGTTGCTGACTTTGACAAGCATATGGGTTTCAGCTATACGCATCCACCTTGCTCCTGCGTATTTTCGAAGGTTATCTCCCAGCACCCCCTTCCCCTTCCTTCTCACTCCCCACCACACCTATACATTAGGTTGTTCCTATCTATTAGAATCAAGTGCAGAATTCTTCCTTTCCCCTCCGACCTCACCCGTTTCCCGAACCACATGACGCAATAGAAATATACTGGAATACTATATCGCAGAAGGGCGGTTCCAGCCCTCATCCGGCCGTAAAACGTTCCAGGGAAAATTATCTGGATGGTACCTTTCAAACGGATACAGTTCCATTTCCGTTCCTATCTTCAGTCGCCTCGTCGTCCTCGGGACGTTGAACTGTAATACTCATTTTTAAAGAAATTTCTGCGGCCCGTGTGCCATAAATTCCTCTGGCCACATATCCCGTTCACCTCATTTCATTTCCATAATAATCCCACATGTTCTAGATTTCCTAGATCAGAATAACTTTTCATGTTCGATGTTCAGAGACATGTATAATTTTTAGAGCATATCATATTCGCCACTGATTGTGGAAATTACCGAGTTCACAATTTCAATTTCGGCCTTCTATGTACAGAGATCCAAACTCTGCTAACGCCACTGTACTTCTACATTGGAAAGGCTTATTTTTGACGATTACAGGCGTAAATGTCGAATGATTTTAAATTCGACATGTGCTGAAGCAAAGTCTTTTGCAGTAGCACTTGCAAACGGCCGAAGCTGAAATTGTGGATTTCTGCAGTGAACAGCGAATGTGATGTCCTTTAAAAACGTTCCTAGATCTGTTACTTTGTTTTCCTATTCCTCATATTAATTCCCAACATGTCCCCATAAACTATTCGCTGACCTGTCCTTAGTTTCCACGTAGTTCCCACATTAAAAGTTCATGTCTCACTATCATAATATAAAATGGTAATATACATTGATTGTAAGCTTTCCGTTTCAGACACACGTGAAGCTTTTGTTTTCAAAACACATTTTTTCTGTGTTTCTTTCTTTTTTTTGTTCGACCAACCATTGTCTTCACCTGCTCCATGGCCCATCAGAAGGTTCTCTAACATTTTTGTTAATTTATTTTGTTTTCGGTTTATTAGCTGCACGATGTTTTGCCAAATAGTTACTGATTTTCAAGCCTAGTTTCAAACTTGTGCTGTTGATGTCTTCCGTTCGGTGTTCAAGCAAATATACGAGGAATATCATTAAATAGTGTTTACTGACTCTGGTGAAAGCGATAAAGGCACAGTAAACATCTATCCACATACTAGCCGTCTGTGACATCGTTATGAATATGTTGCTCTGACTTCTGTATGTAATATTTTTCTAATCAATATACAAGTATTTGAAATGTAGACTTTTAGATTAAGTTCACATCCCATTGGACTCAAATTTCGTCCATGGGCTATCTTTGCAGTATATTTCAGAACGCTGCATTTTACAGTTTATTGTATAGTCATACCTGTATGAAAAGGTGTCCTATATGTGGTACGTTGTAAAGTAACCGTATTTACCTGGTCTAATCTGCCGCCGTGAAATGTGGCTTTTAAGTGATTGTCTAGAATTGGCTACTTTAAAAAGTAAGGTTAACAACAGGTTTGCAGTCCAAACACTTTAATTGCTCTCTGATATTGAATAATCTACTGTTTGTGGCCAGATCCAGTATCATTTACTATAATGAACTGAATAAAAATCCTCCAACAATTGAGATTAAGAATCCAGGTGGTAGGCAAAATATAATATTTACCCGGAACAATTACATGGCAACGGTTGAAACTTCAATACTGAATTAATTCATTGGCCAATAATTGTTGTCCAATCCATTCATAAATACTCGTACTGTAATGTGTTGATCTTTAACTCGAATCCTTTAATAAGAAACGATAACATTCCAAGACGCTAGCAGACTTTCAGAAGCCTCAGAGCTTCCTACCAAATGTAAATCTACAAATGACAAGACATGGCAGACACCTATTACTCTGCTCCCAAAATAAAACGGAGATCTGCTTCTGGGCAGTAAAAGACATGTAAACAAACTTTCAGGCTACTAGTCCACTCTTTGCTACTTCTTTATCGTTCGATGGCCAAAAAGGGGTCGGCCAGAGTGGCCGCGCGGTTCTAGGCGCTACTGTCTGGAACCGAGCGACCGCTACGGTCGCAGGTTCGAATCCTGCCTCGGGCATGGATGTGTATGATGTCCTTAGGTTAGTTAGTTTTAATTAGTTCTAAGTTCTAGGTGACTGATGACCGCAGAAGTTAAGTCGCATAGTGTTCAGACCCATAGCCAAAGAGGGTTTGCGGCTGTTTTAAGCTCCTCCCTTTGAAGTGACAGTGAACTGGTTTCTTCCATGTGTCAATTTATTTCTTGGGTCAATTTGTAACAGCTTTGCTGTCAGTAAAGTGGTTCATGTATTTTTTTAAACCTTTTATCTGATAGTGTGGAACAGTACAGCGGAGAGTTCTAGAGTACTTTTGCACTTCTGTCTTTAACATGTTCACGCTGACACTGGAAAATGATTTTATCACCAATGGGCAACCGTCCAAGGCTACTATTTTAATATATTGACCTTTTATTTGGAATTGGTGTAAAGTAATTTAAAAAAAGAGGTATCACTTCAGAAAGGTCTCTCATTGAGTGATAACACAACATTGCAGTCACGACTGTTCTTTGTGCCTGACTGAGAGGTAATACATTATACAGTAGTGTCCTGCTGGTAGCATATCTGGCAGACGGTTAAAGCTGAGCGGCATTCCACTCAACCTCGTTCGCCGTCCGCGGACAATCATGTTAGGGGCGTCACAATCATCGACAAAAGATGGACTTCCATTACTTTCGATACTAACAGACCAGTATAAGGTCCGTATTTGATTGCGTGAGTATATTGGAGAACAAAAACATCAGAATGTACGGTTTAAAGAAATATAGTTAGTGAATAAACAGTCTAACCGTACGTCAAAACCAAGTGTATTTAGTGTGTTTGCAGTGTCTTCTTTGATTACATTCACGCTGGCTCATACTGAGCGATTTAGTCTCCTATACAATAATCTTTTCGCTGTTACAAGTTCTTGTTGGAGTGTATACAAAACTCTTGCAGTTTCTTCATCCTGGCCATGCATTTATACAGCAAGAGTAACTAGAAATGTGGTAAGCATTTGTCCTTTTCTGCCCATATAAATAATATCCAACACGGATACTGAAACAATTGATTCGTCTGACGATCTGTAAATAGAAAGACATAAAATAAAAGACCAGGAATACTGTCAGCCTCTTCAGACGAAGAATTTGTTTATGCGCAGAGTGAAGGCGAATCATTAATCAATGAATAAATGAGTCTACCACAGAGGTAGAAGATTCTGAGAATGATTCTTTGGTAGGGCAAAATGATGAAGATAATGAATGGCATCAAATAACAAAATTAAGTTCGATAGTGAATGAGTATTCGGAAGGAGAAGAATTTTTAAATGATAACGTTGATTGCCATGACAGTGATTGTTAGTACAAATTATTATTCTATGATTGTATATTACTAATGTCAGCCGAAGAAACAAATAAGTATGCTTTACAATACATGCATTCTTTACTCAGAAAGAGACATTGCAACCTGTTAGGAGAGGCAGAATGAATACATTTATTGCCATACTACTTTCCATGAATGTAATGCAACTACCGGAAATAAAGCGATATTGGCTTGAAAAGAACACGTATACAAACACAAGCATAACAAAATGCCATAAAAGTCCAGAATTTTTTCCACTTTTCGCAATACCACAGCCAAAAATTAAGATCGACTGAACAAAGTTCGAAATATTATAGACGCAATTTTTCATTTGTTTTTTCCAAAGTTCTTTTAAACGTGGCAAAACCATTGTTGAAGGCGAAAGTACAGTTTATTGCGGGGGCGTCTCGGTTGTCGCCAATATATTGCAGGCAAACGCCAAAGGATGTTACAAGGTATATAAAGTGTGTCTTCCTGAAAGTTAAACTTATAATATTGAAATTAATTGGCCGAAGGTCTTTTGGAGAAAGAAAGCTCGTTTGGGGTAATATCAAAATGATCAAAATCTCCACAGACAAAACAAAAGCAAAAACGGGACGCATTATGATTTTTGAAAAACGTAGTGGCATTAAAGTTTTCAAATGTAGATTAAAAAGATCGGTTTTTATGCCTGTCGGCATGCGAGAATCACACGTGTAAAATTATTGTTCGGGGCAAAAGAGGTAAACTGAATCCCCATGCTGGTGTTTTTCAATAATAACGGCAAAAAGACAGTTCATTTATCCAATCAACTGACGGTTTGGTGTAGTTGTTTACGGAAAATTGTTAAATGCTACAGTAAAATTATAATACAATTAACATGCGGGACTTGCCTAATACCTACCAATGCGTGGTATATAAATTGCAGGTGGGGTAATAAACACATCAATATTTTACGATTCAAAGAACGAGCAATGTTCAGCACATTGAACAAATGGCTACTGAAAAACAAATACCCTCAAAACAAGTTTCACGTTTTAAAAAATCGTATATAAGGCTTACCAGAAAGTCAAGAGAAAGTTGTAAGGAGTGCTACAAACGGCTATATCAGAAGGAGGTTAACATTGTATCACGAGGGAAGCTAAAAGGGCAACAACATACCGAAGTCGTTGTCAGGGCCATGTAGTACTGCTTGAAGTGCTTTCAGAAACTGCATAGACTACATGAAAATGTGTTAAATTAGTAACTTTTGAATTATTATGTTTTTAAAATCGATTTTTTTGATTATGTATGTACTACTATGTTCAGCTGTGTTTATAACATAATCCCTACTTTATAACATAATTCCTACTTTTGTTCATCGATACACGTTACATTTCCATTACTTACATTACCAACTTTATGGTAATTGTTTCCTGTCGAATTTTTTTCACCATCCAAGGGAACATTCTAGGATATGCCACCGGTGGTACACGCCGGCATGAGTAGGTAAGAATGCTCAGAAGTTTTCAGATAGGACTTTGGCTGCACTATGTTTAGGACTGAGGTTCCTTAATGCATTTTAGAAAACGGTCACTAGAGAAATAATAAGTCTCGTGCGACTGGTCTACCGTCGACTCTTGCAAAAATACGTAAGCAGGTCGAAAGGCGTGGAATTATGTATCCCAGGACAGTATTCGCCATCTGTACTATAATCTAAGATGCCAGAGTCCACGGCCTCATTGTGGCGATGGAGACTACGTCACGTGCTAACATTGGTGTTTCACCATGAGTCGATAGCTGGTACCTCAGAACCGCTTGTGCTATTTATCTGTAAATATAATCATATCGTTATGCACTGTTGCACCAATAAATCTTGAGTGAATTGGAAACCTTTAAATGGGGTGCTAATTGTTTTTATGACACTGTACATTACCATACCTTGCAGATGTGAAGACTGATTTATCTCCCTTTTTAGGGTTTTTGAAATTTCATTGTTAAAGTCCTCTAGGCCATCTGTTACTCCAGGGGTGTGGCGAACTTAAGCACGAAAGTAAGTTCCGCATCCTATGCCACTGCCAAGAAACATATCTGTCTGAAATGTGGACCACATAGAGAAGGAACTGCTACAGTGTAATACAGGAGGTAACTGAAGGAAATACACAATAGATGAACAGAAGAGACACTTTCATTCGAAGATAATAGTTACAATGAAGTCGCCGCGATTCGTGATGGTTCTCTGGATATTAGCAATGCCGCGACATGGTTCTTAGTAGAGTGTGCGATCTCCATGTACGGCAGTGCACGCTCTTCAACGTGCCCTGGTGCCGGTGTCAAGGATGGTAACGAGTTATTGCGGTGCGGCCTTCGTACGTAAGGTGTTCGATTGCTCTAAAAGAGCGGTTGGCAAGTGTTGGCTATGTGCTGGTGCATGTAGACGTGCGTCAGTACTTCAAAAAATGGTTCAAATGGCTCTGAGCACTATGGGACTTAACATCTGAGGTCATCAGTCCCCTAGAACTTAGAACTACTTAAACCTAACTAACCTAAGAACATCACACACATCCATGCCCGAGGCAGGATTCGAAACTGCTACCGTAGCGGTCGCGCGGTTCCAGACTGAAGCCCCTAGAACCGCTCGGCCACATCGGCCGGCTAGTGTGAGAAAACGGAAAGATAATATCACTCTACAGCGATAATGTGTTGTTGATCGGCGTGATTTCGCTGCAAGTTCTTTCGGAAGGAAACTACAATTATGTGTGCTTAATTTTAAGAACCGAATCAAGTGAACTGACAAATGTACTTTGCTCAGAATCAAAAGATCGAAATAACAAAAAAATTTCCTGAATACGAAACTGCGTAAATCAAGTCGTAAGTGTTTAAAGCTTTATTTTCTGCGTAGCTTATAACATGGCGCCGAAAATTTGATCAAATTAGTTAAACCGTCTTTCTGTACAAGTGAATGAGATAAGTTGTCCTTGGAGACCATAAAAAGCAGTGCGCTGATAAGGTCAGTGACACGTTTTGTGTCCCTTATAAGTAAGTTATGAATATATTACACATTTCATACTGTTACTCTAGGGGAAATATGTGTTAGTAAATTTAATGAAGATCTGCTTTTAATTTCAGTTCTTATGTTCGGACTGAGTAAATTATGTAACATACTCTGATAGCTAGAATTTCTCTCCTAGTTTTTGAAGATCATGATCTCCCCCTAATGAAGGGGGAAGAGTAGGAGATCTCGGTCGATACGGGGTTGAGGCTGTGGCAGAGTTCGTTCCCGATGTCTCCAGCAAAGATGGCGTAAGTGAAGGGGACGGGGATGGCGTCGGCGAGAATGAAAGCTCACTAGTTGATGACTTCCCTCCATCATTACCTTCGATTGGCATAAATTTTTCACTCAGAAGCATTCACAAAATTAAGGGTTCGGTCATTACCCCAATTCTACAGCATGTAAAAATTATAAAGATCATAGTCAAATTTAACTTCTCTTACAGGGAAAGTTGTGCGTGTTTTCTTCGTATGTAACATCGCCAAGTCCGTTGTGGCTCTGTCGGTTTTAATATTTTAAGGCAAAATTAGCATTTTCCTTCAATGCTGCCGCAGTTCTTCAAATACTTTCAGGCCACGGATGGTACTGATACCCGATGGGAAACTGCCGCACAGAGGAGGTGCGAGCAAATCTTGGACACTGCACGTAGAAGCGTACCGCCTTATAGGACACGCCAACAGGCCACACGAACATTATTATCACATAATCGCTGTATCGATTCTTATGCCATGTGTTTGTAGCTCGTTTTAACTGCAGTCGTTGCTATTACAAAAGCACGGATCACTTTTCCGATTTTCTATAATAATAACCCAATATTTTTGAAAGGAGTGGAAATTTTACGAAAAGATATCACCCGTCTTTTTAAAAAATGTTTTGTTTAAAAACCAAAAAATTAAGCACCGCTGCTGTGGAAAATTGATATTCCGGGTTTTATCTGGTCATTAGAAAAAAAAACTAAAAAAGGAAAGCGCCTTGCAACCCAGACCAAACAAATACTGGTTATTCGGAACTACAATACGGGATCAGTTTTGGCTGGTCGGTGTGGCCGAGCCGTTCTAGGCGCTACAGTCTGGAACCGCGCGACCGCTACGGTCACAGATTCAAATACTTCCTCGGGCATGGATGTGTGTGATGTCCTTAGGTTAGTTAGGTTTAAGTAGTTCTAAGTTCTAGGGGACTGATGACCTCAGAAGTTAAGTCCCATAGTGCTCAGAGTCATTTGAACCATTTTCGGGATCGGTTTTAATCGCTAGATTGTTTCCCCATGCCTACCTTTTCCTCAAACAACGATCAGTTACTAGCAGAATTACAAGTTACTTCACAATCCAGCTGAAGAAACTGAAGGACGAAATTCGTTAGACACACCGACGGAAGGTTTATAGAAATAGGTGTGTAACGTGAAAATATGTATGTGAAATCTAAGTGAAATATATGTATGTGTATGTTTCGTATGTGGCATGTGCGGTGTTTATTACCTGTGCAACTGGCGAATTTCAACCGTCAATCTTTTCAAGCAGGTATTTTGAGCTTCACGCTTCATCAAGCTTCAAAAAGTGCAAAGCATGCGCTAGAAAATGACCCACCGCTGAAATTGGCCAATTGCACGGATGATAAACACATTACAGCCTACTTGAACCATGTTTTCATTCTCGGAACAGGATAAGGCTATGGATGCCCACAAAAACTAAAATTTTAAATAGTATGATAATTTATACTAAATTCAAATAAAAGTTTGGAAATACGTACCTCTGTCAAGAATCGAATCATGGATTTCTTGATTGTGAGATTAGAACGCTACCCGTGTAGGGGCAATTGAAATGACTGGGGTGAAATGTTTTGTACTTAAAAGGGCGCGAACTTTAAAGTCGATAGGTTTCCGAGTGGTTTTGAGAACTGTGCTGCAGGAAACTAATGTTCGCGCACCGATCTTCGAGTCCTGTAATAGATGTGAAGAACGTAGAAGACGGACGAGTACTTTAGGTTCTTGCGAAACACTGTACAGAAACTACTGATTAGAGAGAAACACGTCGCTATAATACGAATAACATTACTGTATCTCCCAGTCCAGTCACGTCATGAAGGACGCCACAGAGGCGTTTCCCCGCGGCGCTGTTCCCACGGACAGGTGCTGAATGGCCCCTGGAGTCCGGCGTGCGCAGCGAGCGGCAGCCAGAGGCGTACGCGCGGCAGCCAGAAATAGCCCGCTCTCAACAGCCGCCCCCTCCGGGCCCACACTCAACCCCCACCCCTTCCCCAAACCTTCCACAACTCTCCACCCTCTCTCTTTCAGCTCGCTCGCGCCGCCGAGTATTTCACTTGTGCGAAATGCGGCCGCTGTTGTTGGAGATCCCGACGTACACAATTCAGCCGCTGCTCGCAGCATTTACTGTTGACAGAGGCATTCGCTTCCGCGCTGTGTTTTCCTTTCCCGTTGCTTTATTTTTGTGTTTTTCCGTGCCGTTGCCCGCTGCACTGTATTTAGCAGTACTCTGTAACGCACAATGAGCCCCAAATGAGCGAGAGGCTAGGGGAAATGGAGGCGGAAGGAGGGGAGACGGGGGAGGGAAGGGTGCACGATTCTGTAAGGAGGAGGCTCGCAGACACAACTCTGTGCGGACAGCTGTAAGTTGGTACTGGCCAATAAGAGACTGCAAGTCCACGTCAAACTAACGAACTGCTAAACCCTGTCAAGCCCGCTTCTCATTCGGAACAATCCTTAATTATCCCCATTTAACCGTGTTACATAAAAAGCGCGTTCTGTGAATCTTCAGCTCTTCCAGGGATGTCGAATTCAGCTGGGCAACGTCCTCGACAATCACTGATATTTAGACAGGTTTATATTCTTTCTAGGTCGCATTATGAGGAAACACGGTGTGAAGGGTCCCTTTCGAACAGAATGTAAGATTAAGGTCCTTCTACATTATTTAAAGGATTATTTTGTTTCCTTAAAGCGAGTGTTTACACCTACCAAGTCGGACCATCAATACAGTGGACTATCTGATTATAGAGCGTAAGTTTCATCCAACGTTTACAACAGTCGAGCAAATTTGCGATTGCAGAGCATTGGCTTCGTATCGGTTATCCAATGGACCGTAATAGCATAAAGATCGTGGCGTAATAATCCAATTAATGCAATGGTTTTATTAAGGGATGTTTTAGCATTAAACTAGCTCGTGGCATAATTAGACCGGTGTTTTTATGTAAACTCTACCTTGAATCCCACTGGTCAAACAACAGGTGAACAGAGTTAGTGTGACTGCCTGGTCCATTGTTAGTTGATATTGCACTATCGATATTGTCTGACGTTGCTTGCCTCTGGTTGTTTGGTGACACTAGTTTTTTACGGTGTTTGTTGTCTTTCCACATACGCCGTTATCTGCTTCCTGCTTGCCGTAGCCCCGTCAAACAACGGTTTACGTTGCAATGCACAGCGTCCTCTCCTTCCATTCGTATGGGATGGTGACGTCGAAATAATACCCAACTGAATTAATCTAATTGTCTGAACAGCACGCATACTGTCCGCTGCTGGGAAGAATGAGCATTACAGGAATGTGGCGACAAGGAAAAAGTGGAATGCGACGCACGCTAAAGCAGAACAGTTTGCACCGCTCTCAAACCATCCTTATCAACGCAATCATGCCTACATTGTACCTGTCACTAGATAAAGTTCGATAGATGTAAATACAGGTTGTTGGGAAATTTCTTTTACAATCGTACCGTTTCCGGGCTATAACCATTTGAAAATATATTGGTAATGCGGCCACTTTTATAAGTAATTGATAAAGCGTGAACCAGTACGTCACTTGTTTTACATTTCCATTCATTAATAGGCAACGAAATTGCTCGTGTTCTCGTTGACGGGTTCTCTTCAACGTATGCAGTACGGCCTCTTCCAATTCGAGTGTATGGCTTCTATTTGGAACATCACAGTCACGCCTGCTAACGATGAAGGTACCGTTCGTCGAAGTCGTTGCGTAACTCTGACGAAAAGGGTATGCGAAGCCGTCGGATGTTATGGAGAACGATTTTGATAAACGCGACGATCAGCTTCTCCACCAGCGTGAGCTTCGCCATTCAGGAGGATCATGTCGGCGTATTCCGCAAACGAGTACTCAGCCATGTTGCTCTAACAATCACAGACACTTGAATGAGACTCAACCAGATTAAAGAGGTAGGATAGACGTAGCCGTTCCGACATAAACAGCCACCCCTACCCCCACCATGACTACCCTGTTGCATACCTACCTACCAACATATTTTCAAACGGCTGTACGCTTCCGGACATCGGTTCCTATTCAAAATATTGTGTACTCACTCTCCTCTATAAATCCTACAAGTATCTAATCCAAATTTCCGAACGTCATGTACATTAAATCTCCACATCTTTTCTGCCTATTGGTGCTTACAAGACAACACGAGTCGATTGTTTTTGTTAGCATGATATCAGCAGCCATTGTAAAAACAGGCATCTGTACAGCGCATACATTAAATCAACTGTAATTTTTCGTCACAATATACTTTACGTTTCTCAGTTGTAGGCCTTTTTCGTCTGTCCCTTGCATACAGTGCTGATAATGATGTATGCGTGCACCTTTCACAAAAATTTCACCCTCTGGCAATAGTGCTGTAAATAAAAGCTAAACAAAATTGTAGACATTATAAATAAATGAATTATAGTGCAAAGGAGATTTTTTTCGGAGGGCAAGCGTCACAGACGATTGCAACCTGTAGGGCCGAATGTAGCGAGAGGGACGGTTCGCTCACTCTCCGCCTCGGGTCGCACGTCCATTCTTCTTAGACTGTCTCGTTCACTGATGCGGCACGCCACGAATTACTCTCCTGTGCTTACCTCTTCATCTCAGAGCGGCACTCGAAACCTACGACCTTAGTTATTTGCAGGACGTTTTCCGATATCTGTCTTCCTCTACAGTTTTTACCCTCTATATCTTCGTCTTGTACCGTGGAAGTTATTCCCTGATGTCTTAGTAGATATCTTGTCACTGTCTACCTTTTTTGTCTGTGTTTTTCATATATTCCTGTACTCTCCGATTCTGCGCAGAACCTCCTCATCCCTTACCTTACCAGTTCACCTAATATTCAGCTTTCTTCTGTAGCACCACATCTCAAATAGTTCTATTCTCTTCTTTTCTGCTTTTCCCACAGTCCATGTTTCACTAACATACAATGCTGAGCTCCAAACGTACATTCTCAGAAATTTCATCCTCAAATTAAGGTCTAGGTTTAATACTTGTAGGCCTCTCTTGGCCAGGGATGCCTTTTTGCCAGTGCTAGTCTGTTTTTAATGTCCTCCTTGCTCCGTCCATCATGGGTTATTTTGCTGCTCAGGTAGCACGATACCTTAACTTCAACTACTTAAACACGAATCCTAATTTTAAATTTTTCGCTGTTCTCATTTCTGCTACCTGTCGTTACTTTCGTCTCTCTTCGATTTACTCCTAATCCATATTCTGTACTCATAAGACAGTTCATTCCATTCAGGAGATCTTTTAATTCTTCTTCAGTTTTGACGAGAATAGCAATGTCATCAGCGAATTTATCATTAATATCCTTTCATCATCAATTTTAATTCCACCCTTGAATCTTTCTTTCATAGCTTCTTCGATGTATAGACTGAACAGTAGGGGCGAGAGACTACATCCCTGTCTTACACCATTTTCAAACCGAGCACTTCGTCCTTGGTCTTGCACTCTTATTGTACCCTCTTGGTTCTTGTACATATTGTGTATTACCCGGATTTCCCTATAGCTCACCGCTATTTTTCTCAGTATTAAAAATTTTTGCATCATTTGACACTGTCGAACGCTTTCTTTCAGGTCGACAACTCTTGTGAATGTGTCTCGATTTCTCTTTAGTCTTGCTTCCGTTATCAACCTCAACGTCATAATTGCCTCTCTCATGCCCTTGCCTTTCCTAAGGCCAAACTGATCGTTATCTAACACATGCTCAATTTCCTTTTCCGCACTTTTGTATATCAGTCTTCTCAACAACTTGGATGTATGAGCTGTTAAGCTGATTGTGTGATAATTCTCGCTCTTGTCGGCTCTTGCAATCTTGGGAATTGTGCGGAAGATGTTTCTCTGAAATTTTGATGGTATATCGCCAGACTCATGCATTCTACACACCAACATAAATAATCGTTTTGTTGCCACTTCCCCGAATGATCTTAGAAATTCTGATGGGATGTTACTTATCCTTACTGCCGTATTCAGTTTAAGTCTTTCAGAGCTCTTTTAAATTCTGATTCTAATTCTATGTCCGCTGTCTTTTCTATATCGACTCCTGTTTCTTCTTCCGTCACATCATCAAACAAGTCTTCCACTTCATACAGACATTCAATGTGTTCGTTCCACCTATCCACTTTCTCTTCTGCATTTAACAATGGAATGTCCATTGCAATCTTAATGTTACCATCATTGCTTTTAATTTCACCGAAGATTGTTTTGCCTTTTCAGTCATTCCTTTGGACCACCATATCTTTCACGATTTCCTCATAATTTTCCTTCTTCCTTCGATCAATTGAAGTATTTCTTCTGTGACCCATGATTTCTTCGTAGTTACCTTCTTTGTACCTATGTCTTTCTCCACAACTTCTGTGATTGCTATTTTTAGAGATGTCCATTACTCTTCAACTGCCGGCCGGGGTGGCCGTGCGGTTCTAGGCGCTACAGTCTGGAACCGCGCGACCGCTACGGTCGCAGGTTCGAATCCTGCCTCGAGCTTGGATGTGTGTGATGTCCTTAGGTTAGTTAGGTTTAAGTAGTTCTAAGTTCTAGGGGACTGATGATCTTAGAATTTAAGTCCCCTAGTGCTCAGAGCCATTTAAACCTCTTCAACTGAACTGCTTACTGAGCTATTCTTTATCGTAGTATCTATAGCGTGAGAGACCTTTAAGCTCACCTCTGCATTCTTTAGTGTTTCCGTACCCAACTTCTTTGCGAACTGATTCTTCCTCACTTGTCTTTTAAACTTTATCCTACTCTACATCACTACCAAACTGCGACCTGAAGCTGTATCTGCTCTCGGGTACGCCTTACAATTCAGTATCTGGTTTCGGAATCTCTGCCAGCCCATGATGTAATCTAACTGAAATCTTCCCCAGTCTCATGGCCTTTACCAAGTATACCTCCTCCTTTCATGATTCTTGAACAGTGTGTTCGCTGTTCCTGGCTGATGTTTATTGCAGAGCTCAATTAGTCTTTCTCCTCCCTCATTCCTAATACCAAGTCCTACTCTCCGGTACTTCTTTCTTCTTATCGGTTTCCAGTCCCACATGACTGTTACATTTTCATCCCCCTCTACGTCTGTGCTTCCCGTTCTCTATCTCTTCATCCTCTGCTTGAGACGTTGGTGTGAACACCAGAACTATTTTTGTCGGTATTGGTTTGCTTTCTGTTCTCATGACAACAACTCTACCACTGAATTGTTCACATGACTCACTCTCTGCCCTGTCTTCCTATTCATAACGAATCCTACTCCTGTTACACCATTTTCTGAAACGGTTGATATTACCCTATACTCATATGGCCAAAAAATTCGTGTCTTCTTTCCGTTTCACTTCAGTGACCCTCACTATTACCTGTTTGTATCTCAGGATTTCCTTTTCCAGATATTTTTAGCTTCCCTAACACGTTCGACCTTCCGGCATTCCACGCCGCGACTCGTAAAATGTTGTCCTTTCGTTGGTTATTCCATCGTTTTCTCATGGCCACCTCCCCCTTGGCAGTCCCTTCCCGGAGATCCGAATTTGGGGGTGGAGAGATCACGCTTTTTCGATTACAGGCCACATGTCCTGTGGATACACATTATGTATCTTAATACAGTGCTCTCCATTGCCTTCTGCATTCTCATTCCGTTCGTCGTTGCTGATGCTTCCGCCTTTAGGGGTAGTTTCCCACTCCAATGGCAAAAGAGTGCCATGAACCTTTGTCCGCTCGTCCATCTTTAACATGGACGTTGGCTGAATAAGGGTGACATTTTACACCGGAAGTCTTCGGCCGCTTTGCTGATGATTTGTATTCGAAATGTAAGCGATGGCGGAGTTTTAACGCGAGACTGAGGACGTTTTGATTACTAATCACAGTCGCCACTGTATGACACGGGTGCAGTGGACCACTTTGTAGAATCGCATTGTCATCGTTGAAACAGTGTATGGGGGATGACTTCGTCGTCTGAATAACATTAATTTAGTTTCGTTTTGCAGGATCGGTTTTCTACAGCGCGAGAAGGAAAAGATAATAGGATACGTAGAGCAGAGATGATGAATGTTTGTCGTCAATAACTTTAATTAAATCGCCGCTGAGTTTCTACTGTATAAAACATATAAAAGTAATTTTTCGCCACTTAAGTTGTCTTGGAATTGATAAATAATCCATCAACATTTCGCGATACGTGGCAAAACACCGATCCAGGCTCTTGCGTATGATAAAAGTCATAAATTGTTCTTCTGATAAAACAGATTTCTCTCTCTTCCATAAAATTCCATATGTGAAAATCCAGAGCAACTACATCATTAGCTTTCCAACTTTAACAGTAATTTGTTAGTGTTACCAGCTTCGTACATTTGAATGAAGAAACCTGTCTGGTAAAGTGAGCCCTACTCACTCCGATTCGGTTAACATAAAGTAACAAAACACTTAACGAGTCTCACGGAAAATACATGGACAAAAGTGACTCTTGCTCTGAGGGACGATGGCCTTCGGTGCATTACGGTCTGTGATCAGATGTTCGGTTCGTTTTAGAAGACATCACACATTCTCCCCGTGCTCAGTCGTTAAATGTAAAGGAACAAATGCAATTTCTGTACATCAGATACGTACACTTAATTCAAAACATAAGAAATAAAATATGATGAACATAGATTAGGTCTATATATCCAACTTACACTCCTGGAAATTGAAATAAGAACACCGTGAATTCATTGTCCCAGGAAGGGGAAACTTTATTGACACATTCCTGGGATCAGATACATCACATGATCACACTGACAGAACCACAAGCACATAGACACAGGCAACAGAGCATGCACAATGTCGGCACTAGTACAGTGTATATCCACCTTTCGCAGCAATGCAGGCTGCTATTCTCCCATGGAGACGATCGTAGAGATACTGGATGTAGTCCTGTGGAACGGCTTGCCATGCCATTTCCACCTGGCGCCTCAGTTGGACCAGCGTTCGTGCTGGACTTGCAGACCGCGTGAGACGACGCTTCATCCAGTCCCAAACATGCTCAATGGGGGACAGATCCGGAGATCTTGCTGGCCAGGGTAGTTGACTTACACCTTCTAGAGCACGTTGGGTGGCACGGGATACATGCGGACGTGCATTGTCCTGTTGGAACAGCAAGTTCCCTTGCCGGTCTAGGAATGGTAGAACGATGGGTTCGATGACGGTTTGGATGTACCGTGCACTATTCAGTGTCCCCTCGACGATCACCAGTGGTGTACGGCCAGTGTAGGAGATCGCTCCCCACACCATGATGCCGGGTGTTGGCCCTGTGTACCTCGGTCGTATGCAGTCCTGATTGTGGCGCTCACCTGCACGGAGCCAAACACGCATACGACCATCATTGGCACCAAGGCAGAAGCGACTCTCATCGCTGAAGACGACACGTCTCCATTCGTCCCTCCATTCACGCCTGTCGCGACACCACTGGAGGCGGGCTGCACGATGTTGGGGCGTGAGCGGAAGACGGCCTAACGGTGTGCAGGACCGTAGCCCAGCTTCATGGAGACGGTTGCGAATGGTCCTCGCCGATACCCCAGGAGCAACAGTGTCCCTAATTTGCTGGGAAGTGGCGGTGCGGTCCCCTCCGGCACTGCGTAGGATCCTACGGTCTTGGCGTGCATCCGTGCGTCGCTGCGGTCCGGTCCCAGGTCGACGGGCACGTGCACCTTCCGCCGACCACTGGCGACAACATCGATGTACTGTGGAGACCTCACGCCCCACGTGTTGAGCAATTCGGCGGTACGTCCACCCGGCCTCCCGCATGCCCACTATACGCCCTCGCTCAAAGTCCGTCAACTGCACATACGGTTCACGTCCACGCTGTCGCGGCATGCTACCAGTGTTAAAAACTGCGATGGAGCTCCGTATGCCACGGCAAACTGGCTGACACTGACGGCGGCGGTGCACAAATGCTGCGCAGCTAGCTCCATTCGACGGCCAACACCGCGGTTCCTGGTGTGTCCGCTGTGCCGTGCGTGTGATCATTGCTTGTACAGCCCTCTCGCAGTGTCCGGAGCAAGTATGGTGGGTCTGACACACCGGTGTCAATGTGTTCTTTTTTCCATTTCCAGGAGTGTATATGTCCACGTAACATCAGACATTACCGCCTTTTATTGTTGGTACCGAGAATAGTGGAAATTAATGGGTTGGATAACCGTTGTATTTCTCGACAAACTGCTGATGTACTGTGTAAGGAGGAGCGCTGCATCATATCAGTCTTCGGACTAAATATAAAAAAAACACAAACAAAATTCTTAGAATGCATTTGCTAGACAGTGAATATTCAAGGAGTAGTGATGATTTAATCTAATGTAATTTCAAGTATTTATTACATTGCTATACTCGTACCTGGAACATTAAACTGGCATCAAAGAACAACCTGAATTCGATTCACTTAAACCTACATAACTATCAGTAGATAATTAAATAGCGTCTCTTCTACTTCACGAGGTAAATACCCGCTAGCTATTCAACCTATTCGGTTTTCGACTACACGAAGATGAGCAGTGCGCCGAGAGCACAGTTTGCAGGGCTAAGTGGAAAGTAACGTCAGATTGCAAGAGATAAATATCCACCTAGCAATCCTGCCGAATCGGTTTTCGACTACATGGAGATGAACAATGCGCCGAGAGCACAGTTTGTAGGGTAGAGCGGAAACTAATGTTAGATTGCAGTACGCGAGTATAGGTCAAACCGTAACATTGTGCAGTAACGTCAAAGTTGAAGTAAAACACGATAACAGTTTACCGATAGAGCGCATCGACCCAACCGACGTCAATTTTGGGTCTGCGCAGATACGGATCGTACATGTCGTGCACAGTGTGTGGCGTGACGAAATAATGCAATTTTCGCGTAGATTCCACGGCTGTGAACTATCACCAGCCATTTTCGCATGTTCTTGTAATCCTTTACAGGCTAGTCTCTGACACAAGGACAAGCTGATTTTATTCGTTTTTTAAATTTTATTTTAGTTAGTTATTTGCTGCCCTTTACGTGTACTATGTTATTTAGCATGTACCATAGATCCAATTTAGCACCATTTACATTTTTATCTTCACACTTCTCTGTTGCAAATGAAATAAGAAAATAAATTAAGAAGTAATATTGATAAAAATAGAAGCTGCTTTCAATAAGTAATCCCAATTCTGTTGAAAAAATGCAGAATTTGTTTTGGGGCATCATGGAACATTCCCGGTTCTGCCTCTGTAGTTCCATGAAGTTCCAATCTGTGGCAGTGCTATACACTATGAGATCAAAAGTATCCGGACAGCTGGCTGAAAATGACTTACAAGTTCGTGGCGCCCTCCATCTGTAATGCTGGAATTCAGTATGGTGTTGGCCAGCTCTTAGCCTTTATGACAGCTTCCACTCTCGCGGGCCTACGTTCAATCAGGTGCTGGAAGGTTTCTTGATGAATGGCAGTCCATTCTTCACGGAGTGCTGCACTGAGGAAATGTATCGATGTCGGTCGGTGAGGCCTTCCAAAAATCTGAAAGCTGTTGTATAGGATTCCGGTCGGGACTCTGTGCAAGCCAGTGTATTACAGGGATGTTATTGTCATGGAACCACTCCGCTATAGGCCGTGCATTATGAACAGACGCTCGATCGTGTTGACAGATGCAGTTGTCATCCCCGAATTGCTCTTCAACAGTGGGAAGCAAAAAGGTGCTTAAAACATCAATGTAGGCTTGTCTGTGATAGTGCCACGCAAAACAACAAGGGGTGCAAGCCACCTCCATGAAAAACACGACGACGCCATAACGCCACCGCCTCCGAATTTTACTGTTGGCACTACACACGCTGGCAGATGACGTTCACCGGGCATTCGTCATACCCACAGCCCGCCATCGGATCGCCACATTGTGTACCTTGATTCGTCACTCCGTACAATGTTTTCCCACTGCTCTCGTTTGGCATTTACCGGCTTGATGTGTGGCTTATGAGCAGCCGCTCGACCATGAAATCCACGTTTTCTCACCTCGTATCTAACTGTCATCGTACTTGCAGTGTTTACTGATGCAGTGTGGAATTCCTGTGTAATGGTCTGGATAGATGTCTGCTTATTACGCATTACGACTCTCTTCAACTGAGTGGCGGTCTGTCAGTCAAGAGACGAGGACGGCCTGTACGCTTTTGTGCTGTACGCGTCCCTTCACGTTTCCTCTTCACTATCGCATCGGAAACAATAGACCTAGGGATGTTTGGGATTGTGGAAATCTCGCGTACAGACGTATGACACAAGTGACACCCAATCACCTAAGCACCTTCGAAGTCCGAGAGTTCGGCGGAGAGCCCCATTCTGCTCTCTGAGGTCGCTGATATGGACTACCTGGCAGCAGGTTCAGCACAATGCACCTAATATGTAAGACGTATGTATTTGGAGGTGTCCGGATACTTTTGACACACAGTGTACTTCACCTTCAAAATGGCGCGTGTAACAGATGTGCGTTCCACGCAGAGAAGTCATTGAGTTTGTTTTGGCGGAAAACCAGAGCGTCGCAATTATTCATGGGCACTGGCAGAATGTATGTAGACCCGACAGTGAACAAAAGCACGGTGAGTTATTGTACGAGGCGTCTGCCATCACCGCAACATGGTCGTTCAAACCTTCCGATCTCTCATGGAGTGGCACCACACCACCTCCCTCCCGATGAAATAGTTCAAGGACGCACCGTCAGTCGGTAAAGTCATGGCGATGCTTCATGGACTCTGAAAGCGTTATTCTGTTTTTTGTCGTCCCTCATGGTGCAACGATCAACTCGGAAGTGTATTGTACTACCATCAGCAAACTGAAGAAACTCCGTCAGAGGGTTCGTCACCACAAAAATTGAAACGAACTACAGCTTCATGACAACACAAGGCCTCAAAGAACCCTGAGTATCCGAGAGGAGCTCAGAAAACTCCATTGGACTGATTTTCCTCATTCCTCAACGGCCCGGATCTCGCACCGCAAACTCCCAGTCGTGTGGCAAGCAAGACGTTGGCCTCGACGTCGACCAGTGCAGTGGTACCATGCGGGCATACAGGCCGTCCCAGTAAGGCGTTGTAAGGCCGCTGCAACTAGCGGAGATTACGTTGGAGAATAGGGTTTTGTAGCCAAAGGATTAGTGAATAAGAGTCCTTATTAAGACCAACCTGCTTTCAGAATAATGTGTTGCATTATTTATTGAACAACTCTCGTATAAGCTGGGAGAAGAATTTGAATGCATGCTAAGAATCCGTACATATGTATTACTTGGCAATATACCTTTAAAATTAATAAGATCAGAAAAATAAACTGTGTTTCTGCTCATAAAATTACACATTTGCGGTACGGTCAAATTAAAAATAATGAAATTTTGGATTAATAGCATTAAATCAAAGAATTAATTTATTTAATTTGTACGGAAAGTGAAACAATGAAAATGGAAATCGAATGATAATACCAAATTCCTACCAATTATAGTGTGTTAATCACGAAAATCACAAGGACAATTCAAAATTAACTTGTTGTTGTTGTGGTCTTCAGTCCTGAGACTGGTTTGATGCAGCTCTCCATGCTACTCTATCCTGTGCAAGCTTTTTCATCTCCCAGTACCTACTGCAACCTACATCCTTCTGAATCTGCTTAGTGTATTCATCTCTTGGTCTCCCTCTACGATTTTTACCCTCCACGCTGCCCTCCAATACTAAATTTGTGATCCCTTGATGCCTCAGAACATGTGCTACCAACCGATCCCTTCTTCTGGTCAAGTTGTGCCACAAACTTCTCTTCTCCCCAATCCTAATCAATACTTCCTCATTAGTTATGTGATCTACCCATCTAATCTTCAGCATTCTTCTGTAGCACCACCTTTCGAAAGCTTCTATTCTCTTCTTGTCCAAACTATTTATTGTCCATGTTTCACTTCCATACATGGCTACACTCCATACGAATACTTTCAGAAATGACTTCCTGACACTTAAATCAATACTGGATGTTAACAAATTTCTCTTCTTCAGAAACGCTTTCCTTGCCATTGCCAGCCTACATTTTATATCCTCTCTACTTCGACCATCATCAGTTATTTTGCTCCCCAAATAGCAAAACTCCTTTACTACTTTAAGTGCCTCATTTCCTAATCTAATTCCCTCAGCATCACCCGACTTAATTAGACTACATTCCATTATCCTTGTTTTGCTTTTGTTGATGTTCATCTTATATCCTCCTTTCAAGACACTGTCCATTCCATTCAACTGCTCTTCCAAGTCCTTTGCTGTCTCTGACAGAATTACAATGTCATCGGCGAACCTCAAAGTTTTTATTTCTTCTCCATGAATTTTAATACCTACCCCGAATTTTTCTTTTGTTTCCTTTACTGCTTGCTCAATATACAGATTGAATAACATCGGGGAGAGGCTACAACCCTGCCTTACTCCCTTCCCAACCACTGCTTCCCTTTCATGTCCCTCGACTCTTATAACTGCCATCTGGTTTCTGTACAAATTGTAAATAGCCTTTCGCTCCCTGTATTTTACCCCTGCCACCTTCAGAATTTGAAAGAGAGTATTCCAGTCAACATTGTCAAAAGCTTTCTCTAAGTCTACAAATGCTAGAAACGTAGGTTTGCCTTTCCTTAATCTTTCTTCTAAGATAAGTCGTAAGGTCAGTATTGCCTCACGTGTTCCAACATTTCTACGGAATCCAAACTGATCTTCCCCGAGGTTGGCTTCTACTAGTTTTTCCATTCGTCTGTAAAGAATTCGTGTTAGTATTTTGCAGCTGTGACTTATTAAGCTGATAGTTCGGTAATTTTCACATCTGTCAACACCTGCTTTCTTTGGGATTGGAATTATTATATTCTTCTTGAAGTCTGAGGGTATTTCGCCTGTTTCATACATCTTGCTCACCAGATGGTAGAGTTTTGTCAGGACTGGCTCTCCCACGGCCGTCAGTAGTTCCAATGGAATATTGTCTACTCCGGGGGCCTTCTTTCGACTCAGGTCTTTCAGTGCTCTGTCAAACTCTTCACGCAGTATCGTATCTCCCATTTCATCTTCATCTACATCCTCTTCCATTTCCATAATATTGTCCTCAAGTACATCCCCCTTGTATAGACCCTCTATATACTCCTTCCACCTTTCTGCTTTCCCTTCTTTGCTTAGAACTGGGTTTCCATCTGAGCTCTTGATACTCATACAAGTCGTTCTCTTATCTCCAAAGGTGTCTTTAATTTTCCTGTAGGCGGTATCTATCTTACCCCTAGTGAGATAGGCCTCTACATCCTTACATTTGTCCTCTAGCCATCCTTGCTTAGCCATTTTGCACTTCCTGTCGATCTCATTTTTGAGACGTTTGTATTCCTTTTTGCCTGTTTCACTTACTGCATTTTTATATTTTCTCCTTTCATCAATTAAATTCAATATTTCTTCTGTTACCCAAGGACTTCTACTAGCCCTCGTCTTTTTACCTACTTGATCCTCTGCTGCCTTCACTACTTCATCCCTCAAAGCTACCCATTCTTCTTCTACTGTATTTATTTCCCCCATTCCTGTCAATTGCTCCCTTATGCTCTCCCTGAATCTCTGTACAACCTCTGGTTGTTTTAGTTTATCCAGGTCCCATCTCCTTAAATTCCCACCTTTTTGCAGTTTCTTCAGTTTTAATCTACAGGTCATAACCAATAGATTGTGGTCAGAGTCCACATCTGCCCCTGGAAATGTCTTACAATTTAAAACCTGGTTCCTAAATCTCTGTCTTACCATTATATAATCTATCTGATACCTTTTAGTATCTCCAGGGTTCTTCCATGTATACAACCTTCTTTCATGATTCTTAAACCAAGTGTTAGTTATGATTATGTTGTGCTCTGTGCAAAATTCTACCAGGCGGCTTCCTCTTTCATTTCTGTCCCCCAATCCATATTCACCTACTATGTTTCCTTCTCTCCCTTTTCCTACACTCGAATTCCAGTCACCCATGACTATTAAATTTTCGTCTCCCTTCACAATCTGAATAATTTCTTTTATTTCATCATACATTTCTTCAATTTCTTCGTCATCTGCAGAGCTAGTTGGCATATAAACTTGTACTACTGTAGTAGGTGTGGGCTTCGTATCTATCTTGGCCACAATAATGCGTTCACTATGCTGTTTGTAGTAGCTTACCCGCATTCCTATTTTCCTATTCATTATTAAACCTACTCCTGCATTACCCCTATTTGATTTTGCGTTTATAACCCTGTAGTCACCTGACCAGAAGTCTTGTTCCTCCTGCCACCGAACTTCACTAATTCCCACTATATCTAACTTCAACCTATCCATTTCCCTTTTTAAATTCTCTAACCTACCTGCCCGATTAAGGGATCTGACATTCCACGCTCCGATCCGTAGAATGCCAGTTTTCTTTCTCCTGATAACGACATCCTCTTGAGTAGTCCCCGCCCGGAGATCCGAATGGGGGATTATTTTACCTCCGGAATATTTTACCCAAGAGGACGCCATCATCATGTAATCATACAGTAAAGCTGCATGCTTTTACTATTAACTATAGCTTTCATTTCACACTGTTTTATTACGGCGATATAATTACACACGGATTTTTATGTTAAATTTAAAATCAAATATTATAATGGTTTGTCAAAGTCATAACAACTAGTAACAATGGATTATATTATTGTCCCTGGTCTTACTTGTAGGCAATATTTTGGATATAAACATTTTGATACCAATTTTAGTGATTTTTTTGTCTCCCTCCTCTTCAACTTCAGTGACTTTATTAATTCATGTAATAATGTCTGCACATTCAGAATGAGATTTTCACTCTGCAGTGGAGTGTGCGCTGATATGAAGGTTCCTGCCACATTAAAACTGTGTGCCGGACCGAGACTCGAATTCTGGACCTCAGCCTTTCGCGAGCAAGTGCTCTACCATCTGAACTACCCAAGCACGACTCACGCCCCGTCCTCACAGCTTCACTTCTGCCAGTACCTATTCTCCTACCTTCCAGACTTTACAGAAGCTCTTCCAGTTCGCAGAAGAGCTTCTGTAAAGTTTGGAAGGTAGGGGACGAGGTACTGGCAGAAGTGAACCGGTGTAACCACTGCGGCAAGGCCGTTGCCTCGTTCTGCTACAGACACCTTTAAAAATTGTAGTTTCCGTATTTATTCAATCGAAAATACATTTATTTAAAACGACGTACTAACTAGCAATCTCATGAAGAACTGCTTCTAACCTAAGCGTAGTGGTAGTAGCCCTCACACCGAACAGCTGTGTGTCACTTCTCCCCATCTGCTTGAAATGTAAGGTTACAGTATGACACCCAGTCTGATTCAGCATGAATGTAAGCAGTGACAGCGACTGTTTGTTTTTAAAATATAGACGTAATACCATACCTTCGTTACTTTGAATTATAGGGTTGCCACTATCAAATCAAACCAGTTACTTTCAGTTAATGAACATATGGGCCTACAACCTTCGACTACACTCCTAAGTTTTTAGAGCTGTGATTTAAATCAGTATTCGTGCACTTGGGCCATTTAAAAAATTTAACTCAAGTCCTGCTTAAAAACGTGTCTAGAACTCGTCACGGATGTCTAGCCTCTTTGATCAATTTCTCTTTTCTCTCTCATTGTTTTAGAGCCCGCGTATGGTGAGTAGACAGGGGAAACCACATCCAGGTTAGTGCTGTTAGTGTATTGATGTTTGCATCAGATTTGAGTGTGACTGTGGCCTCACGGTTTCAGGTTCGACTGCGGCTCCGGCCTGGGTGTGGTGCGGTCTGAGGAGACGGTGCAGCTGAACCAGTGGAACCGCGTGACGCTGTACAGGCACCGCTGGGACGCCTGGCTGCAGCTGAACAAGGGCCGCAGGGTCGAGGGCCGCTCCAAGGTGAGAGGCCACGCGTGTCGCACGTGGCGCTCACGTGTAGTGCTTGTAACAGTAGTGGCACGTCAGTGATGACGGTTGTGGCAGCTGGATAGCATACCGAGCCCGTGACCTGGGTTTTATGATACTGCCAATTTACCACTATCCTTCTTGCTATGCTATGTTAGAAGTTCCCTCCAAGGAAATGATTGTTTTAACAATAACCGTGCTACATTCGAGGAGCATATTAAGTGACTGCATGTCATGGTATTAAATACTCTAGAAGAGGGGTGTCCAACCTGTGGCCCGCATGCAGCCAAAAGCAAGTATAATGTGGCCCAAGAAGTGAGCCTCTGTCACACGACCGGTAAGAAATAAATAAATAAACATAAAATACTGTTTAATAAATTTATGATAAACTGAATATTTTCAGTAGAACGAAAAACCGGTCCAAGTTGCAAATTTTTACTTTTTATTCATTCGATGACTATTTTCGGGCATAGACCCATTTTGAAACCATCATAACAAATTGGAAAATGGCGTTTCCGAAGAGGTCAAAAAAATGTTCAGATGTGTGTGAAATCTTATGGGACTTAACTGCTAAGGTCATCAGTCCCTAAGCTTACACACTACTTAACCTAAACTATCGTAAGGACAAACACACACACCCATTCCCGAGGGAGGACTCGAACCTCCGCCGGGATCAGAAGCACAGTCCACGACTGCAGCGCCTCAGATCGCTCGGCTAATAGAGGTCAAAAACGTTCAATGAACATTTGTAGTTATCTGTATGAACTGTAAATGTTCATTGCATATTTTTTACATATTTGAAAATGGCATTTTCGATTTTGTTACCATTATTTGAAAATGGATATCGGCCCGAAACTGGTCATCGAATGAATAAAAGGTAAAAATTAGCAACTTGGACCGGTTTTTCGTTCTACTGATTAACATACGTTGCTGACCCCAAGCTACTCCAGCATGCTAGAAGTTCGTAAATACTGTCAGTATGAGACAATGGCCACACGACTCTTGTCCGTTATTCGTTCGTCTCGTTCTTGAGATGCCGCCCGTGGTATACTGAAATCCCTAAAGCCTCGTCCATATAACCGGAAAATCCGTCAGGTGCTACGGTCTGTTATTTAAGGCTACTTCGTTTGCTACTGCGAAGCTTGAGATTTAGAGTCGTATAATGATATTAATTTATGGAAATACAAGGAAATCCTCTATTATTTCCTTTCACTTGTTGTAAATAATCCTTCCGTAAATGAGTTCACTATGCAACCCCTCCCCCCCCCCCCCCCCCCTCCCCAGCACTTTTTCTTTTTTCGCTCTTTGCTCACCGACTATTGTTAGTGTTGAATATATTTTAGTGCGGTCCAGCAGTATACTCATCATCTTCCAGTTCAGCAAAGGTGAGTTGAAAGGTTGGACACCACTGCTCTATAGGAATCTTCATTATACGAATGTATGGTTTCACGGTAGTAGTAATAATAATAATAATAATGAGCGTATAGCATTGGTGGCCGTGAGACCCCTCGCGGGGCTGTTCGGCCGCCGCTCCACAAGTTCTTTAACGCCACTATGGCGACTTGCAAGTGAATGAGGATGAAATACACACAACACCCAGTCATCTCGAGGCAGAGAAAATCGGTGGCCCCGCCGGGAATCGAACCCGGGACCCCGTGCGCAAGAAGCGAGAACGCTACAGCAAGACCACGAGCCGCGGACGGTTTCACGCTGTTATATAATGATAAAATTTTGTACGGCTTCCAGCCACGTCAAGTGGTTATATGTCAAAGTGCCTCCTACTGAATACTTCTTGGCCGTTGTCAAATGGCGAATCTCGTGTGATCGCTGCAGCAGTCATTATAGCGGTGCTACCGTGCGCGACTTCATTGGCGCCCAGTCTAGCGCCATACATGGTAATGGTTTCGTTGACCACCCGCCGAGCCCACTACAGCTTCCCGATGGACGACTCCCACGCTCTGCTTACCTGTAGGCATCCGTCTTTATGGGGGATGTTATCAGAAATTTTTATCTCGACTGCCTTTTTTGTATATTCATATCACAGAATCCATTATTGTATTTCATTATAGATGTCTCAAGGAATGCAGTCGGTGTCCGTTTTCCGGATCGTGTTCTGAGGACACCGTAGGCAGCAATATTTGTCGTATTTTACAGGGCGCTATCCATTACTACGCACATTCAGCGCGACATAAAACTTCGCGCGTTCGGTATCCCGACAAATCAGCGGTAGCAGAAGATCCTCTGGAAAACAGACAACGAATTGTATGCGACGAGGTATCTAATATTGAACAGAGTTACGGATTTTGCAAAAGCGTTACGAAAGAAGCTATCTCAGCTAGGTGTCTGCAGCCAAGCACAGCTTGGGGCCCGGCCTTTCGAAAGTTGAAGCGGGTTCGGTGGGTTGGCAACAGAAACATTACCACATATGGTGCTGGAGTGGGCACCAGTGACGTCACTGATGGTAGTAGGCTCGTGGCCTACGAGAAATACAGGCCGCGGCGCGTACGTCACGAAGGTAGGCTCGTGCTCGATCGCTCGCTCAACTCATCAGACTAACTACGTTTCTACACTTGTTAGTTCGTAATCTGGTGTGTATGTACAAACGAGAGCTCCACGGAATCCTCTATTATGGAATCTTACTGTTATTAGTCCTACAATGATCGGAAGTCCATAGGCCTCCTTATAATTTGTTACGGCTATACTGGTTCAAAATTGTTCAAATTGCTCTGAGCACTATGGGACTTAACTTCTGAGGTCATCAGTCACCTAGAACTTAGAACTACTTAAACCTAACTAACCTAAGCAGTCACGCGGTTCCCGACTGAAGCGCCTAGAACCTAACGGCCACACATGGCCAACCACCTTTAACTTCAGAAGAAGTTGATGATATATCCCTACAAGGAAAGCTTAAGAAATATTCTTGTTTGTGTGTGAAATGGATGGACAAAAGAAAAACAAAGCTAAGGAGCAGTATTTGACATCTACAGTTGTCTTTAGAATACATGCGAATGTAACACTGAAATTCACTTTTTAAGACTGGCTTAATGTGTAATAGGACATAAACGGATTTTCTTAGGGTTATGCCGGCCGGAGTGGCCGAGCGGTTCTAGGCCCTGCAGTCTGGAGCCGAGCGACTGCTACGGTCGCAGGTTCGAATCCTGCCTCGGGCGTGGATGTGTGTGATTTCCTTAGGTTAGTTAGGTTTAATTAGTTCTAAGTTCTAGGCGACTGATGACCTCAGAAGTTAAGTCGCATAGTGCTCAGAGTCATTTTGGTAGGGTTATGGGAAAAACTAGAGGAAACATTTAGTAAGTGTCTTCGCCGCTATTAAATTGAAAGCAGTAGAAATACTGCTTATTTTTCTCTGGAGGACAGGAGAACCTTCCTGCAATGTTATGCAGCAAAGACAATCCATTAAGAATGATCATTGTTGAAGTGTAAATGACTCATAAATATTCGTCATCTCCCTACTCAACATACTTCTTTCTTCCCGTTTAAGGTGGGTAGGACGTCAAACGGGCTGACTTGGAGCAGGAGAGGCACCACAGGACATTTCAATTTCCACTGTCTAAACTTCTACAAATAAATTTATAAAACTTCGTCAGCATGACCAGGAAGAATTCAGAAGTCACACTCTTAGCAGTAGAAGTTGTAAAACATAACGAAATAATTTTTTTTTACATGTGAAATTTCATCATATTTTTCAGTTACTAATGGCAGCATTTGTTGCTATAGGTACAGTTTTCTTCATAAATAAGAGAGATACTTCGATGAATTTTGCACAACACACAAACCATACTTAAAGGTGTATGAAACTCTAGAATTTTCCAAATCTATTAAAAACTGTGGTAAAAATTGCGGTAATTAACTCCAAAATTTGTGTTTTTTCTAAACATGAGGTTTAAAATAGAACAGTTCATTCGTTTTTTCATAAATTAAATAATTTCTAGAGTTTCATGCCCCTGTAAGTACGGTATGTATGCTGTGCAAAATTCATCGAAGAATCTCTCTAACTTATGAAGAAAAGTGTACCTATAGCAACAAATGCAGCCATTAGTAAGTGAAAAAAATGATGAAATTTCACACGTAAAAAATTTATTTTGTTATGTTTTCGAACTTCCACTGGAATGAGTGTGAATCTTGAATCCTTCCTGGTGATGCTGACAAAGTTTAATGAATTTATTTGTAAAAATATGAACACTGGAAATTAAAATGTCCTGTGATGCCTCTCCTGCTCCAAGTCGGCCTGTTTGACGTCCTACCCCGCCCCCCCCCCCCCTTAATAAAAGTAAAAATTACAAAACCTAAGACAAATCATGTTTCTGTTTCCCGGTTACAAATACAACAAATTTCTCAGCGAAAATGTTTCTCCTTGTAACGTGTGAAGGCTAGTGAAACACATAGTATGAAAATCCCTCGTTTAGTTTCGTCGCTTGAGTGCCTGCTTCGTTCATTTCCTGGTAGCCTCCTACATCAGTATCGGAGATGCCGCTTCGTAAAGTTCTCGTCGGGAACACCTCTTCGTCCAATTAACTCTGCTTTACTTGGACGAGACCCTACTCCGTTTCCTCCGACGGGCCCCCAGCTCGTTCGTCCTTCCCTGTGCTGATACTTGAGATAAGAGAGCGCATTAGCCGAAAACTTCGACTCACTCGTCACTTAATGCCGTCCTGCGCCACTACGTTTGAAGGGCATCGTACCAGCGAAATGAATTTGTTGCGTGTAGCACCCTGTTTGCAGAAAGCAGTCGGATAGGCGACAAAACACTTTCGAACTTCCGAAATTTTCTTCGCTCTCATCGTTCGGATCTACAGTTGTCGCCAAAGGTACTGAAGTGGTCTTTGAACAAAGTCAGTAGCCGATAAAGCATGCGAGTATAATAATGAATGATGGGATTCAAAACTCACGTATTTACCAAGACGAGGCTACACTCCACAAAACGCCTCACTTTATGAACCTTCTAAATCACCATACGCACGAAACCTGCGTCGCACATCAGAGGCAATGGAGAACAGACAAGGCGAATATTGACGACATTCCATCTGCGTTGCCAAAATGGAAAATCCGTTACACCGTAATCCTCGCTACCGAGCCTTCTTTCAGATTATGCACTCAATCCATGTCAACTAAATATGTGAAATCCTTATTGTTCATTTGTGTGTCCACTTTCCATTGTACCACTAAATGTTACGGGGCCGGTTTTTCTGGAATTTTTCCAGTTACTGTATCTGTTCTTTTGGCTGTATCCTGCCGCCACTTTAGACTATAATGAACTCAGGTATTCGACCTTTCTTCTCCTCGCCTTTCATTAAGCATGCAACATCATCTACGTTGTTGCTCATCTTGGGTGTTTCTGGTTTTCAAAGAGTATTTTAGTTGTCTTAAGCTTACACAAATATTACAGATTAATAGTGATGTTATCACTTATATCCCCATGCGCTGTAGATCAACATCGGCATTGTAATCTCTTCTGAAAGTTTTCTCATATCAGTTGCTTTCGTCTCAACTTTAATAAAAGACGTTTACATTTTCCACTTTGGTTGTACAGCAATACGATTACAGTCATTTACCTCACGCGATCAGCTGATGTCGGTGATGTCCAGTTGTCAAGTGCTTTTGAGTTATCACATTTTTTGTGTATGCACAGGGGTGACAGCGTCGCGAAACGTAACTGTCATCACAAAATACTGTACTCCTATGCTAGCCGACAGTGGTTCGACAGCAAGCCTGGGGAGCTGGACACCGTACAAGGGAAAGAAATTCGACGAGCGAGTCAGTCTACGGGGTGAGCCAGCACGGCCAGCGCCGGCGACGGAAGAAGCTAAGCACGCGGCGGAGGGAGTTCTATGCGTCCATCTAGACGTCCGCTGGCGCGGATACTAAACAGCTGAAAATGGCACATCGCTGAAATCAGATTATCGTGTGAAGTAAATAAGGGTATTCGTAATCCAGCTGAGGTGAAAAATGGAAATGTCTTTTAATTTCTTCTACTTCTGTATGTGTCTCACTTGTCCAATTAATAGTTAAAAATACTTTTTTAAATACCGGTAGATTCTTTTAAGAACTGTACAGTCCGCTTGTAGCTGCTAATTCCTGTTTATTGTGGGATCAACTGAGTCGCACCTTTATGTTAGAGACCGTTAAGTGATAGAAATTGTAGCGCCTACTATGAAGGAAATAGAAAAGTACTCACTTTAACTGGATTACTTGAAGCCGTTAAGCCAATACGATCGCTCAAGGCACACCTTAGAATCATCAAATGCCATGGATGTTGTATGATCCATCAGTAACTTAGGGAATCGCAGGTCATCACTGAGGGAGATACTAACTTTGACCAGAAAAATAGGGCCGTTGAGCGGAAGAACACGAAATTGAGTCGAACTGTTGATAGTTCGCAAAAAAAGAGCTATCTCAGTGTGACCTGTTCCTGTCTAAGATTATTAACGAATATTTCAACATCCATTGCATCTGATGATGTCAGAATATGTTCCTTATAAGAGGACTATTCGGAAAGTAAGATCCGACTGATCGCGAAATGGAAAGGACAGTGAAAATCCGACGAAACTTTGTATAGGCGGGTAGTGTCTGTAGTATGCCTGTCGATCACGTCACCTCTCGCCTTTCAGTTCTGAGTATACAGTTAACATGTAAACATGTCTAGAGCAATAGTGTCTCCCGACAAGCATGGGTGTCCGCTGAGAGATTTCGCCTGATTTCATGCCACCCTGCATAACGTACTTGTCATGCGTTTCCTTCTTCATGACTATTCTCGTCCGCGTACCGCGAGAGCAATGAGGACGCTCCTGCAGCGTTTCCGACGGAAAGTGTTTGGTTACACACCGGACAGCGCGGACTTGGTTCCCTCTGGTGTCCACCTCTGCTCACATGAACCGCTAATCATGAGAACAGCATTTTGCCACAGACAGGAATAGCAAACCGCGTATAGAAGTGACGGAAAGCACAGATGGCAGCCTTCTGTGACGAGGGTATTGGAAAGTAGGGACAATGCTACAACAAATTTGTCGTCTGCAGCTCGTGGTCGTGCGGTAGCGTTCTCGCTTCCCACGCCCGGGTTCCCGGGTTCGATTCCCGGCGGGGTTAGGGATTTTCTCTGCCTCGTGATGACTGGGTGTTGTGTGCTGTCCTTAGGTTAGTTAGGTTTAAGTAGTTCTAAGTTCTAGGGGACTGATGACCATAGATGTTAAGTCCCATAGTGCTCAGAGCCATTTGAACCATTTGAACAAATTTGTCAGTCGGAGAGGCGACCTTGTAGAGAAGTAGTTGGAAGGAGTAGCAAACTGTTGCAAATAAAACATTTCTGTCTTTCACTGTGGATTCCATTTCGTTCCTGATCGGACCTTACTTTCCACATAGCCTTCGTAGAACGCTGGAAGACTGTAGTAGTTTAATGACTTACTGTAATCCAGCTAAGTGAGTATTTTTCCGTCTGCTACGCAGTAGACACTTTCACTAAACGGTATCTAATTCGGGAGTTCAGTAGCGCTCGAAAGTATTTTGACGTATACAGGGTTATTACAAATGGTTCAAATGGCTCTGAGCACTATGGGACTCAACTGCTGTGGTCATAAGTCCTCTAGAACTTAGAACTACTTAAACCTAACTAACCTAAGGACATCACACACATCCATGCCCGAGGCAGGATTCGAACCTGCGACCGTAGTGGTCGTGCGGTTCCAGACTGTAGCGCCTTTAACCGCTCGGCCACTCCGGCCGGCTGGTTATTACAAACGATTGAAGCGATTTCACAGCTCTACAATAACTTTATTATTTGAGATATTTTCACAATGCTTTGCACACACATACAAAACCTCAAAAAGTTTTTTTAGTCATTCACAAATGTTCGATATGTGCCCCTTTAGTGATTCGGCAGACATCAAGCCGATAATCAAGTTTCTCCCACATTCGGCGCAGCATGTCCCCATCAATGAGTTCGAAAGCATCGTTGATGCGAGCTCGCAGTTCTTTCTTGGTAGAGGAGGTTTAAACGCTGAATCTTTAACATAACCACACAGAAAGAAATCGCATGGGGTTAAGTCGGGAGAGCGTGGAGGCCATGACATGAATTGCTGATCATGATCTCCACCACGACCGATCCATCGGTTTTCCAATCTCCTGTTTAAGAAATGCCGAACATCATGATGGAAGTACGGTGGAGCACCATCCTGTTGAAAGATGAAGTCGACGCTGTCGGTCTCCAGTTGTGGCATGAGCCAATTTTCCAGCATGTCCAGATACACGTGTCCTGTAACGTTTTTTTCGCAGAAGAAAAAGGGGCCGTAAACTTCAAACCGTGAGATTGCACAAAACACGTTAACTTTTGGTGAATTGCGAATTTGCTGCACGAATGCGTGAGGATTCTCTACCGCCCAGATTCGCACATCGTGTTTGTTCACTTCACCGTTAAGAAAAAATGTTGCTTCATCACTGAAAACAAGTTTCGCACTGAACGCATCCTCTTCCATGAGCTGTTGCAACCGCGCCGAAAATTCAAAGCGTTTGACTTTGTCATCGGGTGTCAGGGCTTGTAGCAATTGTAAACGGAAAGGCTTCTGCTTTAGCCTTTTCCGTAAGATTTTCCAAACCGTCGGCTGTGGTACGTTTAGCTCCCTGCTTGCTTTATTCGTCGACTTCCGCGGGCTACCCGTGAAACTTGCCCGCACGCGTTCAACCGTTTCTTCGCTCACTGCAGGCCGACCCGTTGATTTCCCCTTACAGAGGCACCCGGATGCTTTAAACTGCGCATACCATCGCCGAATGGAGTTAGCAGTTGGTGGATCTTTGTTGAACTTCGTCCTGAAGTGTCGTTGCACTGTTATGACTGACTGATGTGAGTGCATTTCAAGCACGACATACGCTTTCTCGGCTTCTGTCGCCATTTTGTCTCACTGCGCTCTCGAGCGCTCTGGCGGCAGAAACCTGAAGGGCGGCTTCAGCCGAACAAAACTTTATGAGTTTTTCTACGTATGTGTAGTGTGTCGTGACCATATGTCAATGAATGGAGCTACTGTGAATTTATGAAATCGCTTCAATCATTTGTAATAGCCCTGTATAATAACTGGATTAATCAAAAAGTAATTTATTTCATTGATGGATATTCAGTGTTCTACAGAATAATGAACAAGTAGCCAAGTGATAGGGAGTAATTTTTTTAGTAAGTACGATGGTGGAGCAAAAGAGTTTTGACATTGTTGAAAAAAACGTTTTTTAACACATAACTATCATCTACCATAATAAGAAAATCGTTATTTAGTGGGATACCCCTTGGCTTTTATGACAGTCTCACAGCGCGCCGGCATTGAGTCTACCTACTTTCGGAATCGATCCATCGGAATTTTATCCCACTCATTTTTGAGACGGTCAGAAAAAGCGTCTTTGTTCGGATAATTATTTATTCTGTTTCTGCTATCCAACTTCTCCCATAGATGTTCTATGGGATTCAGATCCGGAGTTCGACTTGGCCAATATAAAATCTTTACTTTTTTGCGTTTTAAAAAATCACTAATGTACTTGTGCTAGGGATCGTTATCTTGTTGAAAATATCCACCTGGATTTTGGTGTTCAGCGTATGGTAGCATTTGAGTCTTCAATACTTTTTTGTAAACGAACCAATCCCTAATAAAGTTCAGTTCGAACTAGCGATCTAGCTCAAAATGGTGAAAAACATCCCCAAACCGTCACACTGCCACCTTTATATTTGCCCGTGGAATTTGGTACCGAAAGTCACATCTTTTATTTACAGGACGTCAATCATATTTGATGTCATCAGATGACATTAAATTAAATTTGCCCGCGTCACACCACAGAACTTTAGACCAGTCTGAACTTGACCATGATCTGTGCCGTTTTGCTAACGTAAGTCGGGCCTTCCTCTTTTTCATAGACACTAAAGGCTTTTTCGTCCGTCTTCGTCCATGCCCTGCAAAGAGTTTCAAGCATTGTTTGACAGTGGAAGCGTGAATGTCGACGCTATATTTTCTGGTCATTTATCTCTGTGCCATTACAGCCGACTTGCGAACGTCATTGTTGATAACTTTTTTTATAATATGATCGACGTTACGAGACTCTTTTCTTTGACGTCCACTGCGAGGCTTATTTTTGACTGTCTTTCGTTTATTGTACAATTTTTCCCACGTACTAACAAGCTGACGAGACACTAAAAATACAAGCAACTCCGGTTTGTTTCAGTCCTTGCTTTATTGCACTTATTACGGTGTTTCTAAAGTCACTGGAATATTCCAAACATTTCGGCATATTGAAATGATCACTGTAAGTAAATATCAGTAGAAATCAAAACTAAGAAGCAAGGAACGTGCTCGAATTCACGGAGCAAACTGCGTGTCGCTGAAAGTCGCATTCATCCGGCAGCGCAAAGTGTAAACAAACAAATCGCAACCTGACACCTTTAGATAATCGCAATTATTCTGCTCGACACTATACTCATGACACTATCCGACAGTGTTTTATTTTAACAGAAATAGTAACGAATTTTATGTTGTCAAAATACTTTTGAGTGCTACTCTGTGTTGATGTCGACTTAACCTGAAATTGTGATTCATTATCGCGAATCCGGTTGTACCATGATACCAGAATAAACAAGAATTCGGAGCTACAAGCATTATCTACAGTTTTTTTTTATTTTACTACAAAATTAAAAAAAACTAACCATACATAGACTGAGCTGCGGTTACTCACATTGAAAAATTATATGTAAAATTTACAGTTACTTTAAATTCCAGTCAGTGGTCAAAATACTATTTTTAACATTTGTAAAGAAATATCCATAGGCTTCCTAAGCAGCTTCAAGATTATTAAAACACTTTGAGGAATATATACGCATTCTTTGCACATATACGGCTACCTGCTAACAGAAATGCTGCTGTAATTGAAGTATAGCAATTTTAGAAAAGCGATCACATAACAGAATACATGAATACGTGAAATGATTTTATTTTATTCCATTTCAGATGGTTTTTTCCGCCACCTCTTGTTATCCTCTAGCTACAGATCAAGTTCCAGTCCCAACCTCCAGATTTTGGTTGTCCGTGATTTCCATTAAATGCTTAAGGCGAATGCTGAAGTTGTTATTTCCAAAAACACGCAGCTGACTTTTTGCTCAAACTCGTGCTTGAACTCCGTTTCTCATGTATCGTTGTCGAAGAGACTCCTGATTCTGAACTTCTTTTTTCTTTTTTTTTTTTTTTTTGTTCTTTCCTTCTTGAGACACACTGTTGATGCCAGGATTTTAACGAAACTGCGATTGTGCAGATTGAATTAGCTTATGTGAGGCATTTCACTCCTCATTAGTAACGTCCCATGGTTCACCAATGCTGTCCATTACTATGGCGGCGGCAGTTTTTTTCCCCCATTTGATCCTCCCCTCTTCTGCTCCCTCCCTCACAAACGTCGGTTTCAGGGTAGAGGGACATCTGCGGTCCGCGCTAAATCACTAGCGCGCGCGCAGTCGCGCATTTCGCGCTGATTGTTATTACCAGCGCGACCGGGGAGTGCTCACGTCTACAAATTAACAATTAGAGGCCGTTACGTGAAGAGCGGTAAATATCGGCCGCCTGCTTCCTCGAAACCTGCGTAATGTCGCGGTAACGGCGCTAATTGGATTGACCGGCGCGGAACGAGATTATTTCCGATCATCAGCTCGCTGCTTTTAGGAGTCGTTTTCCGATGATTGCAGAATTTAAATGTTGCGCTACGTCTGTGTTTGTGCGTCGTATTGATGTGGACTGTGTTTGTTCGTTACGAAACCGAGGCAAAACGACTAAAAAATGTGTCCGATAACGTTACAGACAGATGAAACGGCGTGCAGAAGATCGATACGTACCGACATTCGCTCTCTAGAGGACCGGTTAAGCATAGAGCGTTGTTTCTGAAACGAGTCTCACATTGCAAAATTTTGACGTCGTCCTCTTCATAAAATCGAGCAAGATGAACGTCATTAAGGAAAGAAATTGAGAATACAGCCAGTGATGAAACTAGAACAGATTTAGGAGACATTATGCTCTCCATAGTAGGAGAAAGAATCTCGCTACGCATGGCAATTTTTTTCGCACCACCATTGCCCTGCTATATTATCTTCAGATACGCACCAAGCTACGTTCAGCCATCAACGCTAGTTGCTTGAATACTGCTCCACATCTAATTTGTTTTGAACGGACGTTGATACCTTAGAATATTCAGCACGGCTTTCTGGCCCCTTACAATAGAGACGAATCCCCTTACAGCAGATACTACGTCAAAAGTGAAAGACACTCTCACGAAATACGTGACACTTCGTTTTTCCAGTAGAATGTGTGTAATGTGCCTTTATATTGGTTTGACACTCCTTGATTAAAGATGCTCCTTATACTGGAAACGAGAACATTATCAACCAAGCTTAAGGTAGTTTGCTACTTTACCTCATAGTTTATCGTATTCATAGAGCAATCGTGTGGTGACATCTACGTACCGTGTATTTCAAGTTGTATTCATTCGAGCCCTCACTAATAACGTACATTCTGAAACTGAAACCCACTCCTCCGGTGGACATAGTTATCTTGTAGTCGTGTACTCTGCCCGCTATTCAAGGTCCGAGACTTCGTATGTTGACTGAAATTTTTCTTCACTTTATAAAAAACGAAAAGATATTTCGAATGATATATATTTATTACTGCCCTGTGCAAAACAAGCAACACGAGTCCGGTACAGTGAAATATCTCGTTGCCTCAGTGAGTCAGTGTTGGCATCTTCACCCTAAACAAAAACAACACATTGCCATCTTGGAAACATACACACGTCCGTAGCTGTGAGAACGCTCTACTACCTAAGCTTGCCGATGTCATGTCAAGACTTATCAAGTGGTTCAAGTGGCTCTAAGCACTATGGGACTTAACATCTGAGGTCATCAGACCCCTAGACTTAGAACTACTTAAACCTAACTAACATAAGGGCATCACACACATCCATGCCCGGGGCGGGATTCGAACCAGTGACTGTAGCAGCAGTGTGGTTCCGGAGTGATGCACCTAGAACCGCTCGGTCACAGCGGCCGGCTCAAGACTTGTCAGAACTGCCCTACTGAAAAGTGGCTCACCTCAATCGAGGCTACGGCTTTCATTCAGGTGGCTTCTGAAGTTATTCCTATGGCGTCAGACAACTCATACGTCAGAACTAGGACGTGTCTTAAGAATCAAGGCTCATGTAAATTTATATTGATGGCTGATTACACAGACAACTCAGTGCTTAAGAATGACATTGGGAAGCTCTCTCAAACTGCTTGTTTAGATCGTATGCAGCTACTGAAAGGTTGTAGAAGGGCTACAAACATACAAAAACCAAAATCACTAGAAAAACGTAATAATAAATGTTAAACTGTATGTTATCGTGAAGGATATGAAAGGATTCCTTTTCTTCAACGGATTATGGAACACAAATTTAATTTTGTCTATGAAAGGTGTTAATTAATAGTTATTAAAATGTCGCCCTTTAAAGATTTTTTCCTTTTTTGCAGACTAGAGGTAATTTGACCTCGTGCTTCGACTGAAACTGGCTACGTCAATGGCTTCAAAGATCTTTCCTAAACAATTGTCAAAATTACGATGAGCTGTGTTCTCGTACCAGGTTGTATGAGGTTAGTTGATGGATGTCATCCCTGGCTTCCAGCGCGTGGTAATAAAGCTAGGGATAATTTAGAGATGAGGGACCAAATACGGAAACTAGATCACACGAAGAAAGTAAATGGTGGTGAAGAGAGAATTAGAAAGATTAATATGAAAATTGGTGGATAATGTCAAACAGTTTTATGCAGTGGCCGAAAATATCAGTTACGTTACGTAAGAAGCAACTTTCGTTACGTAGTATGTAGGTGATGACGAACAAAGCACGTTATATCTGAGCAACTCGATTTGGAAACAACAGAGTTGTGGCAATCGATCTCGGGTTTCTGAGAGTGGCTACTGGAGTAGAATTATGTCACAGAATACCGTAAAACGTCAATACTGAATACGGTGCATCACTGGATAGCGTTTGAGCATTCATGTGTACCCGGAATGAAAGCATGTCAGTAAACTCTTTTTTTGTCCAGTTATATGTTTTGAGCACAAAAGACCAAATGATTATTGTATGCACCGTGAGAAAATACCAAGATACCTAACATCAGGAGCTAGGAAGCAAACGTATTAATAACGATATATGTGGAGCAAAGAAAATAACTTTGATATTTAGAGTTGTAGTCCCAGGAGATCGCGATTTCTGCACTGCAGCCTGACTTGGAGATCTGCAGCAGACGAGCCTTCTGACCAGACACTACAGCAGCAAAAAAATTGTTCAAATTGCTCTGAGCACTATGGGACTTAACATCTGAGGTCATCAGTCCCCTAGAACTATTTAAAACTAACTAACCTAAGGACATCACACACACCCATGCCCGAGGCAGGATTCGAACCTGCGACCGAAGAAGCAGCGCGGTTCCGGACTGAGGCGCCTAGAACCTTTCGGCCACAACGGCCGGCCAGCAGCAACACTCCTGGATTTCCCTCGCTATTGCCAGATATGGTAACGAAAACTTCTGTATTGGCCTTCGACTTACAGATGAGCAGTTCGAGGCCTGGTGGTGAAAAAATGCTGTTGATAGCAGTGGTATCTATGGCCGGTATAAGCTCCCGTCTCCTTGGAGATTATATGGGTTAATTAATAATTATTATGTTACATTCCTCTTGTTTTAGTTGACCGTGTGTATCGAGACTTCATTCATTGTTAAATGGACTGGTGTGGTACTAACCGATGGAGACGCATTAAGAACTGCACAAACATAAACACACTATTATTCAAACTGTATGCCACTACTATTAAACACAGATATAAATCCTTTGCTACACAACCGCCTTTGGCTCATGCAGCCTACACCTTCCACAGCCTCTCAACAACTACCTCTAGGCTTGGCCACTGTTTCTACGTTTCGATACAGTGTATCGATACGTGGAACTGTTTCAATGTTTCGGAACGGCTGTGGTTCACTGTTTCGAAACAGTGATGTTTCATTCCGCCCCTGTGTCGGATAACCAGACCAGATTCGATCTCGAGCTAGACACAGAAACTGTATCGTTGTTTCAAAATAAGGCTGTTTCAGTCCATCTGTGCTTGGAACGGACTAATTCTATCGAAACAGGGATGTTTCATTTCGCTCTGTGTCCGACGAGATTCGGGCTCGGCACAGGTACTGAAACACAACTTTCAAGAGTGTCGAAATCTTTTTGACAAGCAGTAGCATGAAGCTTAAGATATCCGAAAATAAAGCTTCGTTTCTAGCTGACTGTCCTATTACGAAATGGCGTAACATCTGCTTTATAAACACTAACCAAACAATAAAACAACGCATACTATTCACATTCAAAATAATAAATATGTGAAAATGATTCGATTAAATTACACTTTTTTATAACATACGCTTCTCATGTACAGTAATCATATTAAGAAACGCAAGTAAGCCTACAACGTTTTGAATAAAAAAAAGGCGTAGAGTGACAGTTATTAGACATATACATAAATTTGATGTAGGTATAATTGCAAACAATCTGCTTGACATATCACTGATAGCATAATGGTGAACGGGGAGGGCTGGGAAGCATGGTGAATTTATAGCAGAAATTCAAAATGTTTTCTGTTATATTTTGTTATTTATTCGAATTATTTGGCGTTATTTGTGAGTCTATAGTCACTGTGCCTATTATCCACAATGATTCCCTTTGTGTGCATCGCAATTAGCAGGATGGGTATATTACCCATACTAACGGAATGTGGGAATCCCAGTAGCATGTCCGTTGTTTCTGCAGTTTGCTCCCACCTCCAGTTCCGTTCGTGGTGGTTCTTCTGCCTTCAGCTATGGCTGTCCTCAGCCAACTGAAACGTATGAAAGTCACACGACACGAAAGCAGCGCATTTGCTGCAGGAAATACGAAACTGCCAAGACCCCCAAGTGATAGTTTCATACTTTCTGCTATATGATTAGCGCTCTCGCACCTCATTTATGTTTATATGGACATACTTATACAGTAGACATTCAAGATGATAAAATGTGTAGGTTTAATAGATTACAAAACACACACTGTTTCACTGTTTCGAAACAGCGTATCGAAACATTACGTTGTACTGTTTCATTTATTTCGAAACAGTTAAGTGTTTCAGTGTGCCCATCTCTAACTGCCTCTGCTTGCGACTCTCTGCCCACTGGGCATTGTCGCCCTCCAAAGAACAACCACTTACAGATACTACACACCAGTACCCTCACACCGGCAAGGGAATGAAAGGACGTGGCGTCCTATTTGAGATCGGCAGACTTCGCGCCAATATAATGCTCTAAACCCCAACCAAATTTTTCTTACGCGGCAGGGACGTAACACACTCGGTGGGAACGCGTCCGTCGGAAGTTTACGTCGAACAGGGCGACTTCACGTGACAGTTTCTGTCACTGATATTACATAATTGTAGCCATTAACGAAAATACTTCGTTGTTTTATGAATATGATCATAAGGGAAGCTGTGGAGAATCACTTTTGTAATTCTTGCTATAATTGTTGAATGGCGAAGGAGGAAATAACCACATGGTTACTTACCATACTAACAAGCCGCTTGGCTAGGATATATTTGTTGCAGCCGCAACTTGTTGACCACTAGCCTTAAAAGCTATTACGTTTAGCTTTTATTTGTAAAATAACTTCTTTTTAAAAACAGGGGTTTGAGGAATATATCCCTCCAAATGCTGTAGCTATTCGTGCCTCAACAAGGTAAGTTGCTACGTAGCACAGAGTCACCACTTAAAGTACTACGTATAACAATGTTTGTGTAAATGTTGGAGAATGTCAAAGTTCACGCTCGTAGTTTTGACGTTCTATGTGTCACATAAGCTTTCATGGCCGGCTAGAGTTCTAAACAGTTAACCCACGTTAAAGATAAAAAGCAGAACTGTCACTGAAAATAAAGAAGAGTGATTTTTGTCAGAAAGTGCAGGATACAAACAGTGGGTGAAAGCGAATGGCAGCGAGGGAGAACGTGACCGACGGGCAGAAAGGCAGGATTTGAGGCCGAGCGAACGGAAACGTTCAGTCGCGCCCCGCCGCCTGTTACCTCGTGAATAATACAACAGCGCTGCCGGACCCTATATAATGGATGTGTTGACAATAAATCCGTTACTCTACTGCACACCCAACATAGCAGAAAGATCGCCCGAGTATTTCATTCGTAACAAATGCAGATTCTGCGAAGTTCACACCTTTCGCTTAATTATGCAGCGCGCGTCGTAAATTATACACCGCAGAAACTGGGAGCGAAACGTTAAGCCGCCTCCACTTGGATGATATATCTGAGGTGTTTCATACACTATTTATCACGTCCGTCTGGAGCCACGGCTTTTCCTGAGTACCAAAGGTCAAATGTTCTCAGGCAGTGAAAGCACAATACGCTTTTATGGTGTGAAACGTATAACCTTGTAAGTAGGCTGTTTAGGTTTTTTATTGGTAACGCCACCTCTGTATGAAAATCACTGGCTGTGCTGTGTGCAGTCTGTGGCTGCTTTGCATTGTTGTAATACTCGGCATTGTAGTGTTAGGCAGCTGGCTGTGAACAGCGCGTAGCATTGTGCAGTTGGAGGTGAGCCGCCAGCAGTGGCGGATGTGGGGAGAGAGATGGCGGAGTTTTGAAATTTGTCATGAACTGCTATATTTATATATGATGATATCAAGGTAAATACATTGTTTGTTCTCTATTAATATCTTTCATTTGCTAACTATCCCTATCAGTAGTTAGTGCCTTCCATAGTTTGAATCTTTTATTTAGCTGGCAGTAGTGGCGCTCGCTGTATTGCAATAGCTTGAGCAGCGAAGATTTTTGTGAGGTAAGTGATTTGTGAAAGGTATAGTTTAATGTTTGTCAGGGCCATTCTTTTGTAGGGATTTTTGAAAGTCAGATTGCGTTGCGCTAAAAAAAAATATTGTGTATCAGTTTAAGGAAAGTCGTGTATAATTGTTCAAAGGGGACGTTTCAACCTGTCCACGAAGAGTTACCTACACCTAACGCAGAAGCAGGTCCTCCTATCTTGAAAGCGCGCTCGCACACAAACAGACGCACACACACACACACACACACACACACACACACACACACACACACACACATACATACATATACATAAGTAACACACATACACACACAGACACACTCACACACAAACACACACACACACACCCATACACACACACATATACATACATAAACAAACAGCGACCGGTTGAATGCGATGCAAACGTTGAACTTCTCGAATGGTGGGCGTTGTCAGCTATGTGGGAAACAACATTTTATTCAGCCTATCGAAATTGTTTACACTTTTATACAACACCATTCACTAAAGTACTGATACTTTCCGGTTTATAAACAAAAAGTAAATGTCTCAGTTCTTAACGCAGAAAAATAGTACATAAATAATAATATCTGAGCAGAAAACTGACTTCACATTCGTTCAAGTGTACAGCTTAACTCGAACTCCACCGACAAAGTGTAGGACGTTAGTGTTCACCTGATTGTTTTGTCATAGGGATTCGTTGTACAGTTGTAATTTAAACATTATTGTTTCGGTTCATTACGCCAGTTACCTCCGTTTCTTTGAAAATACTTTCATGCAGTCACCAAAACGTACAACAAAAACAATGGTTTCTCGTAGGAGTCTTTTTACACACAGAAAAGAACTGGGATGTGACTAGAGCGCTGCGGGATCGGTGCGTTGTTGTTCCGCTCTTACATCGTATTTAGTGAAACAACACACGAGGCGCATATCGCCCAATTCTTCATCAGTAAACCTATCTATCTTACTGTTCTGTGTCGCAGTTATCTTAACAACAAACACGATGTGAAGAATAAACCCAACAAAGAAAAGAGCAGTACTGAATGCAAGCTTCAGCGAAGCAAGAAAAACAAGTATTGTTTCCAGAAAGGTCACACAGCGCATACCATTTGTACCACTACGTGTATGTTCCAGTCAACACGGTTCCAGTTACCTTTGTAGGCAAATGGAACTGAGAAATCAATCAAAATGGAGTTTCTCTATAACGACCTACCGGATTCCATGTGTCACTGATACCAAAATACGTAGAAAATATTATTGCAAAAGGCAATATTTTGTCGGTGGAGTCCTAGTTGTACCAGTGTACAAATCGACGTGAGATAATTGTCCTTAAAAATCTACAGTTGAATTGGATGATAATAATAATAATAATAATAATATTCATAATATTCAGGCCATTAGCACAAAGTCGAGGTTACAAAGTCAGTATGTAGTTAAAAGCGTTCTTGCTACTGGTGAGTCAATTATACGTACATTGTTTAACAGTCACTTTCTGAACATAGCAGGTAGATAAAAAAAACTTCGTTCCTACAGGTAATAATATAACCCACTAGGAAAATGGGTTGCAAGACTTCTATCTGAAATACGCCTCCGTGGACACTGACAAGGAGAAGACTGACTCAATAATTAACCCTACTAAGATAATGGAACATAGACTTGTTGGGATGTCTAGTACGATACTAAAGCAATGTGTCACATTTGTTAGTAATCGGTGGTTAAACCGCTTTGTAAAAAAAAAAGGAGAAGGGGAACATTTAGACAGTTTTGACCTGTATATACAGGATGGTCCATTGATAGTGACCGGGCCAAATATCTCACGAAATAAGCGTCAAACGAAAAAATTACAAAGAACGAAACTTGTCTAACTTGAAGGGGGAAACCAGATGGGGCTACGATTGGCCGCTATATGGCGCTGCCATAGGTCAAACATATCAACTGCGATTTTTTTTATAGATAGGAACCCCATTTTTATTACATACTCGTGTAGTACGTAAAGAAATATGAATGTTTTAGTTGGACCACTTTTTTCGCTTTGTGACAGATAGCGCTGTAATAGTCACAAACCTATAAGTACGTGGTATCACGTAACATCCAGCCGGTGCGGACGGTATTTGCTTCGTGATACATTACCCGTGTTAAAATGGACCGTTTCCCAATTGCGGAAAAGGTCTATATCCTGTTGATGTATGGCTATTGTGATCAAAATGCCCAACGGGTGTGTGCTATGTATGCTGCTCGGTATCCTGGACGACATCATCCAAGTATCAGGACCTTTCGCCGGATAGTTACGTTATTTAAGGAAACAGGAAGTGTTCAGCCACATGTGGAACGTCAACCACGACCAGCAACAAATGATGATGCCCAAGTAGGTGTTTCAGCTCCTGTCGCGGCTAATCCGCAGATCAGTAGCAGACAAATTGAACGAGAATCGGGAATCTCAAAAACGTTGGTGTTGAGAATGCTACATCAAAATCGATTGCACCCGTACCATATTTCAATGCACCATGAATTGCATGGCGACTGGGCACAAGAGAGATTACGGAACGATGGCAGATTATTTGCACGCGTTCTATTAAGCGACGAAGCGTCATTCACTAACAGCGGTAACGTAAACTGGCATAATATCGACTAATGGGCAACGGAAAATCTACGACGACTACGACAAGTGGAACATCAGCGACCTTGGCGGGTTAATGTATGGTGCCGCATTATGGGAGGAAGGATAATTGGCACCCATTTTATCGATGGAAATCTAAATGGTGCAATGTATGCTGCTTTCCTACGTAATGTCCTACCAATGTTACTACAAGATGTTTCACTGCATTACAGAATGACGATGTACTTCCAACATGATGGATGTCCGGCACATAGCTCGCGTGCGGTTGAAGCAGTATTGAATAGCATATTTCATGACAGGTTGATTGGTCGTCGAAGCACCGTAACATGGCCCGCACGTTCACCGGATCTGACGTTCCCAGATTTCTTTCTGTGGGGAAAGTTGAAGGATGTTAGCTATCGTGATCCACCGACGACTGACAACATGCGTCAGCGCATTATCAATGCACGTGTGAACATTACGGAAGGCGAAGTACTCGCTGTTGAGAGGAATGTCGTTACACGTATTGCCAAATACATTGAGATTAACGGACATCATTTTGAGCATTTATTGAATGAATCTGGTATTTACAGGTAATCACGCTGTAACAGCATGCGTTCTCAGAAGTTCACAAAAGTACACATATCTCATTGGAACAATCGAAATAAAATGTCTACACGTATCTACTTTCTGTATTTCAATTTAATAAACATACCTGTCGCCAACTGTTCCTCTAAAATTGTGAGCCATATGTCTGTGACTCTTACAGCGCCATCTATCACAAAGCGAGAAAAGTGGTCCAACTAAAACATTCAAATTTCTTTACGTACTACACAAATATGTAATAAAATGGGGGTTCCTATTTAAATAAACGCAGTTGATATCTGTTTGATCTATGGAAGCGCCATCTAGCGGGCCAACCATAGCGCCATCTGGTTTCCCCCTTCAAACTAGACAAGTTTCGTTCTTTGTAGTTTTTTCGCTTGATGCTTATTTCGCGAGATATTTGGCCTGGTCACGATCAATGGACCACCCTGTATATCCAAACTGAGCGTTTGGCAGTAAATTATGTGAACTGAACTGATCAGTTACCTTACAGATACAACCCTGCAAGATTTGCAAACACCGGCGGCATCGAGTTAAGCGCTGTCGGGCTGGGCTGGCATTTGGATGGGCGACCATCTGGTCTGCCGAACGCTGTCGGCAAGCAGGGTGCACTCAGCCCTTGTGAGGCAGACGGAGGAGATACTTGATTGACAAGTAGTGGCTTCGGTCTCGTAAACTGCCATACGGCCGGGAGAGCGGTGTGCTGACCACGTGCCCTTCCAGTGACGCCTGTGGATGAGGATGACACGGCGGCCGGTCGGTGCCGTTGGGCCTTCCAAGGCCTGTTCCGACGGAGAGAGAGAGGTCTGCGATGCGTTAGCGGAATCTGTGTGATGATGACAAGTGTGGACTTAACGTGAGTTACCGTGTAATGTTTGCCCGCTCGTCAACTTGCCCCTGTAGCTCCTACCAGTAGGCAGCCGACTATTCCGAATTTCGCGGGAAATCCCGCATTTTGGATACTGTTTTTGTCACCTCCCGTGTCCCGTATTATTTCGAATTAATCCTATATTTTTCTGACTTTTCCTGTGGTAGTTAAAATGATTTATTTCACATGACACGCGACGGCTTTTTCTGCAGTCTCTAGCGCTGTGGTGAACAAGTAAAAGAGTAAGCCGGCAACACCGCTTACGTTACGAATCTGTTCTGCCAGCCAGCGATCCGCAAACTGGAGGAAGGGCCACGTTACGATAAGGTACACGAGGTGACCATTGTTCTGCTCAGATTCGGAGCTCGTGTTTTCTTGTTCTAATATGAGTAGCGGTTAGAACAGGGTAAAATCAATCCCAAGGAAGAAATTATCGTTCATGTTGGCAAGAAACATGTTCCTGGATTCGTTCTGTGAAAGCTAATTGCTTCAAAACCTTCCGTCGTTTTTGCAAACAGGAGATTCATGTGGCGTCTGGCGTTAATACTGACCATTCTGAGCATGCAAAAACTGTAGGTCAGCCCTAAATTAATTGAGGATAACATTATGGAATTTATGTGTCACTGAAAACGTATTAGAAAGAATGTCAAATTTGAAGTGCGACTGCCAAAGCCAGTAGGATCTTGGATGACTATTAGTCTAAATTCCACGCTAAATTTTAGCATCTTCGAGAAACAATGGAATCAGTTGAGATGTATGATTTAGATGGTTGTTTGTATGATAAATTCTGTAATGCAAAGGATATTTTGAAGCAAGGCATAGCCATGAAAGGCAGTGCAAACAGAAAGTGGATTAGTGTTTCCTGTGTCTTGAGATATAAAAGTGTTACGGTTCTCAATCTGGTAAAGGGTGTTGCGTTTGTATTAACCATCCCTGTTGCAAATGCTGAGTCAGTAAGAATTTTTTATTAGATTAAACATAAGTAGAGAGAGGTGCGCAACGAATGTACCGCTGTCCTTATATAAGCAGAATTGTAGTGAGGAATGAATTTTAATATGAAGTCTAGAGAATTCCGTACATATCTAAAATTCAATGAGTCTTTGTGAAAAGAAGCATCAGTGTAAAATAAAACTTGCATGCACATTTTAAATATATTCATGATCTTCTTTGTAGAAAACACTATTTCAAATGTTTATTTTGTAGGCTTCTTCCACGATCCCTTACACAGAGATGACAAAAGTCATGGGCTACTCCTAATATGGTGCCGGACCCCCTTCCGCCCGGCGCAATTCAGTAGCTCGACGTGGCATGGATTCAACAAGTCGTCTGAGGACCCCTGCAGAAATACTGAGCCATACTGCCCCTATAGCCGTTTGTAATTGCGAAAGGGTTGCCGGTGCAGGATTTTGTGCACTAACTGACCTCTCGATTTCGTCCCATAACTGCTCGATGGGATTCATGTCGGTTGATCTGGATGACCAAATGATTGGCTCGAATTGTCGAGTACATGCTTCAAACCAATGTGGCACGTTGTCATGGCGCATTGTTATCAGTAAAAACTGCGTCGTGTTTGGGAGCATAACGTCCATGAATGGCACTGAATGATCTACGAGGAGATGAACGTAACCGTCTGCAGTAAATGATTGATTCAGTAGGACCAGATGAGTCAGTCAATTCCATGTAAACATCGCCTACACCTTTATGTTGCCACCATCAGCTAGCACAGTGTCCTGATGACATCTTATGTCGAAGGCTTCGTCAGTTCTCTGCAACATTGGAACCCTGCCATTAGCTCTTACCAAGTGAAATCGAGACTCATCTGACCGGCCCACAGTTATCCAGTTGTCTATGTTGCAACCGACATGGTCACGGTACCAAGAGGCAGGCGATGTCGTGCTGTTAGCAAAGGCATTCGCTTCTGTCGTCAGTCGCCATAGATGATTAATCTTCGTTGATCCATTATGGATCGTAGGGCGACGGCTGGCATGAACTTCTTGATGCAATAATTTACCAACAGCCGTATGTATTGTAGAAATTTATTTTATTTTATGAACTTCTATGTGCTACCAGTTTCGGCATAACATTGATGCTATCTTCAGGCCCCACTCGTCATAATCGTAAAATTGCTATACACGGAAGGAGCCATATAACTGGATCCGTGAATCAAATCGTCCTGCCATGACTTTAGTCACCTCAGTGTATTATCTGTGTAAGAAGTTGGCAACCCTGCCTACAAGCGGACGCTGGCGAACAGCGTGCGCTCTCGTGTTCGCCCGCGTCCGCCCCGGTGCAGCCGCCTCCTGACGCCGGCCCGCTGTGGCTCTTGTGTCGGTGCAGGGCCTGTTCTCGCGCATCACGTTCCGCGAGCCGCTGTTCGTGGGCGGCCCCGGCAACACGACGGGCCTGGCGGACAAGCTGCCCACCGAGGAGGGCCTGCGCGGCTGCGTGCGCCGCCTCATCGTCAACGACCGCCTCTACAGCTTCGGACTGGCGCCCGCCGGAGACGCCGTCAAGGGCTTCGACGTCGGTGAGTACCCGGCGACGGCAGCGCCAGCGCCAGCGGTGCGGCCTCCCTGCTCCCACCTGCGTGCTGCAGAGAGGCACGTCGGGCGTAGTCACCGGCTGTGGTCCCTCTGAAGCGCTGTACGCAGTGTAGAACCTGAACTAGGCGCTAATCTGGCTCTCCACTGTTGACGGTAATGCCGGCTTCACACACGCAACTCAAGTGTCGCCACAGCTAGTGGCACACTGCAGTTGCATGTGTGAACTCCCAGTTTTTACTGGCGCAACTTAACCCACGGGAGATATACTTCCCTCTACAGGGTGGTCCATTGTTCGTGACAGTGTCAAATATCTCACGAAATAAGCGTCAAATGAAAAAACTACTAACAAGGGAACCTCCCCATCGCACCCCCCTCAGATTTAGTTATAAGTTGACCCAGTGGATAGGCCTTGAAAAACTGAACACAGATCAATCGAGAAAACAGGAAGAAGTTGTGTGGAACTATGAAAAAAATAAGCAAAATATACAAACTGAGTAGTCCATGTGCATGATATGCAACATCAATGATGACGTGAGCTCAGGAGCGACGTGGTCCCGCGGTTAACGTAAGGAGCTGTAGAGGTCCTTGGTTCAAGTCTTCCCTCGAGTGAAAAATTGAATTTCTTTATTTTCGCGAAGTTATGATCTGTCCGTTCGTTCATTGACGTCTCTGTTCACTGTAATAAGTTTAGTGTCTGTGTTTTGCGACGCACCGCAAAACCGTGCGACTAGTAGACGAAAGGACGTGTCTCTCCAATGGGAACCGAAAACATTTGATCGCAAGGTCATAGGTCCACCGATTCCTCCACAGGAAAACACGTCTGATATATTCTATACGACACTGGTGACGGCATGTGCGTCACATGACAGGAATATGTTGTCGACCCACCTAACTTGTACACTTGGCGAATGGGTAAAAAATTCTTCTGCCTTGCCCGATTTAGGTTTTCTTGTGGATGTGATAATTATTCCCAAAAAAGTGACGAAAACATAAGAGTTTGTCACATAAAGTGCAACAAATTAATGCAACAGTTTCACAGTCGCACAGTTTTCCCTGTGCTCTGTCAAAATATGTTTTTAACGTTTTCATACAACGTCCCCATACTACGGCGCAGTTACTTCGCATCGGACGGACAGATAATAATCGCCTGAAAATAAACAATTAAACTTTTAACTGGAGGGAGACTTGAACCCAGGACCTCTCGTTCCGCAGCTCCTCACGCTTACCAGGGGACCACGACGCTCCTGGTCTTGCAAGCTCCTTGATGTTGCATATCTGGCACGTGGACTACTCAGTTTGCATATTTTGCTTATTTTTTCATAGTTCCACGCAACTTCTCCCTGTTTTCTCGATTGATCTGTGTTCAGTTTTTCAAGGCCTATGCACTGTGCCAACTTATAAATAAATCTGAGGGGGGTGCGATGGGGAGGTTCCCTTGTAATAACGAAACTTGTCTAGCTTGAAGGGGGAAACAAGATGGCGGTATGGTTGGCCCGCTAGATGGCGCTGCCATAGGTCAAACGGTTATCAACTGCATTTTTTAAAATATAAACCCCCATTTTTATTACATATTCGTGTAGTACGTAAAGAAATATGAATGTTTTAGTTGGACCACTTTTTTCGCTTTGTGATAGACGGCGCTGTAATAGTCACAAACGTATAGCTCACAATTTTAGACGAACAGCTCGTAACAGGTAGGTTTTTTAAATTAAAATATAGACCGTAGGTACGTTTCAACATTTTATTTCGGTTGTTCCAATGTGATACATCTACCTTTTTGAACTTATCATTTCTGAGAACGCATGCTGTTACAGCGTCATTATCGGTAAATACAACATTAATGCAATAAATGCTCAAAATGATGTCCGTCAACCTCAATGCATTTGGCAATACGTGTAAAGACATTCCTCTCGCCTTCCGTAATGTTCGCACATGCATTGGAAATGCGCTGACGCTCGTTGTCAGGCGTTGTCGCAGGATCACGATAGCAAATATCCTTCAACTTTCCCCACAGAAAGAAATCCGGGGACGTCAGATCAGGGGCGGCGTTCGGGCCATGGTATGGTGCTTCGACGACCAATCCACCTGTCATGAAATATGCTATTCAATACCGCTTCAACCGCACGCGAGCTATGTGCCGGACATCCATCGTGTTGGAAGAACATCGCCACTCTGTCATGCAGTGAAACAGCTTGTAGTAACATCGGTAGAACATTACGTAGGAAATCATCATACATTGCACCATTTAGATTTCCATCGATAAAATGGGGGCCAATTATCCTTCCTCCCATAATGCCGCACCATACATTAACCCGCCAAGGTCGCAGATGTTCCACTTGTCGCAGCCATCGTGGGTTTCCCGTTGCCCAATAGTGCATATTATGCCGGTTTACATTACCGCTGTTGGTGAATGACGCTTCATCGCTAAATAGAATGCGTGCAAAAAATCTGTCATCGTCGCGTAATTTCTCTGCCCTGTGGCAGAACTGCACACGACGTTCATCGTCGTCGCCATGCAATTCCTGGTGCATAGAAATGAGGTACGGGTGCAATCGATGTGATGTAGAATTCTCAACACCGACGTTTTTGAGATTCCCGATTCTCGCGCAAGTTGTCTGCTATTGATGTGCGGATTAGCCGCGACAGCAGTTAAAACAACTACTTGGGCATCATCATTTGTTGCTGGTCGTGGTTGACGTTTCACATATGGCTGAACACTTCCTGTTTCCTCAAATAACGTAACTATCCGGCGAACGGTCCGGACACTTGGATGATGTCGTCCAGGATACCGAGCAGCATACGTAGCACACGCCCGTTGGGCATTTTGATCCCAATAGCCATTTATCAGCGGGATATCGACCTTTTCCGCAATTGGTAAACGGTCCATTTTAACACGTGTAATGTATCACGAAGCAAATGCCGTCCGCACTGGCGGAATGTTACGTGATTCCACGTTCTTATACGTTTGTGACTATTACAGCGCCATATATCACGAAGCGAAAAAAGTTGGCCAACTAAAACGTTCATATTTCTTTACTTACTATACGAATATGTAATAAAATGGGGGTTCCTATTTTTAAAAAAAGCAGTTGATATGTTTGACCTATGGCAGCCCCATCTAGCGGGCCAACCAAAGCGCCATCTGGTTTCCCCCTACAAGCTAAACGAGTTTCGTTCTTTGCAGTTTTTTCGTTTAATACTTCTTTAGAAAGATATTTGGGTCGGTCACTATCAATGGACCACCCTGTATACGTTTTTTCTTACAGCGTTTAAAGAAGTATATGTTACCACATCTGTATGCTCCTGGCATGTAGTGGCAGCCCTCTGGAAGGTTACTGGGAAGTATAGCCACCATCAGGGAAGGGGATGGGGAAATAAACTTACCACAAAAGTAATCTATCATTAGAGGTCCTTGGGAAGCGTAATTACCGCGAACTTAAGGGTATCCCAAAGCATTTGGGAATACGTTTTACCACCTCTGTCCATGCGTGATATCTTGTGGTAGTACACCGCACCCGATGTATGAAAACGCCTACAACAATCAGCTTTTGTTTGCCGCAGGGTCACTACTGTTGTCGGAACACATTGATTCGCTTCTGAAATATACATTATTGTGACACATATCAACTCAGACATTTCGTGATAAAGTTTCAAGGATTGTTCTTATATTGTGATAAGTAAACCTTAGTATCGGTAACAAATATATTTAAGTAAAGTAAAACATTTAATAAAAACAGTAAACACTATTCATTATTTTTTTGTGTGTGATGGCAACACATAACAGCACACACAGAAGAAGTGAGAAATCCATTTACCCTCAGTTTTAATACCTCACAAAGGTGCCGGGGAAATATATGTACCACAATTGTTTTTGGTCCTAAAACACAAAAATAAAATTATCAAAAAATAAATGTAGTAAGTTTATCACATTTCTGATAGGGCAGCATAAAGTTATGTTCGCTTAGTTGCTTCAAAAAATGCGTCTGCGAAAGGTTTAAGAGACGCAACTTTCGTCTCCCCACAATCAGTTCAGCGTGCTTCTAATTTGTTGCGCCACTTTCCTACTACTACTGCTCACTCGTGGCATTGTTTCGAAAGACGAGGATTCTGACGCAGTTATGGTGGTGTAATTGCTGCTGTGCGATATTCGATTTCAGTGTTTTTTATTTTATTTCTGAAAAAAGTGAAAACAATGGTCGAGATATCCACTTTCGCATCTTCTAGAACTAGAAAAACAGCAGCCTATGATTTTCTGCAGCAGTTTGTGTTTGTGTGTGTGCGTGTGTGTGTGTGTGTGTGCGCACAATATTTGCAAACCAGTGACGTATCACACAGTCTTAAAATATTTTCGAATTAATAAAGAAACTTTATATATTTACCTACAAAGGCAAGTCGTGTAAACTTCATAATTTGTGAGACGAAGCATTGTATAAATTGTGGATTATACGCAGGAAACGATCCACAGTGTGGTGTGGTAGCTGTTTTCCGAAATTTCTGTATCAACGAATACCATAAGATTCTAAAATCTTGGAAGAATGGCCTGTCTGCCGACGGTTCCCATGCGAGCTGTTGGTTAGTTGGCCAGTGCAGACAGCAGTTTTGTTTCTGAGTAGTATTTCTTTTATAAATGTGTTTGTTTCCATTACTCATCCGTGTACGAAATTTATTTTCGCATCCAACATTTGGGTTTCGTCTTCCTTGTATTTTATTCTTGTCACATCTTTAAAGCTATAACCTGCACTCTCACATTCATACACGCCCATATCATTTCAGTCGACGCCATATTGAAAGCTGTGCAACTACCTAGAATTTGTGGCGTCCTGTGTGAACAGTAGTTCACGATGCCACTACAGCAAGCCACATTAGAGAAGTGTGTGAACCCGGCTTAAGGCTTGATAGTGAATTAAGGTCAATTTTCCATTCTGTTCTTTGGACTCAACATAATAGGTTGCGTCCACAGGGGGATATGAAAGGATGCCTGAAAGGAGTGATCGTCCTTGGACGTAGCCACGTGCACACAGCTAACCCAGTTGATCAATTTCTTCGTTTGTCTCCAGTGGGCGAAAGAGCACAGATACTGGACATTAGCTGAGTGGAGGCTTGCAGTGTTGTCCGACGAGTCCCGATTTGGCCTCTTTTCAAATGACGTCACAAGTCGAGTGCACTGACGACCCAGTGAATCGTTCAACCTTCATGGTGCGGAGAGTTCAAGTCAGACGTCTTTTACTGACGTTGTTGGAGCTGTTTTCGTTGCCAGTACTTGGGACTACTCAGTCAAGTTACTGTAAACAAATTGGATGTTTATTTTAGTATTTTAGGTGACCAAATGTTGGCTTTCGTTCTAAATCATCATGATAGGTATACTGTGGGTAGTATTTTGGGTGACCAAATGTTGGCTCTCGTTCTAAATCATCATGATAGGTATACTGTGGGTAGGCCCCTCTTCCAAGGTGACAGTAGCTGTGTTCCTGGTTTGACCAGTAGAAGAAGTGAGCTACCACATCTCGAGCAGCCTACTAAATCACACAATCTTAACCACATACAAAAGTCTTCGGAGCTATTTGGAACGTCATGTGAAACCAACAAATGACGTCCCACCAATTTGTTAACTCTACGGGACCAAATCATCAACGACTGGCTCCGCCTTGGTATCACATGCCTGAGCTGGTGTTTCACCACATTAGCACCATGTCTCCTGGACGTGACTGATCTTTCCCCTGTGTGCTTTTGGTAACTACACAGCCACGAGCATTTGTTATCCTCCCGTTTTCAGTACGCAAGTTGTAGATTGTTTTCATGTATCTCTGAGAGAAAAAATACAGCCCTGTAAAACGACGGAAACTGAAAATGGTTACTTCACGAGACTATCGGATAATGTTTGCATTTTAAGATAAGCAGTAAACTATCACTGGTACGCGAAACATTTTGTGACGACACAACGTTCTAAAACGCGTAGACACGGTACTGAACGGACGTTATAACTAATGCTGTGGGAATGGCTATTTGTCTGTTTCAACTGGAAATCGTTTGCCTCTTGGATATCGACAAAGTACTTTCTATGTCCACCTAACAACCATTTATCTTGTTCAAATGGTTCAAATGGCTCTGAGCACTATGGGACTTAACATCTAGGGTCATCAGTCCCCTAGAACTTAGAACTACCTAAATCTAACTAACCTAAGGACAACACACAACACCCAGCCATCACGAGGCAGAGAAAATCCCTGACCCCGCCGGGAATCGAACCCGGGAACCCGGGCCCATTTGTCTGCCTTCACGTCCTGCCCATCTCCATGTCATTTCTATTGCTGACCTGACGCGTTTGTACCTTCCACTCTAGTCTCTTCCCAGATCCATTTGCATGTTTTCATGTCATTCTTAGTTTTTCCAAAATTCAGTTTTTGAATGGTTCTCGCAATAACATGAATTTCAAGGTACAAACTGATTATAAGCTTTTCAATGCTGGGACGATGGCAATCTGTTTACTATTTACTTTTGGGAGATCTATTTACTCTACTAAAAGTACTGCAGTTTGCTTACCCTTTCCGTCTCTAACGACCTCGTTGTCGATGGGACGTTAAACAGTGACTTCCTCCTCCAATATTTCACAACCGACCCAACCATACTCTTCAGGTGCCGCTGTGTGTACTCGCTGCCTGAACACCATCCACTCTGTGTTGTATTTACTGATCTCATGTCTACTTCTGGATGATTTCGGCCCGTGACGCTCACTAAATGCTTTGACATTCCTTTGATTGTCAGCGTGCTCAGTGGTTTTCCATGAAATGCACATTTTCTTAGCTTTTGCCAGATATTGTACGTATGACTAGCGGCGAGATCTTAATAAGCTGAGTGCCGGACCCCAAACGGTGTTCAAATTGAAGCGTCTGCTCGGTTTATTAGGGTTCTAGACAACTTTGTCTCGTCAGATTCATTAATTACGCTCACACAAGAACTTGTAATTCACATGACGGTAGTCCGGGCAGCGAATACAAACAAGGCCATAACTCGCGAATTAAAATGAATGCAACACCTCGGCTGAACGCCAGGAAACAAACCATCAATCGGTACCTCAGAGAAAACCTGAAGCATCAGATAAAGAAGTTCCCAGTTATTGGCCAGTGGAACCATGAGATCTTGCTCGTACTGTCGCTGCATATTCTCGTTTTCGTTTATACTAAGCGACAAATACACGACACATTACGACTGAAGTCATAATGAACAGAATACAATGGTTCGAAGTAATTTATTGACAAGAAACTGTAGTACCAATAACACATCCGCCAATGAAACTAAGGCGGTATATAACTAAATCACACTTATTGATTGGCGACTCCATGTTGTCTTGTGCACTACGACCAGGTAACAGGTATACTTGAAAAAAGAGACAGCATTGGTCGTATATTTTTTACTATTGCAAAATCGATTTTCTGTCACTGAGTGACCATCTTCAGTGCTGTATTGTATAACTTAAATTGGGATGCACTGTTGTCACTAAGCTTACGGCAATCACATAGACTATGTGATTGCCGTAAGCTTAGTGACAACAGTGCATCCCAATTTAAGTTATACAATATAGCACTGAAGATGGTCACTCAGTGACAGAAAATCGATTTTGCAATAGTAAAAAATATACGACCAATGCTGTCTCTTTTTTCAAGTATAAATCACACTTATTCACTAACGACATTGTCAATTGACTTAATGCGTCGTTTATCAGTGCCTGTAGTTTCTCTGCGTATTTGAACGAAAAGCAGATCCACTTCCATATTCGTAACTCTTCTGATTCAAATTAAATTGAAAATGAAGTTGTTACGCTATAGAAGGCGTATACTGGGCGTGGATCGGCATAAACTAACAAACGCTTGAGCAGGAACTCAAATGCCAATACGAGTACATTATATTTTTTGTGTAGCAGGTAAGTAACCCCGAGGCAAAAATATTACGCAGATGTTACTCTGATTTCGTAGAGAATACGTTAACGAATTATCAGAGGAAATCTCGTAACAGCAGTTTACGTAGATTACTGCACACGAAGCCTAAAATTATTTTAGTGATAGTGACATACTCGTATCTTAACACGAAGCTCGTGGACGTTGCAGGAAAGGAGATGGAGCGGTACACATATTTATGATTATTGAAATTTACCACAAATAGTTACTACAAATAGTTTAATTGGCGGATGTGTTATTGGTACTACAGTTTCTTGTCAATAAATTACTTCGAACCATTGTATTCTGTTCATTATGGCTTCAGTCGTAATGTGTCGTGTATTTGTCACTTAGTATCAACGAAAACGAGAATATGCAGTGACTGTACGAGCAAGATCCCATGGTTCCACTGGCCAGTAACTGGGAACTTCTTTATCTGATGCTTCAGGTTTATACATTGACATGTATATTTGAATTCTCGGGTTATTTAAACTAAATATCTTTCACAGCCAATACACAAAAATAATAGTTACAGCACTATTCTGCTACCACGGGTAGGGATTTCCATCTGTTAACGTAGAAATGCTGAGATTGCTACTTAGAGTCAACTACTGTAAACGGCAGTGGCTTAGTGAAACAGGGGTACTCAATTAGCACGTCATGCGCAGAGTGCGGCTAAAATATTGGCTGCAGGATTTTGCTTATCCGACCAGCGTATGAATCACAATTCGTTCTGGAAATTAGAACACCCGTGTCCATTTATAATAGCGAAGAAAAACAGGAACTGAAACAGCGTCCATCCATTTCAACAGTTTAATCAGACCGTAACAAATTCACGGGACCAGCCGCACAGTCTATGACTGCAGCGCCATTGACCGCTCGGCTAATCCCGCGCGGCTTTAATGGTAACAAATACACCTGACAATTCTGAGGATGCCCTCATTGAAACGGTGTTGGACCATGAAGCAGTTGCAAAAACAGTGATTACCAAATTACAATCGGTAATTAAAACAAATAGAAATACTTTCATGTTAAGTAAACTAGATAAGCATAAAGTATGTACATCTTCATCTACATCTATACTTGTGTTCGCAATCCCTATGGGAGCGATACGCAGGAATATGTAGCATAATCCTACATTCATTACTTAAAACCGGACCTGCTTTATCTGCGACTGAGACTATGTAATCGTTCCACTTATTTGTATGAGATGACCGATTCCAGCTGTGACTCACTGATATTATGCTCTTTAGGATCCTGCGTGTTTTTCGTTTGCTGAAGTGCACAGTTGTACATTTATGAACATTTAAAGCGAGTTGCCAATTTCTGCACCACTTTGAAATCTTATCAAGATCTGAGTGAATATGTACCCAGCTTCAGTCAGACAGAACTTCATTATAGACAACTGCATCGTTTGTGGAAAGTTTGGAATACCTACAAGATAGTTAAATCCAGCATGAACACCAGGTTCCCAACACACTTCCCTGGGGCAAGTCCGTAGTTGTCTCTTTTATGTGAAAATAATTCCCCCCCCCCCCCCCCCCCCAATTAACTTCCAGCATCCTCCTACCCAAAAATTCTTGAATCCAGTCTCAAATTTCGCTTGATAACACATACGATCGTACATTATATGCACTGAAGAGCCAAAGAAACTGGTACACCTGCCTTGTATCATGTTGGGCCCCGGGAGCACACAGAAGTGCCGCAACATGACGTGGTATGGACTCAACTAATGTCTGAAGTAGTGCTGGACGGAATTGACACCGTGAATCTTATAGAGCTGTCCATAAATCCGTAAGAGTACGAGAGAGGGGGAGATCTCTTGTGAGGCATCTCGGATACGCTCAATAATATTCGTGTGTGAGCAATTTGGAGGTCAGCGGAAATGTTTAAACTCAGAAGAGTGTTTCTGGAGCCACTCTGCAGCAATTCTGGACTTGTGGGGTGTCGCATTGTCCTGTTGGAACCGCCCAAGTCTGTCTGAATGCACAATGGACATGAATGTATGCAGGTGAACAGACAAGATGCTTACGTACGTGTCGCGAGTCAGAGTCGTATCTAGACGTATCAGGGGTTCCATATCACTCCAGCTGCACTCGGCCCTGACTGTTTCATAGCCTCCTCCAACTTGGAGAGTCCCCTGCTGGGTCCGTGGGTTCATGAGGTTGTCTCCATACCCGTACACGTCCATCAGCTCTATACAGTTTGAAACCAGACTCTTCCGACCAGGCGACATGTTTCCAGTCTCAACAGTCCTATGTCGGTGTTGACGATCCCAGGCGAGACGTAAAGCTTTGTATCCTGCAATCATCAAGGGTACACGAGTGGGCCTTCGGCTCCGAAAGTCCGTATCGATGATGTTTCGTTGAATGGTTCGCTTGCTGGTACTTACTGATGGCCCAGCATTGATATCTGCAGCAATTTACGGCAGGGTTGCACTTCTGTCACGTTGAACGATTCTCCTCAGTCGTCGTTGATTCCGTTCTTGCAGGTTCTTTTTCCGGCCACAGCAATGTCGTAGATTTGATGTTTTGCCGGATTCATGATATTCACGGTACACTCGTGAAATGATCGTACGGGAAGATCCCCACTTAATCCCTACCTCCGAGATGCTGTGTTCCATTGCTCGTGCGCCGACTAGAACACCACGTTCAAACTCACTTAAATCTTGGTAACCTGCCATTGTTGCAACAGAAACGGATCAAACAACTGCGCCAGACACTTATCTTTTATGGCGTTATCGAATGCAGCGCCGTATTTTGCCTGTTCACATATCTCTATATTTGAATACAAATGCCTGTACCAGTTTCTTTGACGCCACAGGGCATGTATGTAGTCGAATAGTTGACGATGCCATGGTATACAGTTTTTGTAAAGGAATTCGGAAAAAGGAGTTACTACTGAATACCTGTTTGAAAGAAAGCGAAGGGTTATAGAGTAGAAGGTGCTGAATAACTCTTGTTTAACTGTCATAAGAGTAATGTGTAAAGCCTTCGACTACCTTAACAGTTTCTTATCGAAAGACCTCTGACAAAACGTAATGAAAATTTGGGCGACACGGGCAACTGCAACAAAACACAGCGCAGAGAGTTTGTTACACTGAACTCTTGTATGACAGAAATTTTACTACCAGAAGATAGCCATATATCCATTGAACTGGAACATTTTAAAGTACTAGGACTGAAGACAAATTACGTGCCGCCTTCTGGGTTATGTGCAGAGTGTAAATCGTGCTGTCTTTACTATGAGAATGATCCCCACTACCTCAGATACTGAAAGCCGAAATTGTATTTTATTTGCATGCCTCTATTCTAGTAAATCCTGTGTTATCATGTTTTTGGTTATGTTGTACATTAACAAACAACAATCCTACTCTAGAGAATATGTGTGAGAGCGGTTAACTTCACACAGACCGCTGTTCAAGTCTTTTTGAATTTCTAGCTCTGCAATCACTGCATATATGCATGATACAAGATGTGTCACTAACTATTGCCACATAGAATGACTCCATAAGTATTAGAGTAGCTGAAACGTTTTTGGGAGAATGTTGCATGGGACAACGGAGGCCATAATGTGACGTTGTTTTTTTGTTGCTAGTTGGGTCGCGTCAGAGATATGAAGGTCAACTTTGTTTTTTTAAATGGGATGCTGTAGTCTGGTACTTATTTCCTGGTTGCGGCTACCGAGACGAATCCAATAATGTATAACAGTAATGACTTTGAAGGTCAACGAAGGGGAAAGAAATGGTTCAAATGGCTCTGAGCACTATGGGACTTAACATCTGAGGTCATCAGTTCTCTAGACTTAGAACTACTTAAACATAACTAACCTGAGGACTTCACACACATCCATGCCCGAGGCAGGATTCGAATCTGCGACCGTAGCAGCTGTGCGGTTCCTGACTGAAGCAACGAAGGTCCATTTACAGAAGGTGTTCGAAGTGATGACCATTGGTACCAGTGCAGTGCTGCAAACATCGTGTCATATATTGAGTGGTATTCCTTACGACTTCGGCACTTATCGAAGCACATGCTCTGACAATTTCCTCCCGTATATCCTGCAAATAGTAAATATTCGCCGAATACGGCGTATCCATCTAACGTGCCGTTGACATGTACTCGTAAACACTATTCGACGGTTTCGCAAAACAACAGTGATAGGAACGGTAAGACTAGTATCGTCGAATCAAGCAAATGTGAATGAGCTTTCCTTCGAAGAACAAATCGATATGCTTCTCATTTACGGAGAACGCCAACGAAATTCAGTGAGAGCTAAAGGTTTATACACTGAAAGATCTCCTGAACGTACTCATCCTACAAATCGTACATTTAAATATGTCTATGATAAATTGAGAACAATTGGATCTTTAACGCATCGGAAACATATCCGACAAAGGAAAGTTACTAACGAGGAAACAGAAATTGGTACTCTTGCCACTGTGGTTCGAGATCGTAGTGTTAGCGTCAAATAGCAAGGGAATCTGGCATGAGACAGGGTAGTGTTGTTGTTCGTGTTGCGCATCGCCGTAAATATCATCCTTACCATATCAGTCACCACCAAAGATTAACTGGTAATGTTTGTATGTGTCGATTGAATTCTGCCGATGGGCTCTACTTCAGGTTCAGTGGGATGACACGTTTATTAATTTGATTTTATTTACTGGCGTGGCTACGTTCACGAACCATGGAAATGTTAATTTGCATAACATGCATTATTGGGCAACAGAAAATCCATGTTGGTTGCGGCAAGTTGAACACGAAAAACCGTGGTCGGTGAATGTACGGTGTGGATTCTGGAGGATAGAATTATAGGCCCTGTTTCATCGAAGGAAATCTTAATGGTTGAAAGTACACCGCATTCTTGCAAGAAACATTAGGTCTATTATTGGAAGAAATACCTTTAGGAACAAGGAGCAGAATGTGGTATTAACACGATGAGTGTTCGGCACATATTTCGCTGATGGCTAGAAATGAGTTGCAGAGACAATTCCCAAATCGTTGGATTGAACGCGGAAGAGATGTGTGGTGGCTAGCTCATTCACCAGACTTAACGCCTCTGAAGATTTTCTTGTGGGGATTCGTAAAGACACTGTTTGTAACGGCGTTCCTACTACACCTGAAGGTATGCGAGAGTGAACTGCCAGAGCATGTGCTTAGTGCCTATGTAATAAGGAATAGCACCCAATCCATGATAAGAAAATTGCAGCACTGCACTGATACCAATGGTCATCACTTCGAGCACCTTCTGTAAATAGACGTTCATGCCACATTTGTGACTTTCGTTGACCTTCAAAGGCCTTACTTTTACATATCATTGTATTCGTCTCGAAAGCCACTATCAGGAAATAAGTACCAAACTACAGCATCCGATTTAGAAAAACATGGTTGTCCTTCACATCTCTGAAGCTACCCCACCTCGCAACTAAAAACCATTGTCGTATTATTGTCCCCGTTGCCCCATGCAACTTTTATCCCACAAACTTCTCATCACCCATCATACTTTCGGAGTTATTCTTGGTGGCAATAGTTAGTGACTCACCCTGTATAGTCTCATTCGAAAGGAAGTATCATCTTTGTTTAGAGAACTCTAGATAGAAGAAATTGATATTCTCTAGAAAAATAGGTCTTTAACCGTAGGTATGTACCTGTACTCTTCTGCAGTTTCCCATTTCGGTAGGTTTCCTGCAGAACTGAAAAGTATGAGTGATAAATCTAAGTTCTTCTATTCTGCGTATAGATCCTTCGTTAAAGTTTAGATCATTATTATGTAACGCATTGTTTACAGTACACTGAGGTGACAAAAGTATGAGATAACTATATGCACATGTACAGATGGCGATAGTATCACGTACTCAAGGTACAAAAGGGCGGTTCATTGGCGGGATGTTCATTTGTACTGAGGCGTTTCATATGTGATTATGGCCGCATGACGGGAGTTGACAGATTTTGGCCGCAGAATGGTAGTTGGAACTAGGCGTATGGGACATTCCATTTCGGAACTCGTTAGAGGATTCAATAGTCCGAGACAAACAGTGTCAAGAGTGTGTCGAAAATACCAAATTTCGGGCATTACCTCTCACCACTACCAGCGCAGTGGCCAACGCCCCTCACTTAACGGACCGGATACAGCGGCGTCTGCGTAGAGTCGTCAGTGCTAAAAGGCAAGCAACACTGCGTGAAATAACCGCAGATATCAATGGGTGGTGTACTACGAAGGTATTTGTTAGGACTGGGCGGCAAAAGCTGGCGTTAATGGGCTATGGAAGTAGACGACCGTCGCGAGTGTCTTTGCTAACAGCACGACATCGTCTGTAGCTCCTGTTCTGGGCTCGTGACCGTATCGGCTGGACCTAGGCGACTGAAAAGCCGTGCCCTCGTCAGACGTGTCCCGATTTCCGGTAGTAAGAGCTGATGCTAAGGTTCGAGTGTGGCGCAGACCCCACGAGGGCACGGATCCAAGATGTCAACAAGGCTATGTGGTAGTTTGTAGTGGCTCCATACTGGTGTGGCTGTGTTTACTTGAATGTACTGAGCCCTCTGGTTCGACAGAGCCAATGAGTGTGATTCTTGAAGTTCTGCAGGCGCACTGAGTATTCGATGAGGTTTCGGGATTGCAGCCGGACCGCGTTGACTTCTTTCCACAATATTTCGGCTGGCAGTCGTCTAACCATCTTCAGATGAGTGTCCACCACTGGAGACTGCAATTTCCCGCCGTCGGCTTTATAGCAAAAGCTTATACAGGTCAGACGATACGCATAGTACAGTAGAGCGTCGATTATCCGAACTTCGGTTAACCGAACGACCGCTTAACCGAACTGTGTACTCTCCCACCCTACCGTCCATCATCCCCCTCACTCCCAAACCAAGTTTCCCACAGTAGTCGCCGCACTGGGCCACCGCTGGCTGAACATTGCTTCTAATGTGGCCTTCACAAAGCGCTGCTAACAGGCCAAGCCGCCAGTCGCTGCGGTTCAACAATCAGCACGCTTCTGTCGGCTTGGCACTGGCAGTAGAAGTAGCGGCAGTATCAAAGCTGTTCACAGCAACAGCTGCGCCAGCTTAAGGCGGGTCCACACTGAGCGCGCCGCGCCGCGCCGTGCTGCGCAGCGCTGCCGCACCGGGCGCACAGCTGTAGCAGAGAGGAGTGCGCCGTCCGCGCCCCGCCGCGCCGCTCCGAGGCGCGTACTGTGTTCCAGTTGGAGGGCGCGCATGGTCTGAAGATGGAGCGAGCCGAAGCCCCGTCTAAGCTGAGTGCGCGTGAACGCACCACTTCCTTTGATGTACCGACAACAGCCGGAAAACTGCGCAGCGCGGCACGGCACGACGCGGCGCAGCGCGATTCGCCGTACACACTGAGCGCGCAGAGCCGCGTACAGCCGTTTTGCGCGGCGCGGCGCGCTCAGTGTGGACCCGCCTTTATAGACTTGAGGCGTGCCGCTCCGCGCAGTTTGAAGGATTGCGCGCCCCCAAGAAGAGCTTCTCACGGTGCAAACAGTCACCTTCTGTTCTCTGTTACGACCACTTGTGCGCTGCTGCGTGAAGAAGTAAACTTGACGATACAAAATGCTTAAACGTAAACGTGTTGTCCTTTCTATGAGGGGCAAGTACTAGATTATTAAAAGGTTAGAAGAAGGTGAATCTGCAACCACTTTATCCAGTTTTAGTTTTGTATACTGTGTGTATTGTTCATGCAAAATGTGTATGTAATATGTATATATTTTTGTTTAATAAACTATGTCACATATATTCCTACTGAAGTTGCTTTGGTTTGCTACTTTGTAATACTAAAAGAGATGCCTGTTTTTATGAATAAATTTACTGTACAGTACTTCTTTTTGGCAAATAAACATGTACAGTTCGATTATGCGAACAAATAAGTTTTCCGAACACCTATTTCCCCCAATTACTTCGGATAATCGACGCTCTGCTGTACTTGAAAGGTGCGCTGAACAGGAACGCCACACTCGCCTTTCCCACCCCACTAAGTCGGCCGTAGCTGAGCATGGTATTACCGCAGGACGCTCCATGGATTATTCTGCCACAAAAATCTTGGCCTCACCGAGAAATTTTTGGGATTCAGTAATTACAGAATTTGTGGAAATTCTAGTAAATCGTGACGGCTGCTTTCAACTAGATAAGGCTTTCGACTCGCTGATCTCTCTAATTTCTTCTAAGAGAAAACAGTTTATCCACAATCACACGTCTGGTGACATGTGACATCTGGTTTTAGCGACGCCAGCTCGCGTTCCGACAGATGGTGGACATGTAGTTTCACCTTTACGCATGCGCCTTTGCTTCATATATAGGACGGTATTTGCAGAGGGCGCAGATTTTCGTAGAGGACACTCCTGTGACGGCCGCCAATGCGCATGCGTTCCCGCGCCAGTTTTTTCTATAAAGCTGACGACGGGAACTTGCAGTCATCACATCGTGTGGTTTTCTGTGTTTTTAGATTTTTATCATAATTTTTACAGTCACCGCCTTTTTTACGCTATCTTCCATTTTGTTTCCCTTTTTAAATGTCTGTTTCCTTCTTTATGTTGTTTTAAATGTCTCCCTTTTCTGTGCTTACTGTCTGTCTCTCTGCCGAAGAGCGGTGCCTATGCTGCTGCCAGCCCGCCTCATATGGGGCATTGAAATACAAAACAGAAAAAAAGAACTTGTACTCTTTAGTGGCGGACACTCACCTAAAGATGGTTAGACGGTTGCACGAGAAATATTGTGGCAACAAGTCAACATAATCTGGCTGCAATACCGAAACTTCATTGAACCGATGACTGATTGGAAATGGGTACTTTTGTATCCCGCCTGGATAGGCGGCGCGTGGATCTGCTCCTGTGAAGTGCTTCTGCAAAACAGGCCGAGAGAGAAGGACGCGAGCAGGAGCAGGAAAAGGTGAAGTACTTCGGTACTGCGTGTAAATTTAAAGCATCTTTACTACAGGAAGAATATGAATACATAAATTGTTACTTAAATTCGGCTGAGATGAGCACGTAGGTGCGAAGCCGTACATCAATCAAAGCTAACATCGAGTAGAAGTTACAAAGGCAAAATCTGTAGTGGCTCGCCCACTAAGCAATTGAAACAATTTTGCTAGGTCGTCTGCTCGCGATCAAATGGGCTGAATGTGGAGTGGCGCTCGTAGAGCTGTACAGCGTCGGCTAGAGGGCGCTGTCCTCGGTGAAAATCTTCTGTTCTCGTAGTGCCAACCTAAGAACTTGTACCAACGCCGTGGCATCGATACCACAGCTAACGTTCGAGCTACTTGTTCCCAAACAATGATGGAATTTTTATGGATGACAGTGTGCCATGTGATCAGGCCACAACTGTTGGCGATTGGTTTGAAGGACATTTGGACAATTCGAGTGAATGATTTTGCAACCCAGATAGCCCAGCATGAATCCCTTCGAATATTTGTGGGAAATAATCTGGAGGTTAGGTCGTGTACGACATCCTGCACTGGAAAAACATACGCAGTTATAGATGGCTATGGAAGCAGAATGCCAGACCTTGGCTTCACTCTCGACCGCCACCCTACCTGGACTCCCCATCTCCTTATCACCCAAATCAAAGCTCACAACAGACTCCGCCTCCTGAAACTCCTGTCCGGCCGGACGTGGGGTCTGCATCCTTCCACCATATTTCACACCTACAAATACTTGATCCACCCCGTCCTCTGTTATGTCAATGTAGTTTGGATTTCCGTCCCTCCCAGGTTCTATAAATCCCTCCAAATCCTCGAACGCCATGTGCTCCGCCTCGTCCCCCATGCACATCCTCTACGACCTCATCCCCTTCCCCCACCTTCTCCTTTTCCTTGAACACATCCGCACACTATATATGGTCCGCTGCATTCATCCCCCTCACCCCCTGGTGTCTCCCTTCCTCTCCACCCCACAGCCCGTTGCCGTGTATTTACCATTGTGCCCCACCTTCTCTTCATCTCCACAACCTCCGCCTCCTTTCCCGACACAACTTCCACCATCTATCCCTCCCAGGTGATGAGCTTCGCCCTGATATCTACCCTTCCTACCAACTCTAACCCCATCTATCTGCCTCCTCCTCAAGGCTCCCTCTCCTCCCCCTCCCTTCTCCAGAGCGGCTTTCCCCTCCTACCCCCCTCCCTCTCATGTGTTCCCCTTCAGTGTCTCTGCACTCCCTCCTCCCTTGTCTTCCTTCTTCATCTCCTGCTCCAAGTGTCTCCTGCCTCTTAGTGTACCTGCTGACGCCCCTACTCTCTTCATCCCGCCGCCTCACCTGCTGCCCCTTGCTCTCCCCTCCTTTTCCATTCTCTCCAACCTCTCCCTCGGGAGGTCCCACCTGGCAGTTTTATTCTTTATCGTGTTTACTCCAAGTGGATTTTAAGTATGTTGTTCTGGAGTGTTTTTAATAATACTGTGGCCGACTTTTAACCTGTGCATATGCATTCAGTGTCTTCTTTGTGTTTTAAGAATCGCCAACTGTGTTTTCTAACTTTATGTTGACTTTTTTCAAGTGTCCCCCTATGAAAGTCTCTATGTCAGTGTATTTTTACCTCCATTATCTCCCCTTATTGTGTTTTATGTTCCCCCTTTCTATCGCCTTATACATGTAACATTTTATTCTTGTCTTAGCTGTCATGTCACTCGACTGAAGAGCTCCGGATTGTGCCACTGACAGCCCTTCCCTGCCCCTAAGGGGCAGGGGAATGAAATCACAATAAAGGAAAAAAAAAAAAAAACAGAATGCCTGGAACTTCCAACGACTTGTTGAGTCCATGTAGAGTTGCTGCACCACACTGGACAAAAGGAGGTCCTACACGATATTAAAGAGTGCGCCATGACTTTTGTCACCTTAGTTTAGTATACACTAATGTAAATCCGTTTATTAAAATTTTGTAATCTCGTGTTTGGTTTTTCAGATTTTTCGCAGTAGCTGCTGCTAAACTGTGCACTTCCTCGCTATATGACCAAGTAGCTTTGGATCAAAGGATCCCATGGCATCTGATGATCCTGGATAACTAAATTGTGTTATGTGCTTTCACACACAAAACAGAAATTTGACATATTTTTGCCACAAAAATATATATTTCAGTACGAGAGGACAGATATTAAGTTTATCAAAACTAGACATGATTGTCGTAATGGGATTTCCGCGATCGTTCATTAAATAAAAATATGTCATTTCAGTCTTTGATCGCTATTTTTTATTTTTAGTAACCGGTTTCAGGCTAGCTGCCCATCTTCAGATCATATATTGCAGTTACAGAGTAGCTTGTCAGTACAGAACAATCGGTCCGCTGTCATAACAGCTATTTTTTATTTTCAGTGACCGGTTTCAGCTGTTATGACAGCGAACCGATTGTTCTGTACTGACAAGCTACTCTGTAACTGCAATATATGATCTGAAGATGGGCAGCTAGCCTGAAACCGGTCACTGAAAATAAAAAATAGCGATCTAAGACCGAAATGCCATATTTTTATTTAAGAAATTGAGTTGACGCAGAACGTTTTGGCGTAACGTGGCAGAGATAGCAGGCTGGCGGAAGTGCGCAGGTGTGTGAGGTGTGGAGGTGCTGTGGTGACGGGTCGGCGGCCGTCGTGTTGCAGAGGAGTGCGGCGGCGACGGCTGCAGCCTCATCTCGTGCCAGCACGGCGGCAAGTGCCTGGCCACGGGCGACTCCGCCGTTTGCCTCTGCCCGCTCGGCTACCAGGGGGACTACTGCGAGACGCGCATCGACCTCCAGGTAAGGCGGCAGTTGTAACATTATGGGATTGCCTTACCATTTTAAACCATTCACTAATCGAGCAGTCGCTCGGCAACAGCTACAGTTATCAAATAATGTTCCGAGAATGTAAAAGGTGAACGTCCTGTGACGTAACGTGTTTATTGTCGAAGCGCTGTCAGAGATGCAGTGAGTTAATGACTTTGAAAACCGCGGCGCGAAAAACGGACAGAAGAAGAACACTTTTACACATTTGTTTGATGTACGAGATATTCTCGATGAACAGTTACTCATTTTTTCTCTTGTCTCTTGTAACTTGTGTCGGACGCGCATGACTTGCCGCCGTATTATTATTGTTAAAAATAATATTATTTTAGTGTAAGGTAAAAGTGCGATACTAAATGTGCAATACTGCATAGCACTAGATTTATTGTGCGACGTGTATGTGAAAACGTCAAACCAATTATTTTCATTACGAGAAGAGTAGTGCCAGTCAAAACGACAGCCATGTTAAATCCTTCATTGCAGTGTAAGTTCATCTATTAATTGCTATAAATTCAGAGTTAAATGGAACTGGTGTATGGACTATTTATTTAGTGTAGAATCTACGTCTCACTCCTTCATGAAGTTATTTAATTTTGTTTCTGCCAAATAGAGAGTTCACAGTCACGAATTCTTTCGTCGAAATCGGACGGGAGTTGCATGCGGCGAAATATTTTCTCCGTGCCATATTCTACTGGTAAATGCGTGATAAATTACGGTCCCTTAGGAAATTCATGTTGAGCTATCCAAAAATAATTATATTTTGAATAGGCATTTACTCTCCTATGCAATGCAACTTCCGACTGATCAGACGATCCAACACGGTCGACGTTCGCAAACATATTTTCACCGCTGATTATAGCTATATGTTACAGCACAAAAGTAAACATATTGTTATAATTAGTGACTACGAACGGGGACATTTGTAACTGCATGTTTATGCATACACATTACGTAAACATATCGTTATACAGTGTCGTCCACTTCATACAGACAAGGGTCCCGCTCAACCCAAAACTTAATTTCGAGCATGTGGACTGCTAGGGAAGAAGATAGGACGAAGTGCAGTTTCTAATCACCAAAACGTCCACCCCTGCGCTGGACTACACCCACAATCTCACTTCACCGTCTTAAAGACTGAGGGTCCTTCACACTGTTCACGGTGATCCGTCCGCTGGAGGCAGCAGTGCCAAGTTGTTGGGAACGAAGACAACAATAGACTTCACTATCATCCTCCGAGTTCTCTTTTCGGTTCCTATCACCCATGCCTCTATAATCCGCTTTGCATATTCCAATCTTTGACTACTCCCAATATTTTTAACCCATACTAATTCTCACCATTTCTGTGTATCACAGAGAATGTTCCATTGGCCCGTTCTTTCTTCTGGCAGCGGTTTTCCGTTGACGTCTTTCCTTGCTCATTCCTTTTAATACCTCTTCTAATGTATCACATTAAAAAAGAATGCATGAAAGGAAACTCTTTGACTTAATTCTTACGAAATCCAAATGTTTGGAAGTGGGACAAATTGCAGTGAGCACAGCAGAAGTATAACTAAGGAATATATACCATTTAGTTTGTAATGTATCACATTAAAAAAGAATGGATGAACGGAAACGCTTTGACTTAATTCTTCCGAAAGCCAAATGTTCGGAAGTGGGACAAATTGCTGTGAGCAGAGCAGGAGTGTAACTAAGATAGATATACCATGAGAATTTCAATTTACATTGAAATTAAATCTCCTGTTTGGTTAAAATGACTCTATTACCTACTGTTATCATTCTTATCGTTGCAGTCAGGTACAGAGTCGTAATTAGGGAGCAGAAAAGCTTGGAGACGACGGACTGTGATAACATGAGGTATCGGGTGACGGAATAACGTGCAGATTACACAAAGAAAAGCAGGAATCGGACTTCGTGGCAAGGAATTTAGATAACAGAGTTCGATTCATGAAGTACGCCATCAGTGGCGCTGGGATGGCGTATATTCGACACGTCACCAAACCAATCGCTTCCCAACATCATTATAAACTGTAACATGGAAAATGCCTGTACATACTATTAGTAAAGTGGGTGGTGTATTTTCTAATCAGTGAAAACATAGCACAAGTTAATTACTTCTATATTAATGACAGCGTTACAGAGACCAAGAAATGGTGTGCTTACATTCTGCAAGATGTGATACAAAAGGTTGAGAACAAGGAGGCTGTGTTCCTTACATTGTTTTACAAAAACATGACAAACGAAATTGTGTCATACAGTCTGACAACGATATCAGTTGAGCAGAACCTCAAAATGATTCCCTTGGTGAAACAACGATATACCTTAATTTATTGGACGCTTCATGTAGTACTTATCCTGCCCATTTAATATCTAACCTTCTTCTATTGCACCACATTTCTAATACTTCTAGTTGCTTCGTCTCTGGACTACCGACAAACGACATTTAGCTTCCACACCGTGCTTTGTTAAATACGTGCACTTTCAGCGACTTCATCCTTTTTCAGATCAATATCTGGCGCCAGCAGAGTTTCATTACTTCAGGAACCTTACTTCGCCTATCCCAGTCTAGTCATGCTACCTTCCCCGCCTCAGCTGCCCTGACTACTCTCGCTTCCCTATATAGCACACTTCTTCTCCCGCTGAGTCGTTCCCAGTTCCTATGTTGGGTAAGTCGTCGCTCTGCTGATAACTACTCCCCGTCACCTTCGTATTTGCTTTCGCCATATTTTGGGTAATTGCGCAGTTAATCCGTCTCAGGAGATGTTCCAAGTCACACTTACTGTCGGCCAGAAGATCACCGTTAATCGGTATTCAATTTATCTCGACACTAAAAAATTTACTTAGAAACGCAATATTTTAAAAGACTTATTTTGTATCTACAAATTGAGAGATAATCGAAGTTTACGAATTTTGGTAGTCATCGTTTCAGTACAAAAGTCATTCAAAGACAATGCCAATGCACAAACACAAAGGAAAATTTCCTTAAAACTTGTTGACGGTGCAGTATCGAAATCTGCAGCAATTTGCAGAAGGGTTGCACTTCTGTCACGTTGAACGATTCTCTTCAGGCGTCGTTGTTCTTGTTTTTTTTTTTTTTTCTCGGCCTCAACGATGGCGTAGATTTAATGTTTTGCCGGATTCCTGATATTCACGGTACCCTTGTGAAATGGTCGTACAGGAAAACCTCATTTCATCGTTACCGCGGGGTGCTATGTCCCATCGCTCGTTCGACAACTGTAACACCACGTTGAAACTCACTTAAATCTTGATAACCTGCCATTATAGCGGCAGTAACCGATCTAACAACTGCGCCGGACACTTATTGTCTTATACAGGCTTTGCGTCCGCAGCGCCGTGTTCTGCCTGTATTTGAATACGCGTGCCTGTACCAGTTTCATTGGCGCTTTAGTGTATAACGATTTCACATACTTTAAATCAGACAGTCCTACACAGGCTACGGTAAAGCCTCCTATTTCTGCGAGAGCACCTATCTGAGGTGAAAAGTGGTCCATGGTGGCGTCGTTTCGGAAGCAAACATTTGCTCTACAGTTCCGTATGTGTGTGGGACGGTATTGGAGTTCAGGGAGCGAACAGACGCTCTGGTAGCATGATGTCCTCATGTTGCAGGTTCATCATTCAATGGTAGGGCATTGCCATTTTTTCAGATCAGTCACAAAGCAGATCTTGCGACTGCAATTAGAGGACGTCGCACCTATTATCTGTAGTTCTACAGTGTCCCTACCAAACACATACAGTCACGTATTTGCTTTTTTTATGATACCATACCAGAAGAGACCACCAGGGAATCTGTATGGATTCTTTTCCGTAACTTAAGCATGGTTGGAGCATGTCCCACGAGAGCACCTTATAAACATATGTCTAGAACCGCTACCAAACTGAAACGCTTCTTCTTGATCAGCAGGAGACTGCAGCACAATGTCTGAGACCACTCACCTTGAGCAAGTTAGAACGTACCCTCAGCAAAATGGCGCCTTTGTGTGAATACCTCTACATGGTCCATTATCATAGAGAATAACCTCTATAAAAGAACTATACATACTATGCTTTATCAAGAACCTGCCACAAAGTGTGAAGTTAGATACTGTGCTTGATATGCGGTACTGCTTCCCTGTGAGTCAAACGTAGTATGCGAAATACGCAGACCACGCAGCCAGAACCAAAACAGTCCAGACCTCCCCCAAAGAAAAACGCTGGAAGAGCCATTAAGCTGCTTCGTACTGGGTGCAGTGTGGCTCGTCTCCTATGTCTCCTATGTTTTCAGTTGGTCCTCCCACAGTTTAGTCTGTACGGTTCTAGCGAAAATACGACAACCCTCGCGTGGCCCTCCAAAGACATTGTGTGACTCCGAACACGTGTAAGATATCATGTGAGTGTGTGGTTACCACTACGGCGGATGGATTACGAGATGTGATTGCGCCTCTGATATACAGATAAGAAGACAACGCATTAAAAATAGACATCGAGTTGAATTCAAGGACATATCCGTCATTAAGAAGGTGAGCAGTTTATTCGGTACCATAAAAAATGCTAGTGAATTAAAATTTCGAAAACCACCTTCGACAAAGCGGTGGTGGGGGGAGGGGGCGGCTGCAGCTTAGTATAGCGGGGTTGAATCGGACGCGGCGGAAGTAGAGCGTAAATTATGCCTTATGTGGCGACGGATTTTGTACTATTGATGTCACGGCCGGCGGCGTGGCTATAGCTTTACTGATTGGTGGACTGATTTTGGGAGGTCCCCTTAGTTTAAAGACCAACAGTGAAGAAATTTTTTATTTCATTAATGACATACATTTGTTTTAAAACTAAGAACTTTGAACAACGTTTTATTACACAACAATAAATAAGTGTTGGAGAAATGCAAGTTACACACTTTGCTGTTTTCTATACATTTATTCACTACCGGTTTCTATAATGCATAATCTTCACAGTGAAAATGTATCCATTGTAACAAGTTCACATGACACAGAAATCTTTCGACTATGAAACTGGTCGATGATCGGACCCGGCAGTGATTGAATATATTGTAATAGTGAGACAGCAAAGTGTGTATTATGCATTTCTACAAGTATACCGGTGTTGTTGACAGGTGCCTGAAAAAAAAACTGATAAAGAAGACGTTGCTTTTGTGATGTACTTTCTCGAATTGTGGACTGTTTAAAATATGTCTGATATCTGTGAGCGCTGTTCACTGAAGTTCAGATTTGATGAAATTGAGTATTGAGTACTTTTAATTAGGAAACTTCTTCCAAAATTCAATAGTTTAACAAGTTTATATAGGGCCCTATAGTCCATCGACCCCCTGCAGCTGCAACAGGCCAAACTCTAAATCATCTGAATCATTTGCAATTGACAGTGAAGCAGAATGGCCATGTTTCACAGCATCAGTAGGAAACGAACATTCCAGGAGTGAAAGTGAGGGCTAAGGAGCCTTCAGATCATTAAGTCTACCATCTGCATCACCAGAGAGATCAGGAATTTTACATAAATAATCTTTTGCTTCGACTTGATCTACAGGAAAGGTTTCTGTAATTTTCTTCAGACAACTGACTGTGTTAACCTCAATCTATTTCCTAAAAAGTCTTAATTTGCTACGAAATCTGACCACGTTCGGTACTACATAAGAAATAATTCTTACATTATCTTGTGATTATATGTATAGCACTTGTACTGCTGAGAAGCAACTTATATAACAACCATATTAACAACCACTGTGAGTAGTCAAGTTCAGGTAGAGATTTTAATTTATCTTGACTAAATCATTAGAATGGCTCTACTAAACGGTCTGTAACATTGTCTACTGACAGTCATCCCAATAAGCATTACGAAGATACATCATTAAGTTTGTGCATTCCTTCTAAGAAGAATTTGAACTGTTGGTGTGTTATGGGATTTGAGCGGAAATAAGCGCCTACTCGCGTTTTATAACTATAAACGTAACATATGGATATTGAAAACGTCTGTCTTGTACAGCGTATAAAGCCGGAAAGAACATTTCCCGTTCGCAGCACTGACAATTCGACAAGAGCCGTAATCGTTCGAGGCAGTTGATTTTGAAAACTATGGGGATCCATGCGTCTCCACATCTCTTGTAAACAGTCTTCTCAGCTGGAACATATATCCATCACAGAAGGATGTTGAAAGATTAGAGAACTTTCTGGAGCATCGTGGAACGTTCTACAACATTATCAAACATTTTGGAAAATTGTATAACGTTGTGAAACATTCTTGAACATTCCTGAATCTTCTGGAAGCTTCTACAACATTCTACAGAATTGTGGAACATTGATGAATATTCTACAACTTTATGGAACATTCTAGATTATTCTACAACATTATGGAACCTTCACCAATATTGTGCCTACACATTCTAGAAAATTCAGGAGCATTTTGGCCAGTCTTAGCCACTTCGGAATTCGATTCCCAGTTCCTTCATCGACTTCCCATAAGACATTCGTTGATACGCAGCCTTATTTCGACACACATAAGTTAGAACTGAACCCCTTTAGTTCCAGAGGAAAAGTTTTATTCATTGATGGGAGATGAAGGGCTACCATAGCATTTAATTTCCATGGGGCTGACAGGGTGGATTGCAGAGTTTTAATGGCCTCTGTGGAGAAATCACGCTTACATGTATTATGTGTATTGATTTAACCTTTTCTGACTTTTCAGCATGCTTGAAACATTTTGACATCTACAGAGTTTTTTTCTGACTTTTGGGGCACATAAGTACAAAAATGGTTCAAATGGCTCTGAGCACTATGCGACTTAACTTCTGAGGTCATCAGTCGCCTGCTTAGAACTAATTAAACCTAACTAAACTAAGGACATCACACACATCCATGCCCGAGGCAGGATTCGAACCTGCGACCGTAGCGGCCGCTCGGCTCCAGACTGTAGCGCCTAGAACCGCACGGCCACAGCGGCCGGCACATAAGTACATCTAAGCTTCGTAATTGTATTATATGTAGAATTACATTTTGTTACAGTTATAACACATTTTAGTTCGTCGAAAGAGCATATTTATAGTCAAATAGGCGAACTTTTGTTTAGACCTAATTTCTTTAAAGTACTAGGTAATGCAGAAATAATGTAATTCTGGCCCCTCGCAATCGCCCAGTTACAAGTGTCCGACAGACACCTGTATGTGAGTACATTCAGATGTTCTTCTTTTTGAGGTTATGTTTCTCTTTGTTGTTGTTGTTGTTGTTGTTCTTCTTCTTCAATATGTCCCCCATCCATGTGTTCCTCATTTGCTCCCCCAATTAGTCCGCCTGTTTTGCCTGTTCTCTTGTAGAAGAGGGACTCTGCGTCAATTTCTTCTCTGCCCGTGAACTGCTGTCAGGTAAGTCAATAAAAATAAGTTTCAAAGATTGCCTTGCTATTATGCAGCAATAATATATCTTGTAAGTGCAAGCTCGTCTTCAAACATCCTTACTTATTAAGCAGAATATCCTCTGTTACATTCAGTTTTCGCGAAGTCCGTGGTTTCATTTCGGTTGGGTACTTCACTCTCTTTCACACAATACACACACACACACACACACACACACACACACACATACACACACAGTTTTTCGCGTGAGAATTCTCAGAGATAAAAATTTAAGTATGGCCATGAATACGCACTCTGCTCTTAAAGAGTTTTCTCGTTTTAGTTCTTTTGCTCCAACTGTGTGAGAACGCTGTTTCGAGGGCTGCTGGAAAGCATTTTCGCCGTCTTTGAGGAGGCGGCTGTGGATCTGAAAGGCGAGGGATTTGCAAGCGCCCATCAATATCGCCGCCAGCGCGCCGCCCCAGCCCCGCTGCCGCTAATACAGAAATCTCCCATCCCAGCCCCCCCCCCCTTACAACCCCATACTCTGCGTGAGTGGAGGGGGGAGGGGGCAGCGCTCCTTTCATTTCCGCGGCCGGGCGAGAAGTCTGCCGGCGCAAAATCGGCGCGCCGCTCCTACAGGTGTACAGGAGAGTCGCTGGCTGCCGCGGCAAGACGCGCTGGGTTTTGTTAAGATCGTGCGTCCTGCAGAAACGGGAGACATTTTAGTTCCGGAAACTCACGTTTCTCCTTCAGTCGCCTGTCTTCCTAGAACTCTGAGGCCCACAAACTTGAATCATGTGATGCTGGTACGACCAAGATTCGAAAGTCAACAGCGTACATTGTACAAGCAACAATAGCCCCACCTTCGAGAATACGACAATGCTGAGGCTGCTAAGCACAACAGATTATGCCACCAAGGCTAGATCGATTTAAGCAAGCTGTTATACATCTGTTAACCAACTTTATGAAGACAAGGAAACTATCACAGATTAAACCTTTCGATAACTCAGATCTGACAGTCACTAAATTTCAGTAGTCATACATCTAGACTCCCATGAAGATCCTCAGCAATAGATTACTGTGTATAGTATAAGAATATACGAGCAGTTGATGCAAGAAAAGGAGGCACTAATGTGAAGAGTGGAAGATTCAGAAACTGACTCAAGGTTTGGTACTTTGTGGTTTGGTGCTGCTCTCCATGCTGCTCTATCCTACGCAAGCCTCTTCATCTCCGAGTAACTACTGCAACCTACATCCTTATAAATCTGCTTAGTGTATTCATCTCTTGGTCTCCCTCTACGATTTTTACCCTCGACGCTACTCTCCAATGCTAAATTTGTGACCCCTTGATGCCTCAGAACATGTCCTACCAACCGGTCCCTTCTTCTTGTGAAGTTGTGCCATAAACTCCTATTCTCCCCAATTCTATTCAATACCTCCTCATTACTTATGTGATCTACCCATCTAATCTTCAGCATTCTTCTGTCGTACCACATTTCAAAAGCTTCTATTCTCTTTTTGTCTTAACTGTTTGTCGTCCGTGTTTCACTTCAATACATTGCTACTACACTCCATACAAATACTTTCAGAAAATATTCCTGACACTTAAATCTACACTCGATATTAAAAAATTTTTCTTCTTCAGAAACGCTCCTCTTGCCATCGCCAGTCTACATTTTATATCCTCTCTACTTCCACCATCATCAGTTCTTTAGCTGCCAAAATAGCAAAACTCATCTACTACTTTAAGTGCCCCATTTCCTACTCTAATTCCCTCAGAATTTAATACATTCCATCATCCTCGTTTGCTTTTGTTGATGTTCATCTTTTATCCTCCTTTCGAGACACTGTCCATTCCGTTCAACTGCTCTCCCAGGTCCTTTGCTGTTTCTGACAGAATTACAATGTCATCGGCAAACCTCAAAGTTTTTATTTCTTATCCCGGGACTTCAATTCCCGCTCCAATTTTTTTTCTTTTGTTTCCTTTGTTTCTTGCTCAGTATCCATATTGAATAACATCGAACACAGTCTACAACCCTGTCTCACTCCCTCCTCAACCATTGCTTCCCTTTCATGTCCCTCGACTCTTATAACTGCCCTCTGGTTTCTGTATAAGTTGTAAATATCGTATCGCTTCTTGTATTTTACCCCTGACACCTTAGAAATTCCAAAGAGAATATTCCATTCAACACTGTCAAAGGCTTTCTCTAAGTCTAAAAATGCTATTAACATAGGTTTGCCTTTCCTGAACCTATCTTGTATGAGAAATCGTATGGTCAGTATTTCCTCGCGCATTTCTACATTTCTCCGGAATCCAAACTGATCCTCCCAGAGGTCGTCTTTTACCAGTTTTTCCATTCTTCTGTAATGAATTCGTGTTAGTATTTTGCAACCGTGACGTGTTAAACCGACAGTCCGTAGTTTCACACCTGTCAGAACCTGCTTTCTTTTGAGTTGGAATTATGATATTCTTCTGGGAGTTTGAGAGTATTTCGGCTGTCTTATACATATTGTCCGCAGCTCGTGGTCTCGCGGTAGCGTTCTCGCGTCCCGGCTTCGATTCCCGGCGGGGTCAGGGATTTTCACCTGCCCCGGGATGACTAGGTGCCTTTGTGTCGTCTTCATCATCGTCATTACGGCCGGAGGAAGGCAACGGCAAACCACCTCCATTAGGACCTTTCCTAGCACGGCGGTGCGGATCTCAGGCATTGTTCCTCGACGCTCTGTCAAGAAGCATGGGACATCATTTCCATATACATATTGCTCTCCATATGGAAGTTTTGTCATGGCTTGCTCTCCCAAGGCTTTCAGTAGTTTTAACGGAAAGTTGTCTACTCCTGGGGCCTTGTTACGAGTTAAGTCTTTCAGCGCTCTGTCAGATTCTTCACTCAGTATCGTATCTCTTATCTCATCTTCATTTACGTCGTCTTTCATGATATTGCCCTCAAGTAAATATCGCTCGTACAGACCCTCTATTACTTTTCCATCTTTTTGCTTTCCCTCCTTTGGTTAGCGCTGGCTTTTCATCTGAGTTGCTGATATTCATACAGGTGGTTCTCTTGTCTCCAAAGGTCTCTTTCATTTTTCTGTACGTGGCATTATTTTTCCGCCAGTGATATATGCTTCTAAATCTACACGTTTGTCCTCCAAGTATTCGTGCTTAGCAGTTATGCATTTTCTGTCAAGCTCATTCCTCTGTATTCCCTTTCACCTGCTTCATTTACCACCCTGTTATATTTTCTCGTTTCATTAATTAAGTTCAATATCTGTTGCGTTACCCAAAGATCACTACTAACCCTCATCTTTTTACCTATTGGATTCTCTGCTGCCTTTACTATTTCATCTCTTAAAGCTACCCATTCTTTTTCTACTGTATTACTTTCTCCTGCTATTTTCAATCGTTGCCTGATGTTCCGGCTGGAACACAAACTATGGTTCTTTCAGTTTATCCAAGTCACATTGAACTATGTCAGAGTTCAGTTGGGTACGTGTACGATGTCGTCTGCCCTGCGTCGAATGTTATCTCGCTAGCTAGAATAGCTTGCACTTGAACTGTACGTCAGCAGATTACAATAATGGCACTCGTCGTGCTTTTATTTGACATGCACATACACTTCAAAATTAAAATAATTTTTATACGCTATGCGCAGTCGCATCCAACCACTTTCGCAATGTTCATACGTGGCAAAATTCAACCATTTTGAGATTAGCTCAGCTGAGATAACTATAAATATTATTCCTAAGCTCGGTTATCCTTGGGTGACAGAAGAAATATTGAATTTAATTTATGAAAGGAGAAAATATAAAAATGCAGTAAATGATGCAGGCAAAAAGGAATGCAAACGTCTCAAAAATGAGATCGACAGGAAGTGCAAAATGGCTAAGCAGGCATGGCTAGAGGACAAATGTAAGGATGTAGAGGCTTATCTCACTAGGGGTAAGATAGATACAGCCTACAGAAAAATTAAAGAGACCTTTGGAGAAAAGAGAGCCACTTGTATGAATATTAAGAGCTCAGATGGAAACCAAGTTCTAAGCAAAGAGGGGAAAGGGGAAAGGTGGAAGGAGTATATAGAGGGTCTATACAAGGGCGATATACTTGAGGACAATACTATGGAAATGGAAGAGGATGTAGACGAAGATGAATTGGGCGACACGATACTGCGTGAAGAGTTCGACAGAGCACTGAAAGACCTGAGTCGAAACAAGGCCCCGGGAGTAGACAACATTCCATTGGAACTACTGACGGCCTTGGGAGAGCCAGTTCTGACAAAACTCTACTATCTGGTGAGCAAGATGTATGAGACAGGCGAAATACCCTCAGACTTCTAGAAGAATACAATAATTCCAATCCCAAAGAAAGCAGGTGTTGACAGATGTGAAAATTACCGAACTATCAGTTTAATAAGCCACAGCTGCAAAATACTAACGCGAATTCTTTACAGACGAATGAAAAAACTGGTAGAAGCTGACCTCGAGGAAGATCAGTTTGGATTCCGTAGAAATACTGGAACACGTGAGACAATACTGACCTTACGACTTATCTTAGAAGAAAGATTAAGGAAAGGCAAACCTACGTTTCTAGCTTTTGTAGACTTAGAGAAAGCTTTTGACAATGTTGACTGGAATACTCTCTTTCAAATTCTAAAGGTGGCAGGGGTAAAAAACAGGGAGCGAAAGGCTATTTACAGTTTGTACAGAAACCAGATGGCAGTTATAAGAGTCGAGGGGCATGAAAGGGAAGAAGTGGTTGGGAAGGGAGTCGACAGGGTTGTAGCCTCTCTCCGATGTTATTCAATCTGTATATTGAGCAAGCAGTAAAGGAAACAAATGAAAAATTTGGAGTAGGTATTAAAATCCAGGGAGAAGAAATAAAAACTTTGAGGTTCGAAGATGACATTGTAATTCTCTCAGAGACAGCAAAGGACTTGGAAGAGCAGTTGAACGGAATGGACAGTGTCTTGAAAGGGGATATAAGATGAACATCAACAAAAGTAAGACGAGGATAATGGAATGTAGTCGAATTAAGTCGGATGATGCTGCGGGAATTAGATTAGGAAATGAGACACTTAAAGCAGTAAAGGAATTTTGATATTTGGGGAGAAAAATGACTGATGATGGTCGAAGTAGAGAGGATATAAAATGTAGACTGGCAATGGCAAGGAAAGCGTTTGTGAAGAAGAGAAATTTGTTAACATCGAGTATAGATGTGTCAGGAAGTCGTTTCTGAAAGTATTTGTATGGAGTGTAGCCATGTATGGAAGTGAAACATGGACAATAAATAGTTTGAACAAGAAGAGAATAGAAGTTTTCGAAATGTGGTGCTACAGAAGAATGTTGAAGATTAAATGGGTAGATCACGTAACTAATGAGGAGGTGTTGAATAGGATTGGGGAGAAGAGATGTTCGTGGCACAACTTGACTAGAAGAAGGTATCGGTTGGTAGGACATGTCCTGAGGCATCAAGGGACCACAAATTTAGCATTGGAAGGCAGCGTGGAGGGTAAAAATGGTAGAGGGAGACCAAGAGATGAATACACTAAACCGATTCAGAAGGATGTATGTTGCAGTAGGTACTGGGAGATGAAGGAGCTTGCACAGGATAGATTAGCATGGAGAGCTGCATCAAACCAGTCTCAGGACTGAAGACCACAACAACAACAACAAGCTCGGTTAGGCTCTAGCGATTGACAGTGACTTGAAGAGTCAATAACATCACTATCACCCACGGTTTACGTGTACACGCAAGGTACCAGTATTACCACCTTCAAAGGTACACGTAACATGAAACGTCCCCTTTGAACAATTTATACATGACTGTGCTTAACCTGTCACACAATATTTTGTTAGCGCAACGCAATCTGACTTTCAAAATTCCCTACAAAAGAATGGCCCTGACTAACATTAAACTATACCTTTCACAAATCACTTACCTCACAAAAATCTTCGCTGCTCAAGCTATTGCAATACAGCGAGCGCCACTACTGCCAGCTAAATAAAAGATTCAAACTATGGAAGGCACTAACTACTGATAGGGATAGTTAGCAAATGAAAGATATTAATAGAGAACAAACAATGTATTTACCTTGATATCATCATATATAAATATAGCAGTTCATGACAAATTTCAAAACTCCGCCATCTCTCTCCCCACATCCACCACTGCTGGCGGCTCACCTCCAACTGCGCAACGCTACGCGCTGTTCACAGCCAGCTGCCGCTGCCCAACACTACAATGGCGAGTATTACAACAATGCAAAGCAGCCACAGACTGCACACAGCACAGCCAGTGATTTTCATACAGAGTTGGAGTTACCAATAAAAAAACCTAAACAGCCTACTTACATAGCCCCCATGCTCCCCACAAAAAATTTTACAAATTGGTTTGGGCAGTGGCCAATACAGATTTGAAAAAATTTTTCATAATTACAATAACAAAGAAATCAAATGCACACGCTTATTGATACAATGTTGGTCAAAAGCTAAAATTTTCTCACAGTCCATAAAGATAGTCCTAATCATTCATCATAACAGTAATTACAGGTTTTTTTTCACAAAGTCTCATTAGTAAAAGAAATTGCACACAGAAGTAGTGGATTTCCATGCAGTCTTGAAGAAGTAGTGTTGTCCTTCCAACGGAAAGACAGTGCTGACTCTTGACATGCATACAGGTAATGGGCCACAACAGAGCAAACCCACAGCAGAGTCATTCGAAGTTTGGAAGAATATTGGTAGGTAGGTCATCACAGAGCAGACCCACTAGAGTCCTGGTAGAGATTGTGGTATTGGTGGGCCACCAGAGGTGCAGACCCACTGCAGTCCTTGTAGAAATAATGGTATTGATGGATCATCAAAGATGTAGACCCACTGTAGTCCTTGTAGAGATAATGGTACTGGTGGGTCATCAAAGATGCAGACCCACTGTAGTCCTTGTAGAGATAGCCAGCAGCCATCTGTTGTGACTGTGCAGGTGCACAATCACCATCGAAGAGTCTTGCGGATAATATAGCAAGTCCATAAACCACCACTTGTGCACTCACAAAGTTTTTGAAATTGTCCTTAGAACCAGCAATGCTGTTATCCAGTCCCTTGCTGAATTATTAACACATGTGCAAACACTAACAGTCCCTACTTCTCACATATTGTCCATATACTATGACCAACAGAAACGTGTGCAGTGTAATGTAACTAACAAGTTAATAATATCATGAACTGGTGACAATTACAATTTTATAACATAAGAATACAATTACAAAGGTACAAAATACATCATTAAAAACATAATAATACAGATAACATTTGTAGTAATATGGGCTTTACAAAAGAATCGAAATAACATATACATCAGTGTTACAGGAATTATGACATAAGTACATACATAAAAGATCAGAGTAACTTTCGAAACAGCAACTTCACACATGAGCATTAACACAAAACAGAATAAATAATGTCTAAACATCTTTACAAAGTAAATAACACATTATTAATGCCAATTGTATTTGAGGATAACAGTATTCCTCATAATAGTGAATGTAACTTAGTATTAGAAGAGAAAAAAGTTCTATGAAACAGTACACAGAGACAGGAAGAAAACAAATACACAAGGGTACACAAACATATAGTGGGATAACACAAAAGGGGAAGAAGGACAGGGTTTGTTTACTGCAGTATTTTGCGTGGAGATCTCCCTTTGTTCATCATTATTCCCAAAAAGTCCTATCTAAGCCTGCTTTCTGTATTCTGTTCATATTTCTTTCAAAATAATTATTTCTGATTGTACAATACTCATTTGGGCCCAAATCTTTTTATATAACTTCGCAATGCATTCTTTACCTATTCTCCATAGTCAGTTTCTCATATAGTCTACCCCCTCTTAAGCTAATTTAAATCTACTGAGCTCAGATGCTAAACTAAGGGACGAGGCAATGCAGCAGCACATAAAACAATTAATATAAACAGCAATGAAAAAAAAATGGAAAATCGCAAAGCAAGCTACAGTAAATCTAAATTACCAAGCAATTCAACGTGCTGTGTGCAGTCTGTGGCTGCTTTGCATTGTTGTAATACTCGCCATTGTAGTGTTGGGCAGCGGCAGCTGGCTGTGAACAGCGCGTAGCGTTGCGCAGTTGGAGGTGAGCCGCCAGCAGTGGTGGATGTGGGGAGAGAGATGGCGGAGTTTTGAAATTTGTCATGAACTGCTATATTTATATATGATGATATCAAGGTAAATACATTGTTTGTTCTCTATTAATATCTTTCATTTGCTAACTAACCCTATCAGTAGTTAGTGCCTTCCATAGTGCCATGGCGATCCTCCATATGAAATGTCCCCTTTGAACAATTTATACATGACTGCGCTTAACCTGACACACAATATTTTGTTAGCGCAACGCAATCTGACTTTCAAAATTCCCTACAAAAGAATGGCCCTGACTAACATTAAACTATACCTTTCACAAATCACTTACCTCACAAAAATCTTCGCTGCTCAAGCTATTGCAGTACAGCGAGCGCCACTACTGCCAGCTAAATAAAAGATTCAAACTATGGAAGGCACTAACTACTGATAGGGATAGTTAGCAAATGAAAGATATTAATAGAGAACAAACAATGTATTTACCTTGATATCATCATATATAAATATAGCAGTTCATGACAAATTTCAAAACTCCGCCATCTCTCTCCCCACATCCACCACTGCTGGCGGCTCACCTCCAACTGCGCAACGCTACGCGCTGTTCACAGCCAGCTGCCGCTGCCCAACACTACAATGGCGAGTATTACAACAATGCAAAGCAGCCACAGACTGCACACAGCACAGCCAGTGATTTTCATACAGAGTTGGCGTTACCAATAAAAAAACCTAAACAGCCTACTTACAACATATACAGTACAACTTCAATTACTTAACGTATTATCAAAACTACTGCTTCAAATGTCAATTCTGTTATTTGCAAAGACTCTCAAAAACCCTTTTAGTTTCTATAGCAAAACTATTCTTAATAGCAAACTACTGTAACTAATGCAAAGTCGTACCTTCACACTAGGGTAATACGACGTAATTCAGTTTAATTAACCCGGCAAAATGTTAAAGGATTGTCGGTTTATTCTCATATGCTACTACTGATTGCAGAATACATTGACACCCTTTTTAAAATGATTCAAAGTAAACTGCTTTAGTATCTTTTGTATGTAATTATTCCTCGAGTCTTCGTATTTTGCGTAAAAATATGTCTTTTATTTTGTTGACTCAAGGATAAAATAAACTTTCACACTCAGATACTACTACTATGTAAATAAATCTTTGGTCTGGAATTCTTAACACTGAAATATTAACGATATTTCTTATTTAACTTTACTTTTTCACCTCCAATTTGGAGTTACTTGCAGTCAAACATGATCTTTTTTACTAATTTTCAAGTGTTTATCCATTTAATTACCGTGAGTTCGCATGTCATGACACAAAGAACAACAAATACTGTTATACGTCAGACGCAGTCGCAAATAGTTTCTTGTATGCAAACCGCTTACACCCACACTACGAAATTAGGGGACGAATTTTTAAGTTTTACTTGCTTTACCCAATTTGGGCTCACATATTTTATAATTTATTGGTAAATTCCAATTCTCAATACGCTTTCTGAACACACTTGCGATCGAGTGACAGGAAGAAAACTACGCCCCCTAGAACGGAATAAAAAATAAAAAATAAAAAAAGGCCTGTCACTGCAGTTGAATAGTAATTCAAAGATCAACCACTTCAGGCGTTGACTATACGCAGTCCCACTACTTCAATCAAATTACGGAAGTCACTCGTCACAGATCCCTTCAATAGTGCCTCATAATATGGTTCCAACGTTTCTGACCTTCGATTCCTTTACTTTACATGTTAGGGCAGATCGCAGACTTCATAAAATACACTGCGTGCAATAGCAAAGTAAGATACAGTTCCCAATCTATGAGTCGTTGGCGACTGCCAAACAAAATATAAATTACATCGAGACCTCTGCTCGGAAACCACAGTAATCCTACAACCAACAACCATCAAATAAGCGCGAATTCTGTCACCCCAGAGTTGGTCAGCATATTCACTGACATCCTTCCATGGAAATGTAGGACCTCAAAAGTCCAAATAAGCTAACTTACACTAGAATTATACAGCCTCACAATCACACAGCTTACTACACCAGCTCCTAATTCAAATAGGCGAACTCCCTAATGCACGTGGCTTCATTCGTAGCGTAATTAATCAAATTATAGCATGCGGACCTCACTACTAAATTTCTAAAACGTACAAATTTCGGAACGAGATAACTGCGACCTCTCTCAGCAGTTGGACGTATTGATCCAGGCAAACTGTTAGTAATGTTGTCTCTCGTCGGACGATCTGCTGCGTCCTGTTGGCAAAACGGGGACTCAACTAACTGTCTGACAATGTCAAGAACTCCGGGAACCATATTACAGAAAAAATACAACGATTTTTTTGACTTCACAATTACGTTCACATTGTAGAAAATAGCTCTAGCGGCGTCTTATAGCTGCCAAATATCTGGGTTGTTGGACTATTTCCGGCCTCCGCCTTCGCCGCTGCACAATCTCTGCTTCGCTGCAGAGATAATGGGTTTTGCAGCCGTTTGTCGATCTAGATGTCTACAACATATATACAAAAATGCTTAGGCAACAATTACAACATGATTACATTAAAACCCTTCGTATGGCTTCTCTGTAACTCACGTGACGTAGCAGATTTGTGGACGTTAACAACGTGTTTTAATGAACGTCAAATATGACACAGCACAACATCGAATTAAATATCTACATTTTTGCAGTTTATTCAGGTTAAATCTACAATTCATAACCACTAAACGGTGGTCACAGTCCACATCTTCACCTGGAAATGTCTTACAGTTTGAAATCTGATTACTAAATCTGTGTCTAAGCATTATATAATCAACCTACAACCTTCCGGTGTCTCCAGATCTCTACCACGTGTACTTTCTTCATTCTGGAATTTTAAACCAAGTGTTAGCTATGACTAAATTAAGCTCTGTGCGAAATTCCACCAGGCGGCTTCCTCTTTCATTCCTTTCCCTCAGTCCATATTCACCTACAACTTTTCCTTCTCGTCCTTTCCCTACGATCGTGTCCTAGTCCCCGATGACTATTAAATTTTCGTCTCCCTTAGCTATCTGAACAATTACTTTCATCTCATCATACATGTACCTAATCTCCTCCTCATCTGTGGAGCTAACTGCCATACAAACTTGTACTGCTGTGGTGGGTGTGGCTTCGTGCCCGTCTTGCTGCAATAATGCGTTCACTGTGCTGTTCATAGTGACTTATCCACTTTTCTATTTTTTTACTCATTATTAAACCTTCTCCTGCATTTCCCCAGTTTGATTTTGTATTTATACTCCTGTATTCACCTTACTAGAAGTCCTGTTTCTCCTGCCAACAAACTTGACTAATTTCCACTATATCTGACTTCAACCAATCTATTTCCCTACCCGATTAAGGGCATTCCATCTAAGATCCGGAGAACGCCAGTTTTGTTTCTCCTGATAACGATGTCCTCGTTAGTAGTCCCCACTAGCAGATCCGAATGGGGGCTACTTTACGTCCGGAATATTTTACCCAAGAGGGTGCCATCATCATTAAACCATACAGTAAAACTACATGCCCTCGGGAAAAATTACGAATATAGTTTCTTCTTGTTTTCAGCTGTTCACAGTTCCAGCACAGCAAGGTCGTTTTGTTTGTGTTACAAGGGCAGATCAGTGAGTCATCCAGGCTTTTCTCCCTGCAACTACTGAAGAGGTTATTGCCCCTCTTCAGGAAGCACACGTTCACACGTTTGTCTGGCCTCTCAAAAGATGCCTTTCCGTTGTGGTTGCACCTACGGTACGGCTATCTGTATCGCTGGGGCACGCAAGCCTCGAGTCATGGGGCTGACAACAAGAGTAAATGTCGTAATTGTTTTAAAAATACGTATGTGAACTGTCAGTCAGGACAAACAAACAGCAAAATGCGCTTTGTCTTGGCTAATATGTGTCACTCAAATGCAGAATGAATTATAATATGGTTCAATAAATAAGGTAAGAAGTGCATTAATTTGTCTGCAAAAACACCACCGAATTTAACTGTGTGTGCAGATAGAAGTGACAGGAAAAGCTTTCACACGGCGCCGGTAAATGGAGGCAGCCGTGACGTGACGTTTCAGAATTCAGTTTCAGGGTGGTGGTGTTGATGGATACGTAGTCGGCTTCTAAACTGCAGTGAACTTTTAAAGTGAACTACCCCAACAGCAATTCATTGTAAGCTAATGGAAGTTAACCGAGCGAGTGTAATGACACGAAAACGTTGGTGTTCGTGTTTTTCTTTATTTTTTTCTGTGTATTTATGAGTAGTCGCCAGTTTCGACCATAATGACTCATCATAATCGGAACCAGTATCTTATTACGAAAGTAACATGTAATATCATCGTCTAGTGCTCATCGTGGTTACTCAAAATCAGCTGATTTTATATCCAAGAAATATTTCTCGTTGACGTGCTACCTAGATGCGTTATACGTATTTTAAACGGCGTGAGTGGTGAGTCATAAAGAATTTTGTTGCTATTAAGTGCGGGTTTAGTCCTATTATTCATTACATCTAACGCCAGTTGTATGTTACTTAAAGCACTGCTACTGAATACACATGCGAACAGTAAAACAACTATTGAGTACCAGTGTGTGTTCAGTTGATTTATGCATACAAGATGATGCTGAAATAAACATTAAATCCACTAAGATCACTGAATTATCCTTTCTTCCAGGAGTGCTAGCTTTAAAGATATACAGGAAAACTATTGTGAAGGTATAAGATAAGGTAGTGGTGGAAATAAGTTTCTGAGGCCAGTACGTGATATATCTCAGTCGGTAGAGCACCTGCCTGAAAGGCAAACGTTCGAGACCCTATCCGGAGGACAGTTTTAGTCTGCCCCGGAGATTCAAATCAGCACCCACTCCACGGCAGAGAGAAAATTCATTGTGGAAGTTCGTTGTCTGTCGAACTGATAATTGAGAGCTAGACACCGGCTTGATTAGTGTAACTCTAGTTTCAGTATTGTACTGCACGCCTCTTCTATATACTCCAACGATGTATCCATTTCTAGTTATTATCAAATGTCTCTTGTTGCCTAAGTTTGGGGACAATGTAGTCCTGTTGACTTTGGAGTCGTCAGACATCAGACATCTGATGAAATGCACAAAGTTGAGGGAAAAAAAAGATGTTTACTATGTGAGAGGTAATATATCCACATTTATCGATTCTAATTTACTGAATCCTCGAGAAGTTTCAAGTAGTCTGTCCTGGAAGAGACATGCACTGGGCACCTACAAGAAACGCTTATTATTTTCTATACAAACACTAAAGACGCATCTCCTTCAAGTGGACTCCCGAAGATGAAAGCGGCGCCTTCCCCCTCAGACCCAACATAGCGAACAAGCTGCCGTGTGAAAGGGCAATAACACGCGCGTGTTCCCCTCGAGAGGACGTCCACAGGGAAAGATTACACGGCGCCATTTCCCCCGTGGGTTGTTCTGGGCCGTTCCCTCGCCAGGCTATGAGCAGCAACAACAACGCTCATCTTCCCCTCGTATTCTTCCACCTTACGTTGCTGTAACCACGCAGGAGCCGGACGTTTATCTTACAACACGAGCTAAATCTGTTCAGGAAGATACAAACAAAGCAACTGGGGAAACTGCACTGCCATTCACGTTCAATGTAGGGAACTGTAACACTGGGAAGAAAAAAATGCTGGACGACAGAAAATGTTTAAAACGAAGAAATGGGACTCTTTTCCCTCGTTTTGCTTAAAGTGAAATATTTCTTGAGTATTCGGACCTAAAAAATGTATACCCATGAAAGTTTTATATAATGAGATAACAATTTGTACCGTAACTTTGGGTTCTGTGAATAGGTTATAGATTTGAACTCCAGAGTAGCATTAAATTGGGTGCCGTGATGATAATTAAAGGATATTGTGGGATCCTATATAAGTGGCAGATTAAGATTGGGGCCATCCACATCTAGCCTAATACCCAAGAATATATAGACACAACCCTTTAACCGTTGTTCTTCAGAATTAGAACACTCTGAAAGCAAAATGCAGCAGAAGGGAAATTGGTATGATGTCTTTACTGTGGCTGGATATGCTAAGGATTACCATTTTGTCGCTGCAGTACAAAACAGACCGGGGTAACGCCGTCTATATTACACGGGCAGGGTGACTCTACTGCCATTACCGCTGGATTTTATGCAACCCGCAAAACGTTCAAATTCCAAGTGTAAATCTTCTTAATCTCTCTCACACTACGTGCAAACTGTTAGGCTTACAGAAAAATGAACTTGACTCTTTTGTCGGAAATTTAATGTCGTTAAATTTTGTAGCGGAAACCTTTTTCAGTAGAGGGTGTAGTTTTTCGAATTATTCAAGAAAAATGCACAAAAGAGACCTTCAAACGCGGTTTTCGTGAATAATGCGAAAACAATTGTCTGAAGCGAAAGCGTGCCCCAGTACAAAATTTATCTGCATTAAATTTCCTACAAAAAGACCCATGTTAATTTTTTCTGTAGGACTAACACACTCTTCTTCTTAAGTTGCCAATCCTAAGATTGATTTGCAGCAGCTCTCCATTCAGTGCGATTGTCGGCCAGCCTCTTCAATTCCGTGAAACTTCCGCATCCTAGGTCCTGCATTATCTGGCTTATGTACTTTCTTCTAGGTCTGCCTCTTGCCCTTTTGCCCTCCACAAGGCCTTCCGTTATAGTGTGGAGAAGACTTTCATGTCTCAGAATGTGTCCCATCCATATATCTCTCCTCTTCTTGACCGTCTTCCAAAGAACTGGAACTTCCTCCGCTGTCTGCAGGACTTCTTCATTTGTCATCCTGGCCGTCCATGGAATTTTTAACATCCTTCGCAGACACCACATTTCGAATCCTTCAATCCTTTTCCTTAACTAGAGCTTGTTTCATATTCATATTATGGCTGCTGATACTTGAGAAATCTAATTAGATCTTTAATGAAGTGGTTTCTCCTTGCCTTCTTCATTCTATGCCGTTGGCCATCATGTGGCTCTTCCGCCTTTAGGGACAGTTTCCCATCCCAAGGACAAGAGAGTGCCCTGCCTCTACCTGCTCATCCGCCCTCCTAGGAGGCCGTTTCGCTTGGTAGAGGGTGTCTCCTTATTCCGGGAGATACTCGGTCGCCATATCCTCGTTAGTGGTAACAGGGAGTACCGTGCAGCAATCCTTGGCTGCAACTCGTGAAGGTGAGGTTGGCATTTGTATGGAGAGGCTGTTTGAGACGCATCACGTACCTTACACCCCTAACACACTCATGCTCATAGATTAAGTATAATTGCAGAATGTGTTGCCACACAACGTGGCACTACACAAAACTGGTGCTAATAGCATAGGTACATAGGGAACACATACGAGACACATCCGTAAGTCTACGGTATTGCTGATAAGTTGAGAAAACTGTCCCGAAACATATGTGCTACAAAACGCCACTGTTTCCTGCGCATGTAACCCGACATCAATATACGATATGATCACCACGCACATGTAGACAGGCCGCACAACAGTAGAGTCACCCTGCCCGTGGAATACAGACGGCGTTACCACGGGCTGTTTTGTACTGCAGCGACAAAATGGTAATCCTTAGCATATCCAGCCACAGTAAAGACATCATACCAATTTCCCTTCTGCTGCATTTTGCTCTCAGAGTGTTCTAATTCTGAAGAACAACGGTTAAAGGGTTGTGTCCATATATTCTTGGGTATTAGGCTAGATGTAGATGGCATACTCTGGATCTGGTGGTCGAATATCTGCTGGGGTATAGCCTCCCATTCTTGCTCCAGTGCCTGTCGGAGCTCCTGAAGTTTCGTGGGGGTTTGAAGACGTGCAGCGATACGTCGACCGAGAACATCCCAGAGGTGCTCGATGGGGCTTAGGTCTGGAGAACAGGCAGGCCACTCCATTCGCCTGATATCTTCTGTTTCAAGGTACTTCTCCACGATGGCAGCTCGGTGGGGCCGTACGTTATCATCCGTCCGGAGGAAGGTGGGACCCAATGCACACCTGAAAAGGCGGACATACTGGTGCAAAATTAGGTACCGATACACGAGACCTGTTACAGTTCCTCTGTCAAAGCCATGCAGGGGTGTACGTGCAACAATCATAATCCCACCCCACACCATAAAACCACGACCTCCACATAGGCCCCTTTCAAGGACATTAAAGGGTTCCTGGTTTACGCCAGATGAAAACCCGGCGAGAATAACTGTTCAGACTATACCTGAACTCGTCCATGAACATAACCTGAGAACACTGTTCCAATGTCCTTGTACTGTGTTCTTGACACCAGGCTTTACGGGCTCTGCAGTGACCAGGGATCAGTGGAATGCACCTTGCAGGTCTCCGGGCGAATAAACCATGTCTGTTCAGTCGTGTGTAGAATGTGTGACTGGAGGCAACTGTTCCAGTGCCTGCGGTAAGGTCCAGAGCACGGCTACCTGCAGTACTCCGTGGCCATCTGCGGGTACTCATGGTGAGATATCGGTCTTATTGTAGTGTTGTACACTGTGGACGTCCCGTACTGTAGCGCCTGGACACGTTTCCTGTCTGCTGGAATCGTTGCCATAATCGTGAGATCACACTTTGTGACACACGGGGGGACCGTGCTATGACCTGCTGCGTTTGACCAGCCTCCAGTCGCCCTAATATTCTATCCCTCATAACGTCATCAATATGTGTTCCTTGAGCCATTTTCAACACACAGTCACCATTAGCACGTCTGAAAACATCTGCACACTTACTCGCGCACCGTTCTCTGACATGCACTAATACACCTCTGCGTATGTGGACTGCTGCCAGCGTTCGGTAGCGTTCTCGCTTCCCACGCCCGGGTTCCCGGGCTCGATTCCCGACGGGGTCAGGGATTTTCTCTGCCTCATGATGACTGGGTGTTGTGTGCTGTCCTTAGGTTAGCTAGGTTTAAGTAGTTCTAAGTTCTAGGGGACTGATGACCATAGATGTTAAGTCCCATAGTGCTCAGGGCCATTTTAACCATTTTTTGACTGCTGCCAGCGCCACAGTGTGACGACCTCAGGTCAAATGCACCACATGGTCATACCCCGAGGTGATTTAAACCTGCAAACCGCCCACCATAGCGTCGTTTCACCATGTATCAGCGTTATTCTTAGTTTATGACCATGAGCGTAGTTTGCATGTTGCGACCGAGAGAATATGAAAATCTTCCAGAAGATTGTGTTATGCCGCGTGTAGGAGGAGGGATGTCTAGCAATGTGCGTTGGAATTAGCCAGCAGCAGGCTGATGATCTATGGAGACTGCAGATTATCATTCCACGAAAATTGTGTTCCCGTCGATCAGGATCTCACAACGGTCATGTGAATTTGAAATCAATTAGTTCACGTAGGCCATACACTGTGCTATTCAGGAACTCAACAACCCCACGCAACTAGAACCTGCGACGACAGTGCTCAGAACCATTTGAACCAAGATCGCGCCCAATGTTGCAAGAAACGCCAACGACGGACACGAGTGGCAACTCTTAGTGTTTTAAGCTGAGTTAGGGTCTGCGTACAGCATCGCGATGGACATACAAGTCCGCTTCTGGAGGCTTCGAAAAGAACGAAAGCTTCCTGACTGCATTCGTCATCCTCATATAGACCTAGATCCTAGACTGATTGTATGGAGCGCCAGTGAGTGCACAACGTGGCCATTTCTGGTATGGGCAGCCAGTAATTTGTAGGCCACCGTTAAAATTGTGAAGTTTTAAGGTCAGCTGCTAAGCACTCGGAGATCTCAGAGACATTATCTTTCAGCAAAATAACGCAAGATCTGAGATTGCCAATGCTGTTCTGCTCTACCTCGATACAACGTATGTTCGCCTTTTAATCAGGAGCAGATTCTCCAGCGCTGCCGAGAGACCTGCATGCCACCGCTCGCCAGAGTGACGAACTCTGGCATACTTCTGAAAAAAAAAATGGTTCAAATGGCTCTGAGGACTATGGGACTTAACTCCTGAGGTCAGCAGTCCCCTAGAACTTAGAACTACTTAAACCTAACTAACCTAAGGACATCACACACATCCATGCCCGAGGCTGGATTCGAACCTGCGACCGTAGCGGTCGCACGGTTCCAGACTATAGCGCCTAGAACCGCTCGGCCACAAAGGCCAGCCTTACTTCTGAATCGGCATGGAATGAAGTACCAGTATCCCTCTTAGAAGATAATTTTCACTCTACATCCATCTAAATTAAAGCCACTGTTGCCGCCAGAAGTTCCAAAGGTTAAAGCTAAATTTCGCACACTGTAAACCCCCAAATCACGCTCAATCTGGATCATGCAACCTTCCCACTACAACGGTATACGTACGATAAGTAAACTTTTGTGTATTGGTATATTTACCGGAGTTGAAATTTTAACAGAAAGCAGTATAATGTAACTAATGATATTTTAGCTATGTGTCTCGGAGATATGAACATACCACTACTGGTTTGTGGTACTGCACATGATGAAATTAATGCAGTATGTACCAAATTAATTACGTGCTATTAGGTACGTGTTGTTGTTGTTGTTGTGGTCTTCAGTCCTGAGACTGGTTTGATGCAGCTCTCCATGTTACTCTATCCTGTGCAAGCTTCTTCATCTCCCAGTACCTACTGCAACCTACATCCTTCTGAATCTGCTTAGTGTATTCATCTCTTGGTCTCCCCCTACGATTTTTACCCTCCACGCTGCCCTCCAATACTAAATTGGTGATCCCTTGATGCCTCAGAACATATCCTACCAACCGATACTTTCTTCTGGTCAAGTTGTGCCACAAACTTCTCTTCTCCCCAATCCTATTCAATACTTCCTCATTAGTTATGTGATCTACCCATCTAATCTTCAGCATTCTTCTGTAGCACCACATTTCGAAAGCTTCTATTCTCTTCTTGTCCAAACTATTTACCGTCCATGTTTCACTTCCATGTTACGTGTTATAGTTGCCTTATATTATCAATCCACTCATAGTGCAGCATTATACTTATTCACATCTATTGTTAGTGCTGTGTTGACGAAGGATATCAATCAGGTTTTCACAAGTTTTCTTACGTTTATAGCCAATTGTAGGATAGACAAGCACACCACTGCTTCCGAAACTGTATCTCCTTTAAGCTTTTACATTGGACACCTGAGAACTCTCACGGTCGCTTGTTATTGCGGTGAAATAAAGTAATGTAATGTAGACCTCAGAACACAAAAAGTTTGCCGCCACCCAGAATTCTAAGTCTAGCCATCTGAATTATGTGGCAACATGCGGGATGTCGAAGTGTCCGCAGGAAGTTTTTACTCGTTGTCTAGTGGCAGTCAGCTCTCAGCCGTGTTGTGAAGCGGACGTGCGCTGGGCTCTGTACGGCGCTCCGCCAGCCGGCCGTTCTTTACTCGCGCGGGTAGTGGTATTGCAGTGTAAAGAGATCCCCTCGAACGACGATGGTGCTTTCTTACAGAAAGTCCATGATTAAAGTCACGTTCGATGCGCAGTACGCACGACCTAACGCATACGAAGGAGAGGGATTCCTGAGTGAAGTAATGCAAGGCGATGCACAGGAACTTATCGGTATACATCTTTCGATCGTCTCCAGCACAGTTTACCTGAAACTTGTCGATGAAGCAGCGTACGAACGATTTCTTCGCCGTTTAAATTTGACATGCTTCTTTCGCTGCTTCTGCAACAGTACTCTGACCATTTTTTGTACCACGGGGAATCAGCTCCGTCGTTTGTTAATTTATTTGGTATAAATTTCGCAATTGCTGTCGATACTATTTCTTTGAATTGAAGCTACATCTGGTATCCACTTATCGGCGCATTGTTCATTCTCTTAAGAGAACACTTATCCGCTTTTTTGAATAGATAAATGTTTCGTTTATATTTGGAGCATTTGGGAGTTATGGTATTCAGTCTTGCTACTACAACCTTGTATCCGTTTTGATGCTCGCTATTAGCTGAGGATTATTTGTTGCTAAGAGATCAGGTGTGTTTTCACAATCATTTACTTTTCGCATCGGCCCATGAAGTAACTGCTCGAAATAATTTCCAGAGCTTTTAGCACAATTTCGGATGATGTTTTATGCGTACCTCCGGATTTAAACATGTATTGCCGTCAAAATTTCGAGGGTAAATAAAAGTCACCACCAAGTATAATTGTGTGAGCCGTGTACATGTTTGAAATTAAACTCAAGTTTACTTTGAACCTTTCAACAATTGTATCATATGAGTTGTAAGTTCGGTAAAAGGATCCAACTATTATATTATTCCGGTTGCCAACAATGACCTCAATCCTACATTAGTTTCGATACGAGATAATCTACTCCTAACAGCAACAAACACGCCACCGCCAATAAGTTTAGTCTATATTTTCTCAACACCGTTAAATCCTTCGTAAAAATTTCGGCTGAACTCATCTCCTGCATTATCGAGCTCTCTCTGCCTATAACGATTTGAATATAGGTGCTGTCTGATAGCGCTTGGAGCTCTGGTACTTTTCCAATACAGCTACGGCAATTTAAAACTGTTATACCGATGGTTCCCAGATCTACCTTCTTCCTGTGTTCGACCTGCAACATTTGAGACTAGAGACCTTTTTGTGTACATATGTACGACTTTGTGTCTGTTCTGTCGGAGACGTCCGTTTATATATGTGTGTGTATGACAGGATGACGGCTCCATGATATATGCTTCGGTGCGGATGCATTAATATCGTCCGAACTCGTAGGGGAGTCAATCATTTGCGAGTAGCGGGTCAATGGACAAGGGACTCCGCATTTCAGCTTGCGATAAGTTGGAAATTTATGTCGGTCTGCTATTGTGTTCGTATGCCCGAAACGGTTAAGGCAATCGCAGATGACAAATTGCGTTCGTATGGAGTATCGTCTCAGTTGTGTGACTGGATTCGTGATTGCCTCTTAGAGAGATCACAGTTCGTAGTGGTAGACGGTAAAACATCAAGTAGAAGTGATATCTGGCGTTCCGCAAGGTCATGTCATAGGCCCTCTGCTGTTCCTGATTTACATGAATGATCTAGGTGATAATCTGAGCAGCCCCCTTAGATTGTTTGCAGATGACGCTGTAATTTACCGTCTAGTAAAATCATCAGACGATCAATTCCAATTATAAAATGATCTCGAGAGAATTTCTGTATGGTGCGAAAAGTGGCAATTGGCACTAAACAAAGAAACGTGCGAGGGCATCCACATGGGTACTAAAAGAAATCCGATAAATTTTGGGTATACGATAAATCGCACAAATCTAAGGGCTGTCAGTTCGACTAAATACCTAGGAATTACTATTACGAGCAACTTAAATTGGAAAGACCATATAGATAATATTGTGGGAAAGGCGAAACAAAGACTGCGCTTTGTTGGCAGAACAGTTAGAAGATGCGACAAACCCACTATAGAGACGGCCTATGTTACACTTGTCCGTCCTCTGCTGGAATATTGCTGCTCGGTACGGGATCCTTACCAGGTAGGATTGAAGGAGAACATCGAAAAAGTGCAAGGAAGGGCAGCTCGTTTCGTGTTATCGCGGAATAGGGGTGAAGGAGTCACTGATATGATACGTGAGTTGTGATGGCAGTTACTGAAACAAAGGCGGTTTTATTTGCGGCGAGATCTATTAACGAAATTTCAGTCACCAACTTTCTCTTCCGAATGCGAAAATATTTTTATTTGTGACGCCCACCTACGTAGAGAGAAATCATCATAATAATAAAATAAGAGAAATCAGAGCTCGAACGGAAAGATTTAGGTGTTCCTTTTTCCCACGCGCCATTAGAGAATGGAATATTAGAGGAGTAGTATGAAAATGGTCGATGAATCCTCTGCCAGGCACTTAAGTGTGAATTGCACAGTGACCATGCAGATGCAGATGTAGATGTAGACAAGCAGTAAGTATGGATTCGAGTTCCGGTCCGGCACAAGTTTACAACTTTCGCCACTAAATTTCCACAGCGCCTTTGAATTTCCACAATGACTTGTGCACTATAAGTCACCAGTTTCCCACCCACCCATACACTCTCCTTCCTATTCCTCTTTTTCATATGTGAAGTGCATATACACTACTGGCCATTAAAATTGCTACACCACGAAGATGACGTTCTACAGACGCGAAATTTAACCGACAGGATATGCAAATGATTAGCTTTTCAGAGCATTCACACAAGGTTGGCGCCGATGGCGACACCTACAACGTGCTCACATGAAGAAAGTTTCGAACCGATTTCTCATACACAAACAGCAGTTGACCGGCGTTGCCTGGTGAAACGTTGTTGTGATGCCTCCTGTAAGGAGGAGAAATGCGTATCATCACGTTTCCGACTTTGATAAACGTTGGATTGTAGCCTATCACGACTGCGGTTTATCGTATCGCGACATTGCTGCTCGCGTTGGTCGCGATCCAATGACTGTTGGCAGAATATAGAATCGGTGGGTTCAGGAGGGTAATACGGAACGCCGTGCTGGATTCCAACGGCCTCATGACAGGCATCTTATCCGCATGGCTGTAACGGATCGTGCAGCTACGTCTCGATCCCTGAGTCAACAGATGGAGACGTTTGCAAAACAACAACCGTCTGCACGAACAGTTCGACGACGTCTGTAGCAGCATGGACTGTCAGCTCGGAGACCATGGCTGCGGTTACCCTTGACGCTGCATCACAGACAGGAGCGCTTGCGATGGTGTACTCAACGACGAACCTGGATGCACGAATGGCAAAACGTAATTTTTGCGGATGAATCCACGTTCTGTTTACAGCATCATGATGGTCGCATCCGTGTTTGGCGACATCGCGGTGAACGCACATTCGAAGCGTGTATTCGTCGTCGCCATACTGGCGTATCACCCGGTGTGATGGTATGGGGTGCCATTGGTTACACGTCTCGGTCACCTCTTGTTCGCATTGACGGCACTTTGAACAGTGGACGCTGCATTTCAGGTGTGTTACGACCCGTGGCTCTACCCTTCATTTGATCCATGCGAAACCCTACATTTCAGCAGGATAATGCACGACCACATGTTACAAGTCCTGTACGGGCCTTTCTGGATACAGAAAATGTTTGACTGCTGCCCTGGCTAGCACATTCTCCAGATCTCTCAACAACTGAAAACGTCTGGTCAATGGTGGCCGAGCATCTGGCTCGTCACAATACGCCAGTCACTACTCTTGATGAACTGTGGTATCGTGCTGAAGGTGCATGGGCAGCTATACATGTACACGCCATCCAAGCTCTTTTTGACTCAATGCCCAGGCGTATCAAGGCCGCTATTACGGCTAGAGGTGGTTGTTCTGGGTACTGACTTCTCACGATCTATGCACCCAAATTACGTGAAAATGTAATCACTTGTCAGTTCTAGTATAATATGTGTGTCCAATGAATACCCGTTTATCATCTGCATTTCTTCTTGGTGTAGCAATTTTAATGGCCAGTAGTGTATGTTAAAGAAGATTAATTTGAGAAACAATGAAACGATTTGTACCAAAAAAATTTGTTTCTTTCATTGGTTTTTCTGTCAATGCAGATATCTACGAGCATTTCATTCCTTTTTGCGATTTGGGAGGATACGCAGATTGTAGAGGCATATCTGACACACACACACTCACACAGACATACACACACAAAAACACTACGTTCTTCACAATGCGTGCTACCGATCCTACACCGAAGCTAAGGAGGTCGGTGTCGTCCACTCGTTCGTTCTTGTTGTGAAGAAGAATCTTTTCGACAAAGCAGTTCCACATTCTGAAAATCTGGAGGAAAAGTAAAGCGTGCTCCTTGTAATGAACTAGACCGACGCCCATCAGGTAAATGACGGGAAGGGTTTTCGTTGCGAAGTGTTGTTGCACACACAGGCTGCCGTGTGTGGCGCCTCTCTCTGTGACATACACAGTGTAATTGCTTTAGCGAGCGGGTGATGGTGAGGCTGGTGTTCTGGCGTTTATCCGGTAACGCGACGCCGGCCGGCCCGTGTCGCTGTCACGCTTTGCGATCGGCCGGCGCGCCCGTAAATCACACCTTTATGTCCGACCGCCACACCGCACCGCGGGACACGGCAAGCGCTAAACGCCCGCCGCTCTGCTGCCCCCGGCCAAACACGTCGCGCCGCGTTTGTTCAAATCCGCGACACAACTGTGTGCTTTTCCGGCCACAGCGCGCTGTTATTGACTGACCGCCCGAAAGAAATACTGCCTTTGTAATTTTACTCACTCCGCGCGAATTTTTGTATGGTAATCCGTTGACGAATATATGATGTCATTGTTATCGGTCGCAGTTTAACTTCATTTGGAGGGCATTGTTATCGCACAATGGAAGGGCGAACCAAACAATATTCTCTACCTAAAAACAACCTTGATTCGATGTTTTTCCTTTTTTTTTTTGCCGAAAATGTACCTCGTCCAAGCTTTACCTTCTGATCACCCTCTTTGTCTCCTATTTTACTGCCTAACCTCTCCGAAAATGTGACTTTCGTTGTTCCACTTGTTATACTTTGTGCCTTTTATTACTATCTGACAGTGTGTCGTAAGTTTCGCACTACTTAATTTTCACTATTTTGTATTTGTTTTATTATTATTATTATTATTCACGCAAGGGTCCAACAGGACCACGCGAGGTACAATCCATCAATGTCGCTTTTGATGGTTGGCCTTCCTTTGTGTCCAAATTTTAGACAAACAACAAATGTGTGTGAAATCTTATGGAACTTAACTGCTAAGGTCATCAGTCCCTAAGTTTACACACTACTTAACCTGAATTATCCTAAGGACAAACACACACAACCACGCCCAAGGGAGGACTCGAACCTCCGCCGGGACTAGCCGCATAGTCCATGACTGCAACGCCTCAGCCCGTTCGGCTAATCCCGCGCGGCCCACCTTTTAGATTGAAGTCTCTTTCTTTCATTAGACCACGGTTTTCTGTACCGTCTGCCTGAGTTATATCGGAAGCTTTAAAATCCTCCCTAACAGCAGTGGTTCATTTAATTTCCTCAGTTTCGCCGTTGCTTCTGTTTTCATAGAATTCAGCTATTTGTTTTGTCAATCTAGTGTGTGCCATTCGTTCAATGTGCCCATAAAATTTAAGTCTTCATTTCTCAAGTCGCCATCTATGTCTCTGTATTTTTCTATTTTCTTAGTACTTCTCAGCCTATAAGTTTCTCCATCAGTAATTTTTCGGCCTAATAGTTTCCTAATAATATTTCTTTCTTTCTTTTGAATTTCTTCAATATACCTCTTTCTATTTAAAATTATAGTTTTTGCTCCATAAAGACATTCACCCCCCCCCCCCCCCCCCCATGAACCATGGGGCTTGTCGTTGGTGGGGAGGCTTGCGTGCCTCAACGATACAGATAGCCCTACCGTAGGTGCAACCACAGCGGAGGGGTATCTACTGAGAGGCCAGACAAACGTGTGGTTTCTGAAGAGGGGCAGCAGCCTTTTCAGTAGTTGTAGGGACAACAGTCTGGATGATTGACTGACCTGGCCTTGCAACATTAACCAAAACGGCCTTGCTGTGCTGGTACTGCGAACGGCTGAAAGCGAGGGGAAACCACGGCCGTAATTTTTCGCGAGGGCATGCAGCTTTACTGTATGGATAAATGATTATGGCGTCCTCTTGGGTAAAATATTCCGGAGGTAAAATAGTCCCCCATTCGGATCTCCGAGCGGGGACTACTCAGGAGGACGTCGTTATCAGGAGAAAGAAAACTGGCGTTCTATGGATCGGATATTGATGGTCGAAGTAGAGAGGACATAAAATATAGACTGGCAATGGGAAGGAAAGCGTTTCTGAAGAAGAAAAATTTGTTGACATCGAGTATAGATTTAAATGTCAGGAAGTCGTTTCTGAAAGTATTTGTATGGAGTGTAGCCATGTATGGAAGTGAAACGTGGACGATAAATAGTTTAGACAAGAAGAGAATAGAAGCTATCGAAATGTGGTGCTACAGAAGAATGCTGAAGATTAGATGGGTAGATCACATAACTAATGAGGAGGTATTGAATAGAATTGGGGAGAAGAGGAGCTTGTGGCACAACTTGACTAGCAGAAGGGATCGGTTGGTAGGACATGTTCTGAGACATCGAGGAATCACCAATTTAGTATTGGAGGGCAGCGTGGAGGGTAAAAATCGTAGAGGGAGACCAATAGATGAATACACTAAGCAGATTCAGAAGGACGTAGGCTGCAGTAGGTACTGGGAGATGAAGAAGCTTGCACAGGATAGAGTAGCATGGAGAGCTGCATCAGACCAGTCTCAGGACTGTAGACCACAACAACAACAACAACAAAGGCATTCAGGTTTGGTTACAGTGCTGTAATGCCTGAGTTTACAGAATTTAGAAAGTGATTTTTTACTATAAATATTTTGTGTTAATCTGAATGCAGTTGCCATTTTTGACAGCGAACTTCGTTTGCAGCTTTTTCCAGACTTTTTTCCTTTTATTGTCTGATTTACCTCAAGTATTTGAATTAAGAAGGCTTTTTTCATATTTCGTGATCAATAACTTTGGTCGTTGTTTGTTGCATGTCGCGTATAATTTGTTTTTTTTAATGATATTTGTAATCCTACATTTTCCGTAACTTCTTTAAGAATGTTAATTTTTTTTTGAGCTGTCGTAGTATCCCTAGTATAAACTGCCAGATCATATCCAAAGACGAGGCAATCTACTCTAATATTACTTCTACCTGACTTGATTGATCGATGTATATTTTGACTCAACTTTTGCTCTCGCCATTCTGTAATTACATTTTCCAAAACACTGCTAAACAGTAATGGGGAGAGTCCATCTCCATGTGTAATCTCAGTCCTTATGTCAAATGGTTCAGAAATTTCTTCCATGAATTACACTTTACAGCTAGTGTCGGTTGCCATTTCCTTAATCAGTGTCAGAGTTTTATTATGCAGCCCTCGTTTCTTTAATATTTTGAAAAGAGATTAACGATAGACTGTTTTATTATTGTTTTATTGGTTGAGTTCAAGTAAGGAGCGTGTCTGAAGTTATATAGGATATTTTTTTCCTTCCTGTGCTCTCGCTGCCATTTCATTCTTTCACTGTACTTTTTAAGTTCTTATGTCCAGCCACAATATTTGCCAGATAGCGCTGTAATGCCAATTTATATTATGTCTTCATTAATTTCATGTAGCTAGTTGTTTTAGGCTGTAACGGTCACCCCTCGGGTCAGGAGGTCAGTGGATGTCGTGGTCGGACAGTTGAGGGGGTAAGATTACAAGTGTCGGAGGCTGCGCTCCGCGAGCTGGTGAATGTTCCTATCGTACACCCGAAGGGTCAGTTAAATAGCAGTATCTGTAATTACTACAGTAACTACTGTCTTCTCACGTGTGCAGAAAACTTACAGTGTGTTCTCTCAGGCGTCATGCAGGAATGCTGGACACAGCAGTCCGGCAGCTCACATTGTGTTGAGACAGGTCAGGCACAGTGCCTCGTAACGAGTTGACGGGGGTGTGGAAGGGGGGGCAGCGAGGAGGCCCGCGGTTACGATGGGGCTTAGTGCTCTCGAAGTGTGTACCCACACCGTCTTTCAGTTGACGGTTGTCGTGAGGTCAGAAGCCCAGAGCTCCCTCAGCACACACAGCGCGCAGCCAGGAAGGCTGTACACATAACTGCCTGGGAGGCGGCAATCACCTGTCCACCCAACAAGCAGAAGGTGGCAGCTTGCAATCAGTCGGTGTGGCCCTCCCCCAGAAGAACGCCCAGCTGGCTCGCATCTCTTATGAGTCACAGCTGTGACCCATCTGTAGCACCATTATGAGGTCATAAAGTCCAACCAGGGCCGGCAGGATGCAGTCTCGTAGTTGGACGCTTCAAACAGGCAGCCAGCAGGCCATTACAGTTCGCCACCAGAGTCAACTTCTAACAAGACTGAAAATCCGTCAGGGTCAGTGATCCAGACACAATGATCTGAGACTGTAATAGGGGTATTTAAAGCCAAACATCACGTCATTGCAGCAGGTTAGGCAGCCATTGGCCCTCGTTTAACCAAGGGCGTCAGCGGTCCTGTCCGCACCGTGCTGCCTAAGTTAGAGGCGGTTTTTCCCTTCCTCGACATTTGTCATCAGCTTTAGGACGCCTTGAAGAGGTGGAGCCCGAATGTTGTATGTTATTATTTTTCCAAAGGTGTTTCACAGAGGAAGACCGCACTGCAGTTCCTTCTCTAAATCCTCACACGAACGAAAAAATGGCCGATATGGAAATAAGTGTCCAAGGAGTAGAAAAGCAATTGAAATCACTCAACAGAGGAAAGTCCACTGGACCTGACGGGATACCTATTCGATTCTACACAGAGTATGCGAACGAACTTGCCCCCCTTCTAACAGCCGTGTACCACAAGTCTCTAGAGAAACGGAAGGTTCCAAATGATTGGAAAACGGCACAGGTAGTTTCCGTTTTCAAGAAGGGTCGTCGAGCAGATGCACAAAACTATAGGCCTATATCTCTGACATCGATCTGTTGTAGAATTTTACAAGATATTTTTTTTTTAATTTTTGCTCACTTATCATGTCATTTCTGGAAACTCAGAATATACTCTGTAGAAGTCAACATGGATTCCGGAAACAGCGATCGTGTGAGACCCAACTCACTTTATTTGTTCACGGGCCCCAGAAAATATTAGATACAGGCTCCCGGGTAGATGCCATTTTCCTTGACCTCTGGAAGGCGTTCGATACAGTTCCACACTGTCGCCTGATAAACAAAGTAAGAACCTACGGAATATCAGACCAGCTGTGTGCCTGGATTGAAGAGTTTTTAGCAAATAGAACACAGCATGTTGTTCGCAATGGAGAGACGCCTACAGACGTTAAAATAACCTCTGGCGTCCCACAGTCGAGTGTTATGGGACCACTGCTTTTCACAATATATATAAATGACATAGTATATAGTGTCGGAAGTTCCATGCGGCTTTTCAGGAAAGATGCTGTAGTATACAGCATTGGCAAATTGCAGCGAAGTGCAGGAATATCTGCAGCGGATAGGCACTTGGAGCAGGGAGTGGCAACTGACCCTTAACATAGACAAATGTAATGTATTGCGAATACATGGAAAGAAGGATCCTTTATTGTATGATTATATGATAGCGGAACAAACACTGGTAGCAGTTACTTCTGTAAAATATCTGGGAGTATGCGTACAGAACGATTTGAAGTGGAATAATCATATGAAATTAATTGTTCGTAAGGCGGGTGCGAGGTTGAGATTCATTGGGAGAGTCCTTAGAAAATGTAGTTCATCGACAAAGGAGGTGGCTTACAAAACACTCGTTCGACCTATACTTGAGTATTGCTCATCAGTGTGGGATCCGTACCAGGTCGGGTTGACAGAGGAGATAAAGAAGATCCAAAAAAAAGCAGCGCGTTTCGTCACAGGGTTATTTGGTAAGCGTGATAGCGTTTCGGAGATGTTTAGCAAACTCAAGTGGCAGACTCTGCAAGAGAGGCGCTCTGCATCGCGGTGCAGCTTGCTGTCCAGGTTTCGAGAGGGTGCATTTCTGGATGAGGTATCGAACATATTGCTTTCCCCTACTTATACCTCCCGAGGAGATCACGATTGTAAAATTAGAGAGATTCCAGCGCGCACGGTGGCTTTCCGGCAATTGTTCTTCCCGCGAACCATACGCGACTGGAACAGGAAAGGGAGGTAATGACAGTGGCACGTAAAGTGCCCTCCGCCACACACCTTGGGTGGCTTGCGGAGTATAAATGTAGATGTAGATTATTCTCTGTTGTAGCGTCTGCAGAATGACGTTCTGGGTGTTTTCGTACTAGACCGTTTGTCCTCCTTTCTATGGCTCTACGAGCTGTGAGGCAAAGCGTTACGGGTGTTACCCCGCTTTTGCAATATTGTCACTCTTTGAGTGCTCTAGTTCATGATTTTGACACACGGTGTGAGTCTCACTCGGTTCTATTATCGTCTGCTCGAGAAGTAGCTTCTAAAATTTATTAGTGCACCTGAGAAAAGAGCTGCTCCGCAACAAGTCATTCATTGATAAGGTGAAGTTTAGAAATTTCTTTGTGAGTTTGTTATTGTCTGTTCTTCATATGGCAATCGCCATTTCCTGGTGGTATCTGTTATTTGTTATGTACGTTGATAGATCTCTTGTGATTTCTCTTTCATCCAGATTCCATTTTCGCGTTTTGGACCTAAAATTTTTCTAAGAATTTTTTTTTTTTTCAGTGAATTTTACATGCACATTGCCGTCAATTACCATGATTTTAAGTGTGTAAAGAGTTACCGTTTCGACAACTACTTTATAATATCGCAATGTCCCTCAGTATGTGCCCTCGTAGCTCTTGTACCATTCGCATGGTCCATATTCAACGTAGCCGCCCGGTGTAGGCGCGCGGTCTCAGGCGCCTTGACACGGTTCGCGCGGCTGCCCCCGTTGGAGGTTCGAGCCCTCTTTCGGTCATGGGTGTGTGTGTGTTGTCCTTGGCGTAAGTTAGTTTAAGTTAGATTAAGTAGTGTGTAAGCCTAGAAACCGATGTCCTCAGTAGTTTGGTCCCATAGGAACTTACCACCACCACGATATGCAACGTATAGAGTGGAGACAGTCAACACTCTCTAAATTTCTTGAACAGGAACTGGAGGGAACGAAGTTGTCTTTTTTCCGAGAACTACCATTTACGTTTCCTAATTATCCCGGTAACACTTTAGTGTCGTGTAATTAGAGCTATTACGATCCCAGTAGCGTGTGTCTCAAGTTGTGTGATGACTGCTGTCTGGTTGACTCGGTGAAGACTCCGAATGCTGCTGCAGTGCATTGGAATAAGTAGCTTGAATGACTTGCGCATGGCTCCTTTCATAAATGCATCGCACTTTATAAGCACCGTGCCAAAATATCTGCGTATTTTATTCCTCTTCATAACTACTGATTCCTCGTGTAACACTTCCCCTAAAAACTGATATTTAAAATTGGGAAAGGGTTCAAATGGTTCAAATGGCTCTGAGCACTATGGGACTCAACTGCTGAGGTCATTAGTCCCCTAGAACTTAGAACTAGTTAAACCTAACTAACCTAAGGACATCACAAACATCCATGCCCGAGGCAGGATTCGATCCTGCGACCGTAGCGGTCTTGCGGTTCCAGACTGCAGCGCCTTTAACCGCACGGCCACTTCGGCCGGCGGGAAAGGGTTCAGGTGTACCCCTACTCTTAGGACACTACTGGGTTTTGTCTCCGTGTTTTGGGCATTGCCTTGTGTTTATCAACATCAACTGTCATGAGTACACCTAGCGAAAATACTGAAGAATTCGATAAGCAGTACCTCCAAATCATTCAGCGACGATACTTTTCTGTATACAACCACCTCAGTATCACTGACTGAATTAGATCCTGAATCCTGATCCTAATGTTCTGTAATAAAGGCAGAAATAGCCGCTGTTGTTGATGACAAGCAGATGGAGGCAGCATCTGCTGTAAAATATCTAGGCGTAACTATGCAGAACTACTTTAAGTGGAATGACCATATAAAACAGGTGGTGGGAAAAGCAGGCACCAGACTCAGATTCATCGGAAGAATCTTGAAGACGTGTAACTCATCCACGAAAGAAGCCGTTTATAAGGCGCTTGTTCACCCGATTCTTGAGTATTTTTCATCTATCTGGGATTTCCATCAGGTAGCATTGATGGAGGAGACAGAGAAGATCCAACGAAGAGCAGTGTATTTCGTCACGGGTTCGTTTAGCTGGCGGGAGAGCGTTACGGAGATGCTAAACAAATGCCACTGGCCAACGTTACAACAGAGGCGTTGTGAATGACGGAGAGAGTTAGTACTGAAATTTCGGAACAGCACTTTTCAGGAGGACTCGCACAACAAATTACTTCCCCCCACATACATCTCGCGTGTTGCCCACGACGAGAAAATTCGAGTAATTAGAGCCAACACAGAGGCTTATCGCCAATCATTCTTCCCACACACTATTCGCGAGTAGAACAGGGTTGGAGGAATCAGATAGTGGTACCGAAAGTACCCTCTACAACTCACCATTAGGTGGCTTGCGAAGTATGATGTAGATGTAGACACCAACGAAATAACCGTAAACCAGGGAGGAGCGTAGCGACCCGAATCTAGTTCCGTGTGATGTACTACACCCCATTAGTCAAATAATTTTCGGGACAAACACATGTTAGTGAAAGTATCTCTATGATATCCGCTGTGAGTACATTGTGTAGTACAATATCAAACACTTTTCGGAAATCAACTCTCTATTATTTCCCAAAAAGGTCGTTTCCTGCTTCGAATTTCAGCTGATTTCTTCTTGCTAGAATCTCCATTAAGGCGTGTTCTTTATATCGGAAAGAAATGCAGGAAAACTCATTTTTCCAACCTTTATCTCCATCGAATTCATCATAGATTACAAGAGTGTCGTCTCGAGAATTCGTTCAAAATTGTACGCTCTCCCTATCAATATTCATATTCAATCACACTGAGAATTAACATTTGTATACGGCATTTCAACACGGAAATGTAGAAAAGTGGCATTTTTCTAATTACTACATCGTTCATAAACACGTCCAACAATTGCACGAAGTGATTAATATACAGCAATATAGGTAGCATCTAAGAAACACACTTCGTACACGAGAGAAAATAATACGAGGGTTGAAACTTTAATAGTAGCAACTATTTATTAACAGCTCGTACAAAATTGATACGTGTTTCAAAGTTTTACTGACCTTCAAAGTAGCCACCAGCATTGTGTAGCCGGCCGCGGTGGTCTAGCGGTTCTAGGCGCTCAGTCCGGAGCCAAGCGACTGCTACGGTCGCAGGTTCGAATCCTGCCTCGGGCATGGATGTGTGTGATGTCCTTAGGTTAGTTAGGTTTAAGTAGTTCTAAGTTCTATGGGACTGATGACCATAGATGTTAAGTCCCATAGTGCTCAGAGCCAAGCCAGCATTGTGTATAACCCGTTGCCAGCGATGTGGAATTCGTAGGATACTCTTAGCAGTGCCAGTTGTGTTGACAGTTCCAGCGGCGTGGTCTATTGCCCAACGAATTTGTGGCAGTTCTGAATTGAATGCCGTGAAGTGTTTCCTTCAGTTTCGAAATCGAGTTGAACTGACGAGGGCTTAAGTCAGGGGAGCGCAGTAGGTGGTATAGAACTTAGCGGCCCCATCGGTTAAGCAAATCAGTAACAGCTTGCACTGTACGTGCATGAGCATTGTCCTGCAAAATGATGGTCAGGTGCTGCAGAAAGTGTGATCACTTCTGTCTCTAAGCTGGTCGTACACTGTGATCCAAAAGTGAACAGCATAGAGGCAGAAGTGATGTCACTTTCTGCAGGACCTGACCATCATTTTGCAGGAAAATGCTCAAGCACGTACAGTGCCAGCTGTTACTGATTTGTTTGACTGATGGGCTGCTAAGTTCTATACCATCTCTTGCAGTCCCCTGACTTAAGACCTCATCAGTTCATCTCGATTTCTAAACTGAAGGGAACACTACACTGCATTCGCTTCAGAACTGCTACAAATTCGTCGGGCAATAGACCACGTCTCTCGAACTGTCAACACAACTGGCGCTGCTAAGAGTATCCTACGGCTTCATCATCGCTGGCAACGGATTATATGCAATGCTGGTGACTACTTTGAAGGTCAGTAAAGCTTTGAGACACGTATCTATTTTGTACGAGCTGTTAATAAATAGTTGCCACTATTGAAGTTCCAACCCTCGTAACAATTTGTCACAAGCAGAGGTCCGTAATGACGAGAAAATAAGAAAGAGCCTGCGAAACAATGTTTGCATCCGCACTATTAACGAATACAAGTGTAAAGATGAAACTTCCTGGCAGATTAAAACTGTGTGCCCGACCGAGACTCGAACTCGGGACCTTTGCCTTTCGCGGGCAAATGCTCTACCATCTGAGTTACCGAAGCACGACTCACGCCCGGTACTCACAGCTTTACTTCTGCCAGTATCTCGTCTCCTACCTTCCAAACTTTACAGAAGCTCTTCTGCGAACCATGCAGAACTAGCACTCCTGAAAGAAAGGATATAGCGGAGACATGGCTTAGCCACAGCCTGGGGGATGTTTCCAGAATGAGATTTTCACTCTGCAGCGGAGTGTGCGCTGATATGAAACTTCCTGGCAGATTAAAAGTGTGTGCCCGACCGAGACTCGATCTCGAGTGTGAGTACCGGGCTCGGTAGCTCAGATGGTAGAGCACTTGCCCGCGAAAGGCAAAGGTCCCGAGTTCGAGTCTCGGTCGGGCGCACAGTTTTAATCTGCCAGGAAGTTTCATATCAGCGCACACTACGCTGCAGAGTGAAAATCTCATTCTGGATTCGTTTTCTGAATTTGCGTGGTGTGAAACCAACTGAAATTCATCGACAGTTGAAGGAGACATGTGGTGATGGAGTTATGGATGTATAGATAGTGCGTTTGTGGGTGCGACAGTTTAATGAAGGCAGAACATCGTGTGACTACAAACCGAAACAACCTCGGGCTCGCACAAGGCGGTCTGACGACATGATCGAGAAAGTGGAGAGAATTGTTTTGGGGGATCGCCGAATGACTGTTGAACAGATCGCCTCCAGAGTTGGCATTTCTGTGGGTTCTGTGCACACAATCCTGCATCACGACCTGAAAATGCGAAAAGTGTCATCCAGCTGGGTGCCACGAATGCTGACAGACGACCACATGGCTGCCCGTGAAGCATGTTGCCAAGCTATGTTAACGCGCAACGACAGCACGAATGGGACTTTCTTTTTGTCGGTTGTCACAAGGGATGAGACGTGGATGCCATTTTGCAATCCAGAAACAAAGCGCCAGTCAGCTCAATGGGAGCATAAAGATTCACCGCCACCAAAAATATTTCGGGTAACCGCCAGTGCTGAAAAAGTGATGGTGTCCATGTTCTGGGACAGCGAGGGCATCATCCTTACCCATTGCGTTCCAAAGGGCACTACGGTAACAGGTGCATGCTACGAAAATGTTTTGAAGAACAAATTCCTTCCTGCACTGCAACAAAAACGTCCGGGAAGGGCTGCGCGTGTATTGTTTCACCAAGACAACGCACCCGCACATCGAGCTTACGTTACGCAACAGTTTCTTCGTGATAACAACTTTGAAGTGATTCCTCATGCTCCCTACTCTCCTGACCTGGCTCCTAGTGACTTTTGGGTTTTTCCAACAATGAAAGACACTCTCCGTGGCCGCACATTTACCAGCCGTGCTGCTACTGCCTCAGCGATTTTCCAGTGGTCAAAACAGACTCCTAAAGAAGCCATCGCCGCTGCCATGGAATCATGGCATCAGCGTTGTGAAAAATGTGTACGTCTGCAGGGCGATTACGTCGAGAAGTAACGCCAGTTTCATCGATTTCGGGTGAGTAGTTAATTAGAAAAAACTCGGAGGCCTTAGAACTTGAATGCACCTCGTAGTTGGTTGTGGAAAATCGCCTAAAAACCACATCGAGGGTGGCAAACTCCCCAGCGCTCTTCGTTAACTCGTGAGGTAGACTGAATCGGGGGCGGGGATGGTATGCTTCCCTGTGTCTCAGAAGACTGAACTTTAACCCTCTCTATCTGGATAGTTCGTCTCACAGTAACACTAACATCAAAGTTTATGTTCTAAAATACAGTAAAAAAATGTTCAAATGTGTGTGAAATCTTATGCGCCTTAACTGCTAAGCTTACACACAACTTAACCTAAATTATCCTAATGACAGACACACACTCCCATCCCCGAGGGAGGACTCGAAGCTCCGCCGGGACCAGCCGCACTTTCCATGACTGCAGCGCCCAAGACTGCTCGGCTAATCCCGCGCGGCAAAATACACTTATATTATTTAAAAATCTCAATGTATACGTCAATGTACAACCATATTTTTCAATATGCTTATAAAACATGCCGTAGTGTAATAGATAAAGATGTGGACTGCAGAGACGAAGAAAGTAGGATCGTGGCCTGGTATAAGCAACTTTTTTTTTCATATTAGCGTTTTTGACACATTGTGGGACTTTCTTACGGGTGCGATAAAATTATATCCTGCACAATTCTATGTTATTTACAATTCCGTCTGATTAGGAAGCAAATTATTAAATATATGTTTGTATCGTTATTTCCGAATATGTGGCGACCTCACTTTGTGTGGTTAGGCAGCAATCCGACAGAAGGAGCAATAAAAAATCACATTCTTCTTTGTAGTGGCCTCTCCAAAGTTGTCGAAGATACGAGTACAGCAAAGACGACCGGTGGAAATGTGGTCCTCTTTGTGAGAGGAATGCATCGGGCCCCATCGTCTTGTTCAGGAGAGGAGACACTGGGGATGACAACATGTCGTCATTGCGACATACCACAAAGTCTAGACTACGCTGCACGACAGAAAACTCGAACACAGCACAAAATTCAAGCTACAGCCAACTTACAGTTGCCCGATCACCACTGGTAAAATCTAGGACCGATACAGTGGAAAAAGGAAAACGTCCATATCTTTCATACAAGTAAAACGGTACCACAGCAGCCAGCATGATATACCCATTCAATGAAGGGTGATGCCACAGCTGCAAATTTCCTTTAAGGACAAGTGTATCAGCAGACAGGAGCAACGCTCGCTAAAGTGCGAGTTATTTCACTGAGTAATGCGGGTTATTTGCCGTCGTATCCGGTATCAAACAACAGGAGGCCCAGCAGCAGCCGCGGTCGGGGGCAACGGCCGCGGCACGCTAAAAGACGGCGCCCAATTTCCTGCCTGGAATCGCCCTCGTGCTGACGGCTGGCTGGCCGTGTGTCAGCTACACGCGACTCCACACCCCGCGTCGGATCAGCCCGTTCCGCGACGCCGCAGATAAGGGGGCTTGCGAGAGCAGGGCTGTGGAGGGATGAGGAGAGGGTGGGGGGTTCCTCTCGGGATCGATTGCCGGAGAGGAGCGGAGCAGGTCGAGTGTCGCCGTGAGCAATGGAGCCGCAGCTGGCGCCGACAGCGATGAATCGAAAGCCGAGTTAGCGCCGGCCGCCGCGCCATCACGCCTCTGCACCTCAGGGCTGCAGGGAGCTCGCCTAAAGCGTGTGGGTGGAGGTCCCGCTTCCGTCAACACACAAGCCCCTCTGTCTCATTCTCCTGTATTGTGTACCTGCTTGGTGTCCTGAACAGGTGCGATAGCGTACACAGATCACCCGCTTTAATATTTCACTTCGAATATACAGGATAGTTCTAAGGTCACCATATATTTTGTACTAACATAAAATTTTATTAACCAATATGCAATGGGGCTGCAACTTATGTTACAACAGGACATAATTTCAGTACATTTCAATGTGTCCACCTTGCATGTCTGGGCAACACAGCATAGGTAATCTTGTGAAGCTGGTCAAAATATCTGACGGCTTATAACGGTAGAATAACACTGGGTCCTGTAACGCGGCGATAATTTTCCTGGGTTGCAGAATGCGCTGCCTGCTTACGATTCTCATTTTAGTAATTTCCCTCTTTAAACTTCACGTATTCACAAGAATAGTCCCTTCGAACGGTTGTCATTGGCATTAGAAACTCGTACGCACCTGAATGTGTGACAAAAGCGTAGACGCTAGCTGTACCGATAAAACTTTACATCTAGTAACTACGTTTTCTGAGGGCGCTTGGCCGACGTTAGTTAAGGAACGGAATTTATTTCCTATCTATTAGAATACAGCATGAGCTAGGGATGGTTCGATCCCTAAGATAGCACAAATTAATACAAGGATATTTTGTTAAGAGTTACGGAAAAAAAAGGAAATGCAAGGAAGCGTTACAGGACGCAAATATCTGAAATTGTAACTGTGTGGTTTGCAACAACGTAATCTACAACAATACCGTAAGAACTGTAATTAATTTCTGTGGATCATTCGTTCACTCATAAATGAAATTTTGCGCAGCATTTTAAATGCAGTTTATTTTAAATCACATTAAAGAACTTAATTACGGATACGGCAACGAATTTGCTACGATATGTGAAATGACTGAAAGTCATTCACATGTAAATAATTTCAATCAAACAATTGATTTTAACATTTTAGTATTGAGGCATTGCTGTTTAACCAGTCGTGAAAAAATAAAAAAAAACGCTGTTTTTCTGCTTTTAGGGCGTTTGAAGTTCCATTTAGCAACACGTGACAATTACAAAACTTACCAACAGAGAGGATCGGATTTATGACGTAGCGCAATAAATACAATTCAATTAGACATAAAAAAGAATTCCCTTATACTTTTTGTACCTGGTTCATTTGACGTAAGTAGTTCGGATTTACAGAAAAATAATTGTGATCCAGGCGATCATTAGAATCAGTGGCGACAAATTTAAATGTTTAGAGTCATAACTGTATAATTGTAGAAATGAATATTGCCATATGATTAATCAGGTATAACTTAACAATTTTTAATTATTTTAAATCTATGTCACGTTCTTAAACAATCATTGTTAGTGCTTTACTTTTATTAATAGCTCTGAAAATTACCACTAAGTGATCGAAATTAGTTATCATTTGTGACAATTTGCAACTGAGACAGTTACACTAATTATTTTTTAAAAAATGTTCTACAGTCGTTTTTCAGTTGCACGAACCAAACGCTTGTAATAGTAGGCAAGGAATTTCCATAACTGTTTATTCGTTTGCACTTAATGTGAAGCTATCAGCTTGGTTGAAAGGCTTCGGCCATGCAATTTACAACAACGTTTTCTGCTCTGAATCTAATGACAGTTTGTTCGAACCTATTAACCTTTCTTCCCTTTTACCGTCTCCCAATAGTTATAAAAAGTAGTACTGTTTCTTGTCTTTCTCTTTTCCTGCTAAGTGAATCTGTCCTCACAGATTTGCTACGCCGCACCACAACAAAAGCAGAGTTGTGCTGCTATTCTAGAACGTTAGAGGATGAAAATCCAAATCTTTATCCGGCGCGGCACTAACCGCGGAAAGCCCGTTCTGCCAACGGATCTTGTCATGTTGCGTGCAGTCCAGTCAGCATGGCTGTTGTGATCTTGGAAGACGGCAGTGTTCACAGCATACTATGGAGATGCAGAAAAAAGGGTAGTATAGGGTCACCGAGAATGGTTAGGTAATGAGAGTGAGTGATACTGTGTCATGATACTGAAAACAGCCCGAAAATATCACATAATCACTTCTGGAACGAACTGCTCCCTATACACCTTGCGGATTAAACGCTTCGGTGGTCACTAAACGTCTCGTAGCATTTGAAATGAGGCAAAATCCTAACTCCTCGGACCACACTGCGGGTCTCCTGGCAGTGATCGGACGTCGAGTTTCTTTTTTGTTTGTTTCACTGAGACTTGCACCTTTATGCGCACCTTTGGCGATGTACTAGACTACATGGGTCCGTAACATGCAGTTTCCAGTTCGCTCGGAAAATGGTGGAGAGGGATCTACACTGGCTGACGGCACCAACTCCATTCGTATTTAAACTGTTTTTTATCGATAAGCAATGGCGCTCCTCTCTGCTGCCTGGCAGTTACGATCTTCCACAACTACTCCTCTTTCTTACGCCGTGTTACATGGCGTTTTGCACTATTCCCTGTAGACACCTTGACAGTCTGCGCTGATATAGGGTGTGGTTATAATTAAAGTGCAAGTAGTCACAGATGTCGACTGTGGTTGAAATGGTTGAAATGGCTCTGAGCACTATGCGACTTCTGAGGTCATCAGTCGCCTAGAACTTAGAACTAATTAAACCTAACTAACCTAAGGACATCACACACATCCATGCCCAAGGCAGGATTCGAACCGGCTCCAGACTGTAGCGCCTAGAACCGCACGGCCACTCCGGCCGGCTCGACTGTGGTCTGTAACTATTGTATGGTAGTGAAACTTGATAGTTATTCTAATGCATTAATACGGAACCGATCTACTCTGGAATAAAAACACTGGAGTCCAAAATTGAAGCAACAAACGGAAATTTAGCAAGGTTGCTTTCATTTTGCCACACAACAGTATAAATGGTTGATAGTAAAGTTAAAATTAAAATCGCTCAAAAGAGGAAAGGCCTCTTGACCTGATGGGATACCAGTTCGATTTTACACAGACTACGCGAAGGAACTCGCCCCCCCTTCTTGCAGCGGTGTGCCGTAGGTCTCTAGAAGAGTGTAGCGATCCAAAGGATTGGAAAAGGGCACAGGTCATCCCCGTTTTCAAGAAGGGACGTCGAGCAGATGTGCAGAACTATAAACCTATATCTCTAACGTCGATCAATTATAGAATTTTGGAACACGTATTGTGTTCGAGTATAATGACTTTTCTGGAGACTAGAAATCTACTCTGTAGGAATCAGCATGGGTTTCTAAAAAGACGGTCATGTGAAACACAGCTCGCGCTATTCGTTCACGAGACTCAGAGGGCCGTAGACACGGGTTCACAGGTGGATGCCGTGTTTCTTGACTTCCGCAAGGCGTTCGATACAGTTCCCCACAGTCGTTTAATGAACAATGTAAGAGCTTATGTACTATCAGACCAATTGTGTGATTGGATTGAGGAGTTCCTAGATAACAGGACGCCGCATGTCATTCTCAATGGAGAGAAGTCTTCCGAAGTAAGAGTGATTTCAGGTGTGCCGCAGGGGAGTGTCATAGGACCGTTGCTATTCACATTATACATAAATGACCTGGTGGATGACATCGGAAGTTCACTGAGGCTTTTTGCAGATGATGCTGTGGTGTATCGAGAGGTTGTAACAATGGAAAATTGTACTGAAATGCAGGAGGATCTGCAGCGAATTGACGCATGGTGCAGGGAATGGCAATTGAATCTCAATGTAGACAAGTGTAATGTGCTGCGAATACACAGAAAGATAGATCCTTTATCATTTAGCTACAAAATAGCAGGTCAGCAATTGGAAGCAGTTAATACCATAAATTATCTGGGAGTACGCATTAGGAGTGATTTAAAATGGAATGATCATATAATGTTGGTCGTCGGTAAAGCAGATGCCAGACTGAGATTCATTGGAAGAATCCTAAGGAAATGCAATCCGAAAACAAAGGAAGTAGGTTACAGTACACTTGTTCGACCACTGCTTGAATACTGCTCAGCAGTGTGGGATCCGTACCAGATAGGGTTGATTGAAGAGATAGAGAAGATCCAACGGAGAGCAGCGCGCTTCGTTACAGGATCATTTAGTAATCGCGAAAGCGTTACGGAGATGATAGATAAACTCCAGTGCAAGACTCTGCAGGAGAGACGCTCAGTAGCTCGGTACGGGCTTTTGTTAAAGTTTCGAGAACATACCTTCACCGAAGAGTCAAGCAATATTTTGCTCCCTCCTACGTATATCTCGCGAAGAGACCATGAGGATAAAATCAGAGAGATTAAAGCCCACACAGAGGCATACCGACAATCCTTCTTTCCACGAACAATACGAGACTGGAATAGAAGGGAGAACCGATAGAGGTACTCAAGGTACCCTGCTCCACACACCGTCAGGTGGCTTGCGGAGTATGGATGAAAAAAAAAAAGTAAAGAACGCAGAACGTAAACAAGTGCAACATGCTTAGCGGTAGACAAAAATGTTGTTCATTTTTTCCAACTTAATGGACTTGCACACGCATTCCGATAACTAGTTAATGTGTTCAGTATGGGATGTAGCCACCTCTGGCAGCAGTACAGGCCTGGCGATGAAGGGACGTGCCGTGAATGACAGCATCAATCACATGCTGAGGCAATACCGCCAGTTCTTCTTCCAGAGCTGCTCGCAAGTCTTAGAGAGTGATTCGTGGATGCTGACGTGACGTAGTTTGTCTCCCTAGTGCATCCCAGACATGCTCTATGCGATTCAAATCTGGAGAGCGAGCAGGCCATGCTATGCGTGTAATATCTTCCGTTTCCTGGTGGAAAACATCAGTCACCCGTGATCTATGAGGTCTGGACCCACAGCACCTTGCAACAACCGTAGATGAGGTCACAAGATCTCGTCACAATACCTGGCAGGAGTAAACCTTGCCGATACACCCCTACAGTTTCATAAAGAGGTGTTCGAGTGATCAACGTAATCACTGTCCACGCTATTAGGTATCCTCCTCGATATCAGTCTCTTTCCTCAGTGTTTGGGTCCAGAAATCTGTTTTCACGTTACCTCCAGATGCGAGTGCGCCGAGAATTCAAAATGGTTCAAATGGCTCTGAGCACTATGGGACTTAACTTCTGAGGTCATCAGTTCCCTAGAACTTAGAGCTACTTAAACCTAACTAACCTAAGGACATCACACACATGCATGATCGAGGCCTAGAACCTTTCGGCCATCCCGGCCGGCGCGCCGAGAATTACTCTCCATACTAAATCGGGACTCATCTGCGAAAAGAATGTTGGCCCACTGTTCGACCATCCAGGTGGCATTTTTACGACATCACTCTAGACGTTCCCTTCTGTGAAGACGCGTCAGAGGTCCACATACAGCAGGTCTCCGACAATAGAGCTCCTCTGCTAAAGCCTTCCGTACATCGTTTGCCTCGATACAGAACGTCCATTGGGTGTCGCGAGGTCAGATGCCCGTTGCTGTTCAGTACTAAGGCGGTACTGCCTTACCCTTGCGGCCAGACAACGGTCCTCACTTTCAGATGTCGCACGTGGTCGAGCTTTCCATGGTCTTTGGGATACAGTTTCAGTCTCTATAAACTGTCACCACATCAGAGAAACAACAGAATGGTTCACAATAAGCCATCGAGCCACATCAGTTTGCGACTGTGCTGCTTCCATTCTTTCTATGGCACTCTACCATAAAGAGTCTGGCAGGCACTTTCTTCGTGCCATACCGCACCGTCGTTGACTGTGTACACAGCGATTGTGGATGTGAAACTACCCCGCAAGTACTACCCCGTTTGGTAGGTGCCCTGGCGTCATTGTTGGCATGGTTATCTGTTGACCGGAATGCCATCTTCGGTTCAGATCACGACCGTGCAAACATCTGTTGACAGTTTGTGTGACTATATCGTGAATTAGACACAGGACCTGGAAATGGCGATTTCCTGCTTTGATTTTGGACGCTATTGTAGTTCCGATTTCGGCCACCAGGTGCAAAGCTGTCACTGTGAATGCAAGAAACACGCATAGAAATGTACGAGCGATTAGGAACGGGACTTGGGCAGAAGAGGTCCAACAGTGAGAGAGGCATCATGTTGATTTTAATATTAACCGCTGTCCGACCGGTGTGGCCGTACGGTTAAAGGCGCTTTTATTGCAGAGTATTACAGAGGGCAGCTACCCTTCTGACCGAACACGCTTAGCTACCGTGCAGGGAAACCGCTTGGCTAATCCCCCGCGGCCGGAGCAGCGGAGATTGGTTCAAATGGCTCTGAGCACTATGGGATTTAACATCTGTGGTCATCAGTCCCCTAGAACTTAGAACTACCTAAACCTAACTAACCTAAGGACATCACACATATCCATGCCCGAGGCAGGATTCGAACCTGCGACCGTAGCGGTCACGCGGTTCCAGACTGAAGCGCCTAGAACCGCACGGCCACACCGACCAGCAGCAGCGGAGACATCGACGATATGCTGCATCCGTAAAACGACGTGATAAACAATTGCTCGCATCAGTTTTGGTGGAATCGGAGCAAACGTGTTCGTGTATAGTGACCTGATCAGGTAGGGACCGAACGTGTCCCTGGTAAACGCATTCTTCCAGCTGGTGTCCCCAGAGCGAAACGTCACATAAAGATCAAGTGATTTTGCAGTCATGAATCTGGAAATTGTCTGGAGATAACATGTTCGTGGAAGGTTACGTTAAACAGACCTTTCACTTGACGAGCGACATGTTTGCACCATCTTGCATGAAAATGGTGGTTTCCACACAGTTGCGCCCTTCCAAAGCAAGGAGATACCGATAGCGTGCAGACGTCACGGGGAACCTAACATCCCATCTGGGTGTATTCTCTTCAAGGAACAATGGACCGAGAATAATGGCGCTTGAATTTACACCACACAGTCGCATTCGTCTATTGCAGTGGCTCTTCTTGTACAGCATGCATTTTAACAGAACCCCATAGTCGGCAGATGTGAGTATTCATTGCACCTTCTAGGGTAAAATGTGCCTCATCTCTCCATAAAATATTGTTAGGCTACATGTCATCAACCTCGATCCGTGCCGCAAACAAAAGAGCAAATTCAGAACGTTGCTGCAGGTCATGAGGCTTCATTTGCTGCACCGTGTGGATCTTGTACGGGTCCCAAAGTAAAAAAGACCGCAAAGCTTTCCGTACTGTTGTCCATGGGATGGACAATCCCCTTGACACTGCACGAGCAATTGTACTACGTGAACAACGTGCTGCATCGTCTGTTACAGCAATATCAACCTCGTTAATAACTTCAGGATGCATTCCTCTTTCAGGTGCTGCACCAAGCTCACCCGTGATTTTGAATTTCGATACCATTTTTTAAAGCATTTAATGGCATCTAGCCTCTCTTCAGAACTTTCAGTCTACGATATTCTTTCAGAGCAGGACGGTAATTGCTGCCGCCCACATAGAATAGTTTCACTAACAGCGCACGGTCTCTTTTCGATCGCCGTACTGTTCACCCATGACATGCCTTGTCAGATGACATCGTGGATGTCACACCGTCATACAGACAGTGTACAGCGATGGATTCGCGCATGGCGGCCACTGTTGGAACTAATTTGCTTTATTGCGTAAATCAGTTTCACATTAACACATTAGCATATCTACCGAATTTCGCTGCCATGCGATAATTACAGCCGACAATGGACTTCTGTGAGTAGCTAAATTTTAGTTGTAACCACTCAGTACTAACAAATCGGATAACTTCATTCACTGCGTGGGCTAGGGAATTACCAAACACAGTAGCTCCGCTCTGCAAATGTGTTACGTCTCCACGCGGATCCGATGTTACTGCGGTGATTCTATACGATCGACTGAAACGTACTTGCGCCCCACTTCACTGCCACGGCTTACGTTAGCGGTGAAAGGACACTTGACTTGTTGATACCACTTTCTTCGTGCAATGAATCTGCATTAAAATGGAATGGCGACGACAGGAATGTGAAATACGACCCAGAGCCACGCTGCACCGTGTCGCCCACGCGCTGGGCAGCTATAGACTATATCTGGCGATAGCTGTGTGTTGTTATAAACCTTGTTGTGTGATCAGGTAGCGAAAGGTGAATATTCTACACTAAACTCCCAGTCAACTTTTAAGATTTTTGTCATAAAGTTAGTAAATATCACAAATATTTCACATTGATTGGAAGGTAGAAGTCTTATAGGGATGTTGTAAAATACTAGTTAATTCCACCGTAATACCTCTTTAACTGGAGGATTGTTTCACTGTCAGTAAAATCTAAATCTGTCGTGAGAGCGTCAGACCCAGAGATATTAGCGCGTCGTCGATTCCACACTCAAGGACAATCCTGCTGTTCCACATCGTTACTACTGCTGTAATCTTAGTAAAATGAGGTGGCTTGAGTACAAGCGGATAGCTACGAATTGAAAGATTGTAAGTAAATGAGCCACTAGTTTTATAAAGAGGCACATGGTTCTCGTAGTATCTGCGGCTTACACTAGAAAGTGATTGATAATTACAGTCGTGTCTGCCACCAATTGTTTTTGACAACAACACAAGAAAGACATATGTATCTGACGAATGCCTTTCGTTGCGTGCGATTTAATGCACTTGAATAAATCATGTTAATAATTATGTTCAGCACAAATTAGGTATTCACTACGGAAATTAAAAATCCATTCGTTAGCCGTCTATAGAATCTAAAAGAACTATGAAAAACGCATATGAATTTAGGGAATGTATAAAACTGTAAAATAGTGTGTAACGAAACGTGCGTTGCCACGCGGGACTTCAAACAAATGTTCTAAAACAAAACGCCTGCCCTCCTGAGCATTATAAAGCTGTAGCAGAAGATCAGGCCTTAATACTTAGAACACGCCACCAGTCCGTCATTTGCGTGCTTGAACAATCATGATAAAGCATCAGACGTTCTTGCATATACGATATCATGCACTCGAATCACTTACAAGTTATGTCGAAGCAGCATTTTGATACGAGAATGCGCACCTACCGTCGTTCTACGGATCATCGCAATCAGAAATTATATTCAAACAGTCAGTAGTCACATCCTACACTACACATTAATTACGTGTAATTATTGCGGAATTGATTACCTTTCGCTCTTCAGATGCTATTTCAGATACTTAGAGCGATGTTCGAAAGTACTAATTTAGCCCCGAAATAAAAATTTCTAGGACAGCGATACAGCGGTCATACATGTGATCTGCCTCCAGGGCAGTGAGTAACTGCTCTAAGTTAGGACAGGGCCGACGCCGAAACTGACTCATCTCTCCGATAAACGTAATGCTTCCTCGCTTTGAGTGGCATTAGACATACTTAATTTTGCTGATGATTGGAAACATAGTGAATGCAGCTGACGGAGCCAGCTCATTGGGTTCTGTCCTACACTACCTTCTTTCTCATATTAATAAAATAAATAGTTCTTAACGTGAACCGTTGAGAAACTACAGATACTTTTTCCTGAGGTTCGTGATGAATCGAAATTTCGTACTGCAGACCTCTACGGGGATTCCCCTTTGACTTAGCCATCCTTTGCAGTTTGCGGAGGGTCTACTGACATTTGATCGAGAGCGTTCCAATTTCTCTCTGATTTTACGCGGAAATGAAATACTGAACTACCTTCGGTATACTATAGGACAGGCTGTTCCAACCGAGCTCCAGGGAGCCGGAGCGCTCCGGAGCGCTCACTGCGGCAGCAGCTCGGAGCCCGCGTGGAGGGGGAAAGCGAACTCACTGCCCCCTGGCCGCATGCAGCCGTAATAATCCGTGCTCAATGACAGCTATGACTAGCCGCGGGAGCTCTGTACCTCTATTGGAGGATACCTTTCTATTCATTGAGAGGGATGGTCGACCGCAGTGTTTTGTATGTCATAAAGTATTTAATTCTGCGAAGAGGTACAATATACAGAATTAAATACAGTCAGGTAGAAGGCGTTGCACGCAGAGAACTGGTAGCCAGGCTTAAGAACGACATACCAGTAGACGTACGTTTAAAAACGGATTCGTAATACGGAGGGTATCAAAACATGCAGCATAGTTCGTGTTCTGTAATGCACAAGAGGCACTGTGTGCTGAAACAGTAGAGCTAGGTGGCGTAATGAAAGATGTCGTGAACTGTGTGAATTTTGTGCGTCGTCAAAGGATTCCTGAAAGATGTGGAAGCGGAGTATGGGGATATATCTTACCACAGTACAGTTCGTTGGCTGAGTCGGGGAAAAGTTCTTGATGTTTTCTTTGCCATTAGCGAGGAAATACCCATTTTCTCGAAATGAAAGGGGAAGAAATGCGTTGTCTGAAAGATATAAAATGGATATCAGACCTGGCGTTCCTAGCTGACATAACTATGCATCTGAATAATTAAAATCTGTCATTGCAGGGCAAAGGGCAGCTAATCGTTGACATGCACGACCAGATCAAAGTGTTCATGGAAAAGTTACCTTTATTTGAGAGACAGATGAGTAATGGACATCTAACGTTCTTCAATCATCTTGCTTCTTTAGAACTACCTGATGGTACTACTTTCGGCGATTACCAAGCAAAGTTAAAGCAGCTCATCACGTCGTTTGAAACACGATTCCGAGACCTCACTAGTTTGGAAATGGAACTTAAGGTATTCAGCACTCCTTTTTCAGTTTCCACCAATGACTTGTCATCGTTGCTTCAATTGGAGATTATTGATTTGCAAAATTCAACTTTGTTGAAAGAGAGGTACTACATCACGTTGTATTTGTCACGATGGTAGTGTTCATTACAGAAAAAACATTTCCCAAACTTCACAACAATGCCGCTCAGATCATGTGCATGTTTGGATTTACGTTTTGATGTGAGCAGCTTTTCTGAGCAATGAAAACAGTTATAAAGTAAGGAACGATCGATTCTTCAGGATGCAACAATGAAGGCCATCCTCCGCATTAACGCTGCGAACACTTTTACGCCTGATATTTCCGATCTTGCAATGAAAAGAAAATTTCAAACTACAGAGGCCCAATAACTTTAGTATGCAATTTCTTGTAAAACATTTGTTTCTTATTTATTTCCTGAAGATCGTATTTCCTGGTGTAGCACGTCACCACGTCTTAGCAGCTAAGAGTATGAGGTTTTCGATCTTGTTAAGACGCAGCTGGCACATCAAAACCCTTGCCTTGCCGCCTGCCTCAGCCAGCCGTGCCACGTGCCGGCGTGCCGGCCCACCTGACTGGTCACAGCGAGCGACGCGGCTCCCTGGAGCAGGGAGCGCTCCGCTGCTCACACCGGAGCCCACGAGCTGGAACAGCCTGCTATAGGAGGTTTTCCTCCAGACCAACACACCGCTTCCTATACGTAACGTCCAAGCGAATTACTGCCCAACGTTATTTTATGTGCTCTAGATTACTTGGATTTGTCTGACGCGTTCAGAAGTCCGTCTGATTAACTCCAACAAATGAAAATGTTCTGTACAAACAGTTAAAAGTTATTAACCTATAAAAAACATTATAATTTTTTCAGCACATTTACAATAAGTTCATTTAGTTTCTTTCAGTTGAAGTTATGTTTTCAGCACTTTATAAATATAAGAAGAAATTTTCCGTGTGTCTCTCACCCATAAAAAAGCCACTTTGTATACAGAGTCAGCATATTGTCAACTGAAAGATATTGAGAAAGTATTTTGAGTGGTTTGTGTACAAGTAATTGTATGAAACAAATACACAAAAGTGAGACCGTTTTGTATGAAAAAATCACAAGAGGTAACGTGAGTAATTAAAACAGTACTTAAAGTACAAATACAAAATGCCTTCAGTAGAAATGAAAAATTGCCTAAAATAAAAACTGTAGCTTTGTGCGGTGCCTCCGCTCTGCGTATGTGATGCAGTCATCATCTATGACATGTTGGTCTTGCAGGCTTTTGCAGTCTTCAGGATTTTATAATAGTTGTGATTAACAAGAAGTATGAACTTCGAGAGATCCATTACATCCTTCTTTTTTGCCAGGGAGATCGGTCTTGAAGTGCTATAAAGAAGATCCTTTGGAACATTACAGCCTGAATTATTTAAAATCTTTGGTTTTCGCCGTAATTAGAATGAATAAATATGAGAATCTACGTCCAAATCTGAAACTGTTACGAAATCTGGATCTGAGTCCGAGCCGTCACCAAAATTGTCTGTTTCACTGCTGTATTCACTCGTTGTAGGTAACTTCTTGATCGAAATAAAAAAGGTACGTAAGAAATACCTTACACCCAAACACTCTAAAGCTTGAAAACACGTAACACTTGCAAAACAGTAGACTAAAGTCAGTTGAACATCGGCTGTCATGGAGCCACGGAGTTGTTCTGTTTGACCAGTGAAACCACTGGTAAAATGTACCGTTGCCAAAGCCGACAGCGCATTCTAGCGGTAAAACATTTAACTGTGCAAGTAGTCTTTTGGCCACTGACAGGTATTCAGTGTCGCAACGTAACTATGTTATTACTCGCGCTTTTCAAAACTGAAGATAGTCCGCTTGGGTTCTGAACGTCTCAATTATAAATAAATCGTTTCATCATGTTACCGTACCTTTTTTTTTTTTTAATTTAGGTGAAGCCTTTTACGGGATTATTGTCATTACCAAAATATTACGTGTTGGTTAAAATAAAAGTAAATGAATGCTGGTGTAATAGACAGCCAACCTGTTGCAAGATATAGTGGTTCCCAAATAACTTTTACCATGGTTTCGACGGATATAAACCCGTCTTCCTCAGAAGGACACCTAATATCGACTAGGGCCCCCCTGAGCACGCAGAAGTGTCGCAATACGATGTGGCATGGAGTCGACTAATGACTGAGGTAGTGATGGAGAGAAATGACACCATGAATCCTGCAGGGCTCTCCATAAATGCCGGCCGAAGTGGCCGTGCGGTTCTAGGCGCTGCAGTCTGGAACTTCGAGTGGAACTTCGAGACCGCTACGGTCGCAGGTTCGAATCCTGCCTCGGGCATGGATGTGTGTGATGTCCTCAGGTTAGTTAGGTTTAACTAGTTCTAAGTTATAGGTGACTAATGACCTCATAAGTTGAGTCCCATAATGCTCAGAGCCATTTGAACCATCTCCATAAATCCCTAAGAGTCCGAGGAGGTGGAGATCTCTTCTAAACAGCACGTTGTAAGGCATCCCGGATATAATCAATAATGTCCATGTCTCGGGAGTTTGGTGACGATCGGAACTGTGTTCCTGGAGCCACTCTGAAGTAATGGGACGTGTGAGGTGTCGCATTGCCATGCTGGAACTGGGAATGCACAATGGACATGAATGGATGCATGTGATCAGACAGGATGCTTACGTATGTGTCACCTGTAAGAGTCGTATCTTGAGGTATCAAGGGTCCCGTAACACTCCAACTGCACACGCGCAACTCCTTTACAGAGCCTCCACCACCATGAACAGTCCCATTCTGACATACAGGGTCCATGGATTCATGAGATTGTCTCCGTACCCATACACGTCCATCCGCTGGATACAGTTTGAAACGAGACTCGTCCTGCCATGCAATATGTTTCCAATCACTAAGAGTGAAATTTCGATCTTGATGGGCCCAGGCGAGGCGTAAAGCTTTGTGTTTTGCAGTCATCAAGGATAGACGAGTGGGCCTCCAGTTCCGAAATCCGTATCGATGATGTTTCGTTGAATGGTTCGTACGCTGACACTTGTTGTTGGCCCAGCATTGAAATCTGCAGCAATTTTCGGAAGGGTTGCACTTCTGTCACATTGAACGATTCTCTTCAGCCGTCGTTCGTCCCATCCTTGCAGGATCTTTTTCTTGCCGCAGCGATGTCAGAGGTTTGATGTTTTACCGGATCCCTGATATTCAAGGTACACTCGTGAAATGGTCGTTCGGGAAAAACCCCACTTTCTCGCTATGTCGGAGATGCTGTGGCCCATCGCTCGTGCACCGATTATAACACCAATTCCAACTCAGGTAAATCTTGATATCCTGCTACTGTAGCAGCTGTGACCGATCTAACAACTGCGCCAGATAGTTGTTGTCTTTTATAGGCGTTGCCGACCGCAGTGCCGTATTCTGCCTCTTCAAGTGTCTCTGTATTTGAATACGGGTGCGTATACCAGTTGCCGACACACGTCATGTGGAGGCAGCTTTGCTGCCTGATCGCTAATGTGAAGTCTGTCTGTCGTCCTGAGGAAGACGTGTTAAAATCAGCCGAAACCAGTGTAAAGGTTATTTGAAAACGACTATTTATAGCAACCGGTTGGCCGTCTATTACACGTGCTGTTCTGTAACCGTTGTTGTACTTCAGCCATGTTCAAAATACCGGAGTAAATGAAGGCGGAGGGCGAGACGTGGATACAGTACTACTGGACGTGGTTGCTAAGTTGCATCATACATCGGCAGCCCACGTGTGAGCCACACCAAATGACAGGTGCAGCGACGTCTCCCTCTCTCCGCTGTTCTCAGGTGCCGGCGTTCAACGGGTCGAGCTACCTGCGGTACCCGGGCCTGGGCGGGTCTGCGCTCTCGTGGCTGGACCTGCAGATCACGCTGAAGCCCGCGGCGCCCGACGGCGTGCTGCTCTACAACGGACACCGCGCCGACGGCGTGGGCGACTTCATGGCCGTCTACATGACCGCCGGACACCTCGAGTTCGCCTTCGACCTCGGCACCGGCGCCGCCACCATCAGGTCAGCCGCTGCTCCAGCGTCGCCTCGTATTAGCTACACACGAGGCAAACGTGATGTCTTGACTGGCATGCGAGGGTGGCTGCACAGGTTTGGCTGAAAAAACAAGGAAAAATGTTTGTTCAATAAAACAATTCACCTTACATCTCGACGTAGCCTCTACTGAAGGAGATACGCTTGACCTAGTGACCCCATCCGAAAAAAATGCTTGTTCACAGCAACTGCCACTTCCTCATTTTTAGAAGATTTCTTCACAGGAAGCCAAAGATTCAATTGTCATGAAGGATATTATGCAGTCACTCTGCTTGGATGCCTATATATATATATATATATATATATATATATATATATATAAAGGGTGTTTCAAAAATGACCGGTATATTTGAAACGGCAGTACAAACTAAACGAACAGCGATAGAAATACACCGTTTGTTGCAATATGCTTGGTACAACAGTACATTTTCAGGCAGACAAACTTTCGAAATTACAGTAGTTACAATTGTCAACAACAGATGGCGCTGCGGTCTGGGAAACTCTATAGTACGATATTTTCCACATATCCACCATGCGTAGCAATAATATGGTGTAGTCTCTGAATGAAATTACCCGAAACCTTTGACAACGTGTCTGGCGGAAAGGCTTCACATGCAGATGAGATGTACTGCTTCAGCTGTTCAATTGTTTCTGGATTCTGGCGGTACACCTGGTCTTTCAAGTGTCCCCACAGAAAGAAGTCACAGGGGTTCACGTCTGGCGAATAGGGAGGCCAATCCACGCCGCCATCTGTATGTTTCGGATAGCCCAAAACAATCACACGATCATCGAAATATTCATTCAGGAAATTAAAGACGTCGGCCGTGCGATGTGGCCGGGCACCATCTTGCATAAACCACGAGGTGTTCGCAGTGTCGTCTAAGGCAGTTTGTACCGCCACAAATTCACGAAGAATGTCCAGATAGCGTGATGCAGTAATCGTTTCGGATCTGAAAAATGGGCCAATGATTCCTTTGGAGGAAATGGCGGCCCAGACCAGTACTTTTTGAGGATGCAGGGACGATGGGACTGCAACATGGGGCTTTTCGGTTCCCCATATGCGCCAGTTCTGTTTATTAACAAAGCCGTCCAGGTAAAAATAAGCTTCGTCAGTAAACCAAATGCTGCCCACAAGCATATCGCCGTCATCAATCCTGTGCACTATATCGTTAGCGAATGTCTCTCGTGCAGCAATGGTAGCGGCGCTGAGGGGTTGCCGCGTTTGAATTTTGTATGGATAGAGGCAAGAGATGAATACACTAAGCAGATTCAGAAGGATGTAGGTTGCGGTAGGTACTGGGAGATGAAAAAGCTTGCACAGGATAGAGTAGCATGGAGAGCTGCATCAAACCAGTCTCAGGACTGAAGACCACAACAACAACAACAACATGGATAGAGGTGTAAACTCTGGCGCATGAGACGATACATGGACGTTGGCGTCATTTGGACCGCAGCTGCAACACGGTGAACGGAAACCCGAGGCCGCTGTTGGATCACCTGCTGCACTAGCTGCGCGTTGCCCTCTGTGGTTGCCGTACGCGGTCGCCCTACCTTTCCAGCACGTTCATCCGTCACGTTCCCAGTCTGTTGAAATTTTTCAAACAGATCCTTTATTGTATCGCTTTTCGGTCCTTTGGTTACATTAAACCTCCGTTGAAAACTTCGTCTTGTTGCAACAACACTGTGTTCTAGGCGGTGGAATTCCAACACCAGAAAAATCCTCTGTTCTAAGGAATAAACCATGTTGTCCACAGCACACTTGCACGTTGTGAACAGCACACGCTTACAGCAGAAAGACGACGTACAGAATGGCGCACCCACAGACTGCGTTGTCTTCTATATCTTTCACATCACTTGCAGCGCCATCTGTTGTTGAAAATTGTAACTACTGTAATTTCGAAAGTTTGTCCGCCTGAAAATGTACTGTTGTCCCAAGCATATTGCAACAAACGGTGTATTTCTATCGCTGCTCGTTTAGTTTTTATTGCCGTTTCAAATATACCGGTCATTTTTGAAACACCCTGTATATATATGATGTTTCACTAAATGTGTTTGCTTCTGTAAGTTACGAAGTAATAGGCGACGGAAATATTTACTGCAGTAGGTCACCATAAGAAACGGAACACTGTCTGCGGAGCTATGAACATAGTTTATTGTGTTATCCAAAGAGTTACAGCAAAAAGATACAATTTTTTAAGTGGAACAATAGCTGTTTCCATCGTGCACTGGAATCAGTAACATCAGTTGTGTATACATCAATTTAAATTACATTCCTATCACTTTTTAGTTTGGGAACTACAACCCTTCAAAGTTTTAGGGGCAGATACCATACGCTGTACATAACACATGGCTGTGTGGTGGGTGATGGGTGTTCTGGTGCTGGGAACTTGATTTAAATGAGATGTTCAAATGTGTGTCCATGTTCCTGAATGCATAATGCAATGACCTTCTAATAGATCTGCGCATGAGATGTAACATCGCTGGTGTCGCGGAGCGATATGCGTCGCCGATGCTCCATTTTAGATCATCTGGGGATGTGGGCTCAGTGACATAAAAATGACCATTTAGATATCCCTACAAAAAGAAAACTAATGGTGTTAAATCGGGCGAACTTGCGGGCCATGAATGAGGACCAGGCGCCCCAACACCCTTCCTGCAAACCTGTTGTTTAGTTCTTCCACAACAGCACGCGCAGAATGGCCTGGTGACCATCGTACTGCACTCACATATGGACTCTCGTGTGTAAACTCACATGTTCAAGGAGACTACCCAAACTGTCGACTATAAACGCACGACGTAGCTCAGCTGTCAGTGTACCTGGGAAGTAGTGTGGACCGACGATTTCATCCCCAAGGATTCCACACCATACATTAATAGACCACGTACTTTGACGATCGACAGGTCGTTCCCACCGAGGATTGTCTGTGGCCCAATAGTGAACGTGGCGATCCACTGCACCATCATTTGTGAACGTGGGCTCGTCAGAGAACAAGACTCCAGCGTGAAATTACGCATGGCCCATTCACAGAATGTAATTCTCGCACGGAAATCGTTCCCATGCAGCTCCCGGGTCAGTGACAGGCGGTACGGGTGAAACCTGTGGCCGTGTACTATACGCCACATAGATGTGAGACTGACACCAGCGACTGCAGCAACCGCTCGAAAGCTGACATGAGGATCGTGGTGTACTACAGCTGAAACAAACACCTCCGTCTCCTCACTTCTAGCAGTTCTTCATCTGTTCCTGTGCACATTACCAAGTTGCCTGTTTCCCGAAGTCGTAGTTCGGCACGTACGAATGTAATGGCTGCCGCAACCCTTCGCCTAGGATATCTCACGGCGTACGCCATGGCTGCCTAACTGGCATCGTGTGGGCACTCGCCGAGCATCAGCAACATGTCAACGTAGTCGTTCTTCGTGCATGTCATCTTCGTCCGATCTCAGTAACTGTGGTATATTGAGCCCCGTTTGTTTGTGACGCTCGAACTGTCGGGTATGCGGCTGTGTGCGGCGACAGTCGGCAGTCTAACAGCGCATCGGAGAAGCTTCTCGCTCCGTGACACCGGCAAAGTTACAATTCGCCCGCACCACATTTAGAAGGCACATTGCGTTATGCGCAGCTTGTGTGGTATCTGCCCCCTTCTGCCCCTGAAACTTTTAAGGGATGCAGCTCCCAAACTGGAAGTGTAGGAATGTAATTTAAATTAATGTATACACAGCTGGTGTTACTGATTCCAGTGCATGATCGAAACAACTATTGTTCCATTTATAAAATTGTAACTTTTTGCTGTAATTCTTTGGATAATAACACAATAAACCATGTTCATAGCTCCACTGGCAGTGTAACGTTTCTTATGGTGACCTACCGCAATAAATATTTCCGCCGCCTAATACTTCGTAACTTACAGAGGTAAACACACTTAGTGAAACACCCTGTATATATTTCGTACAGCTTGAAGATTCAGTGTGTTGTTACAAAATACAATGTGCAATTACTTACATATTTACAAACATATACAGGCTCAGACCTCGATCCAGAGTAACATCACTATTATTACAGACGTATGTCCAGAACCCTTAACCACACCACAGCTTCCCCGCTGGCCTGATAGATCTCCTCCATTGAACGTTCTTAGTGGCAATCCATAACGATGTGGCTGATGGTCTGAGGCACGTCTGCACAGTCACAGAAAGGGCTATCAGCAAACTTCCACTTGTGCTTCCAAAACTGACATCTGCCATGTTGGTTCTTATCCATTTAAGTGATGTCCAGATTTTCCTGGGTAGGTTGAAACCAGTGGGTTGTTTGGTTGGGTCCGACATAAGTCCAGACCTGCTGGGTTTGAAGACAGCCAGTCGCTGCACCATGCTTCACTTACTGTAAACTTACCTTTGGCCAGCTTCTTTCCTAGAGCCCAAGAATGGTTCCGAGATTTCAGCCTGGGATCTTCGTGTAGACAATCTTCATGTATTGGCAAGAGAGGGTTTTCACAGCACTTATGCCATTCTTTCTTCAGTGCTAATGCTCTTCGAAGATGAGGAGGTGGAATGTTAAAAAGTACCGGTGGCCACTTCTGAGGAGTAGACTGGATGGTGCCTGATATATTCCTCATTGTGCCATTCAGCTGGACTTCTATCTTCTTTGTATGGGTTCTGTTAAGCCATACTGGACTGCAGTATTCAGCTACTGGGTCTATTAGGGCAAGTGCTGTAGTTCTGAGAGTAGATGCAGAGGGACCACAACCCATTCCTGTGAGTTTGTGTAGAATGTTGTTATGGCTTTTGATTTTAGTATATGTTTTGCTTAGATGTGCACTGTAGGTCAAGGACCAATCCAAGACGACTCCTAGATATTTAGGGTGAGGATTGAACTTCAGCAGGTGGCCATGATGTTTAACTTGAGGAATATACTTCAATATCTGGGCCACCTGCTGAAGTTCAATCCTCACCCTAAATATCAAGGAGTCATCTTGGATCGATCCTTGACCTACAGTGCACATCTAAGCAAGGATCGGTCTTGCATTACCATACCACGGATTTTGTTGGTTTCCTTGGTGGTGATCTCAATTGGACGGCCGGTCTTCGGTGATTTTCCCACCGCGTTTGAATCCATTAATCCAAAAGTAAGTGGTCATCAGTGATGGCGTAGAGTCCGTGTGAACGTAGTCTAATTTTGTTTTGATTTGTGTGGCGGCCTATCCGTTCAAATGAAAATGTTTAATAACACCATGAAACTCGTTTTTTTTCATTTTTTGTCGCAGTCGAACATTGACCAAGTCAGATGACTGTCAACAATGAACTGTATACTGAAAATTGTTGAATTCTTCATACAATGTTTGGAATAATCAAGCCTATCAACAATGTAGGCGCAACAGAAGTGTTCCATTACTTCATCCGAATTCAACAGACTTACGAAACCATTCTCGTAACATGCAAAGCAATTACCATACGATACTTTATGCCATCACTGGGCTGCCGCTGTTTATTTGGGATCTTCTAGCGGTGTACGTGGTACGATGGCGCGGGAGTTTCAACGTGTATCACAACTGCAGACATTTATCTTCACATAAACAAAATATTAATTACACCACCTTATTTTTTAAAGCTGATACGTCAGACGTCGACTATTACTCGTATTTTTGCAAGTCGTACTCACGATAAATTTTGTCCCCTGGAAAAGAAGGGACAGCTGCACACATTGTTTGACATGCGCTAATGCGGTTAATGAGGGTAAGTTAATGAGGGTAACGCGGCGTTCCGGGGTACAATCGGCAGCCGCAGACACTTTCTCAGACACTTTCTCAGTGAAGTGATAAACTTCTAACAGTATCTGAACTGTCCAACTGTTCTTGAAAAAACATAACAATTACGAAACACGAAACGTTTTCCTGATAGTCTCCAAAGTATTAGTTATGTCATCAGGAAGGGGTTTCAGCCACCAGTCAAATTAAGTGTGGCTTATAAAAATATTCCTGATTCACGAATAGAATGTACATAGAATGTTGAGACACAGAGGTTTTACAAAGGTTTTTGTTAAATGTAACGATTTCTGGGTAACATAAACCAGTCATACTGTCCTCTCTAATAGTTCTCTATCTCATTATTTAATATATCTTCTGTTACTGTATTAGTAATGTCTACGTAACTTCCTATACACTTTGAATACGTATGGAATAAGCGTTCGGATGCGCAGAACAGCATTTCAAAGCCAGCTTGCATTGTCTCCAAAGCGAAGTGACTGTGGTATCGTATGAGGTTACAGCGCACTGCAGACTTTGAGCGTCGTTACATGAGCAGTACAGAGCGGTTTCGTCTTATCACGGCTTATGTATTTTGTACACGATGCTCTTAGACATCTTAAAAACTTGCATTCGATATCTGGAATTAACATGCTTAAAAATTTGTATATATATAAGCAAACGCATTTCGTTGGTTTGCATTAAGTATCGCGGCTTAGATAACGCTGTTTTTTGTTTTTTTGTTTTTAATGAGAATAAGGGATTGTCATCTGTACTTTATTGGTTTTTTATTTCACCTTATCGTATCGCAGCAACTCTCCTTTAATGAACTGTGCTGCAGAGCCCTTGCGAAATTTCTTTCTAGTGCGCTAAAATGAAAGGGTCCCGAGAAATTTCCATTTTCCAGTGACTGCAGCAAATTAGTGATTAATCACATATTGAAATATTTTTCAGGGACGAAATTTCCCCTGTTTGCTTTTTGTTACAATCTTATTCATCTTCCTTCACTCATAGAAATCTTCAATATCGATTGCACACTACCATTCTCCATCTTATAGGTACTAGCAGTGGAACATTCTATAGCAATTATTTAAAGTAAGCATAACAATTTGTGGGAAATAACCCATGCCTTCATACATAAATGGTATCTCAGACGTTATTTTCTCGTGCTATAAGCTTTTTTCAGCTCCGTGGCCGTTATCAAGGTATCTGCAAACATATGGAGTTGTTAGTGCATACATCTATATCTACTAGTAGATAATAACAATTTTGTCTATGTCTGTTGTAGTACTTACTTCCGCTACACATCATCAACACTGTCGCTGTCTAAGGCTTTGTATTGCGGTGTATCGTAGATGAAGTGCAGAGGAAATTGTTACTCTCTAGATGTGTAATATCTCAAAAGTGAAAATCGTTGCTGAGTAATATTAACTAAAACTTATTTAATATTTTCCTTAAGTTCGACAGCTTCTGACAGGTAAGTCAACGATGCTATATGGTTACATAGTTGGCTTATTTGTCTATGGAACTGTGTGTAGCAGTAGTAAATTCTTTGCTGATGTTCACTGCTGTTTTCTCTGCCAGCAAATTTGTTTCATCCGTAATCGCGTTCTGTGATTTAAATAAAGTTGACAATATAAATTTTAAGTTTTTAAGTCAGTTTGTTCGTTTAGAGTTATCTCTGCATTTTTGCGGGTGTGTACGTAGATTTACATTTATTCTAAGATGTATTATGGGAGTAACTATTGCAACAGATGTAGACAAGATTGTTATTAATTGCCAAGAGACATGGATATACGCATTAACGACTCCAAATGTTTATAGATAACATGATAATGACCATGGAGCCGAAGTAAGCACTCAGTGCCAGAAAACAAAATCTTAAAAGGCTTTGTATGTAGAAGTGTATTTGGGCTACTATAAATGCAATATCAATTTGATACTTCTGACCTACACAGTTCACTATGGACACTCCATAGATATTCCTACTCTATACCCGCAACCACAGAGAAAATGATGTGCGACTCATACAGATATTACTGATACTAAAGATACATAAAACGATGAGACACAGACGTTTAGAAATAGAACTGTAACGTAATATTATAAAATATTATTTACCATTTTTGATGAAATGTAGAGATTTTTGCGTTAACATGAAAAATAATTATTTCTTTTGTAAATGCTCCGTATTTTGTGCGTCTTCTGTACCTGTAATATCTGTGTCCGTAGCACGTCAGCAGATCTGTGGCTGCGGCTTTCAGATGTCATCTATGGCCTGGGAAGCCATGATCACATAAATAGCATTTAGCAGAACATTTGGAAAGTATTTCTTATTAATATTCATACAGTTGTATATGTACACTACGTTTTCGCAGTTTTGTTTCTACTGGAAAAAGGCTGAAGGACGAAGTTTTCCTCGTCGACTTAATCAATGGAAAATCTCAACAGTCGAAGGCGACAACGATGTGCTCTCACATCTTGAAAGACATTTGCTTTTTTAAATATGAGTACCATTCACTGATCAATAATTTGCTTCTCATTTAGATAAAATATCTCCTGGATGGTGTTGGACGAAATAAATCTTTATATCGTAACAGAGAAACTTCCCGACCATGGAAGTCCAAATGCCAATTCAGAGAATGTATGGATGAATTAAAATAGTATAAAACTGTTGTTGCCATTTTAACTTCCAAACTAAGACCCCTTTAGTTAAATATCCCTACGTTCGTGCAAACGGAGTGATTTCTCGATTTTCTCGTATTTAGGCCCTCAACTAGAACGCGATTTTCTTCAGAATTAGTTTCCCTTGTCAATCTGTACATGAACACGGTCATCTGCCGATCGTCTTGTTTCATTTGGTACATTGTTAAAGAAGCATTATAAATCACAATTCCAGTTCTTCCAATGCAAAATCTGTATTTACAATAGGGTAGTGTAGACCAGGCTACGGGAGAAGTGGTTTTATAGTGCGTTATTATTCCTGTAAATTGGTTTTAAATTTGTGTGGCGCACCCGTATTAACGGTACTGGTGATGTTAGTTTTATGACAGCTACGAAATCTGCACCCACAATCGTAATGACAGTGAGCGCCATTCACATATATCATCTGCAGGAACTTTATTTTATTTTTTATTTTATTTTAGTCATGTGGCCAGCCAAGAATTCCTCTCCTGTGCAAACCTCTTCATCTCAGAGTAGCACTTGCAACCGACGTCCTCCTCAGTTATTTGCTGGATGTAATCCAATCTCTGTCTTCCTCTTCAGTGTTTACATTCTACAGCTCCCTCTAATACCATGGAAGTTATTCCCGGATACCTTAACAGATATCCAACATCCTGTCCCTCCTTCTTGTCAGCACTTTCATATTCCTTTCCTCACCGATTCTGAGCAGAACCTCCTCATTCCTTACGTTATCAGTTTACCTCATTTTTAACATTCTGTTGTAGCACCACGTCTGAAATGCTTCGATTCTCTTCTGTCCCGATTTTCTATGTTTCACTATCATTCAATGCTGTGTTCCAAACGTATGTTCTCAGATATTTCTTTCTCAGATTAATGTCTATGTTTGATGCTAAGGGTGTATACGCTCCGGCAAATCCGGGAAAAACACGGGAATTTTTTTATCTGGGAGAAAACCGGGAAAAACCCTGGAATTGTTTTAGAATCCCGGAAATTTTTCATTGTTTTAGTCTTCAGTTAAATTTCTGTAATTTCGAGTGGTAAGAACTGATAGTCTAACAAAAAATTTTACTGTATCTCGCTACTGCACAATAATATGTCAGCAATAAAATGTAAACGAGGGACTAAAACTTAAGTTGAAAAGGAAATTCGCCATCTTCAACAACAAAACACATTGCACACACAAGCGCCTGCCAAACGAAAAATGTGTCAATGGCTTGAGGACGAAGACAGTAGAATACTTCCTAACAGCAAACTGCTTCCGATGAGCGTTTCGTCACGACTGTTTAAATTAGCTTCGTTCCGAGCTGTTGCCAGCAGGCTCTTAACGCATGCGCAGTTGAGTTGCGTGTGAGCTGTACATTCTCGCGCTTCTGGCTACTGGAAGTGTGGGTGTAGCAGTAGCAAGAAGCAGTTAAACCACCAGAAAATTTTTTCTGGCGCCCCAAAGCTGCCAGATTCGTTCATCCGCAGGGCGGTTTGGGTTGCAGTGGGGAGGGGACAGTGACCCGTGTTTACGCTTAGTGATTTTGCCGCCCCCTCTTCGTTTACAGTTCACACATCAAATCCAGACAAAATGGATTTCTGTGGACGAGAGCTATCAAGTGAATTAAAATATATTCATATAATTACGGAAGGCTAAAATATGTTATTAGTTTCAGTTTTGTGATGTGACTTTATTTACACATTTTTGGTAGTCAACAATGAAGTTGTTTTTGTCTGTTTGCTAAATAAATGTGCCTTTCAGTAGTATTTTCCCCTGAAGCAGTCAATTTATAAGAAACGAAGTGTTTCATTCACACTATTGGCAAGTTTCAACTCTTCACTGAATTTCAAGAGCACTTTTATATCTTCTGCCACGTGTGGCTTTATTCCATAATAAAGAACCAAACACGAGACAATATAGTACTGGAAGTCCAAGAAAATCTGCATCCAGAAAAGCACGCTGGAAAGCTGAATATCAGGTTGGGGGCTGCTTCATTGTGAATCTGGACATATGAATGTGTCCTTTAAGCCGAATTATGCATTTCAGTATGGTTTACGAAATACTTTTGCTCTACTAGTATCCTCTGATGTCCTGTTCCTTTTATGACATCAAGTAAGATCTCTTAATGCAACATGTGTACGAACATAGGGACTTCCTAAGCCATCGTTGCTGCCCATGCGCAGTAAAGCCTGTTTTCTGATGCTCCCTGGCACCTGCTGAAACTAACCCATGTCTAAGAGGTCGCGGGAAAATACTGCGAATAGTTCTTTGAAAGGAGCTATTTTCAAAGGAAATTTCCTTTTACGTGAAATGAATTATGTTACAAGTGAGAATGTGCAATGAATTTCTCACATTACAGAGCGTTTCACTCTCATTTAAAGCGTAACACTTTGAGTACCAATCACTTAGAATAATTTCGAGCCCAAAAGGTCAGACATTGATGCGATTGTTGAAAATTTACTAGCACATTTGTTTATTGTATCTTAAAGTGTAACACACGGTAGAGAGATCAATTTTATATGTGAAAGCTCATCTTTTCTTGTAGCTTACTAATTTTCAACACCAACATTATATGTGAAACGTAACTTTTCTTGTAGCTACACTATGTACATTAATTTAAACCATTAACTTTTCTTGTTTTTATGTTCACGCTAATTAACAGTAATGTTGCTATTGGCTGACTACATCACGTGTCCTATGCTCTGAATATCTGCTATCATTGGCAGGCTAGATCGCGTGACATAAGCTATGACTGGCTTACAAAAGCGCATTGCAATCTCCATTTGGATGCTTCGGAAACTAACGTGCTGTGTTTGGTGAAATTCGAACTTACACTTTCGTAATACGAAAATTGCAGCGTATAGTAATATGAAAATATGCAGCGTACATTTTGCTGCACACCAAAGATCTTCCCAAAACGCGTTTCTTTTTCTTTCTTTTTTTTCCCTCATTTGCTGAGTTTCGTTTTCTCAAGTGCTGGGAATTTTTACTCTGGTGTATAAAACCTTTACCATTCAAAAGATTGATATATCTATAGCTGCAAGGGAAAGTTGTAAGTAGGCTGTTTACGTTTTCTTATTGGCAACGTTACGTAGCGCTCTGTATGAAAATCACTGGCTGTGCTGTGTGCAGTCTGTGGCTAGTTTTCATTGTTGTCTAACTTTTGAAGATTTTGTTCCATTGTGTCTAACTTTTGAAGATTTTGTCCCATTTGTTGCATTAACTGCAATAACAGTCCACTGGTGTCTGAAACATGTTCCTCAGTGCTTTTCGGCAGTGAATTTGCACCGGATACATTCACATTTTGACAAGCAGAAAATGTTTCTTGACTTATTTGAGAAAACGGTGAGGACCCAAAACCTGAATCTACAGTATTTGCGAAATTGTGTCCTGTCATTTCGGATTCCTGAGGCGAGCTGTTGCCGACCGATCGGTCGATAATGCTTCCCTGTTCACTACCTGTTTCACTGTCTACACTATTATTTTCCGCCCGCTCCATTTCCCTATGCACAATTACCAAATTACTACTTCGAATGTCTGTTAATTCATTGCACAGTGGTGCTGATAAGCTACGCTCGTCGTCACTATTATTTCTCAGTTTACTTTGGAGCCTAGTGTTATGTTTTTCACACGCCATTATTGTCACAATATTTCACACGATAACACAGAAAAGCATAATTTGAAGAGCAAAAATAAGAGAACACATTAACATAGCACTGAAAATAATATGTAGTTAATTGCAAGCGCAGCTGCGAAATACTTGGCGCAAATCTACATGCATGCCACAACTGTTTTACTGTACAACAATGAAAGACTGCAACTACAAAGGAGATTCTCTCTACAATTACGCGCTAGCAATAAACAATAGCTACACTAATTAGACAAACTACAAGAAAAAAATCAGAAGATTCCAGTGAGGTATCCTCGGCTAAGGGTCGACATATGAAACGTCCCCTTAGAACAATGTATATACGACTGTGCTTAAACTGACACACAATATTTTTAGCGCAACGCAATCTGACTTTCAAAAATCCCTACAAAAGAATGGCCCTGACTAACATTAACCTATACCTTTCACAAATCACTTACCTCACAAAAATCTTCATTACTCGAACTACTGCAATACAGCGAGCGCCACTACTTCCAGCTAAATAAAAGATTCAAACTACAGAAGGCACCAACTACTGATAGGGATAGTTAGCAAATGAAAGATTTTAATAGAGAACAAACAATGAATTTACCTTAATAGTCATAATATATATAGCAGTTCATGACATCCAGTCTTACAAATTTCAAAACTCCGCCATCTCTCTCCCCACATCCACCACTGCTGGCGGCTCACCTCCAACTGCGCAACGCTATGCGCTATTAACATCCAGCTGCCCAACACTACAATGGCAGACAACAATCCAAACTAGCCACAGACTGCACACAGCACAGCCAGTGATTTTCATACAGAGCGCTACGTAACGTTGCCAATAAGAAAACATTAACAGCCTACTTACAAAGTGCACTGTCGCTTATCATGGGAAAAGTGAAGAAGAAGTGTATTTTCATGTGGGAAAAGGTGCGTTTTTAACCAGGAGACCAGGGAAGAATCGGGGATTTTTTTTCTTGTCTGCATATGTATACTTCAATGTGTTTGTTTTTAACTTTTCTGCTACCGGTCACCGTTTTTTATTCATGTTGTACACGCGTCTCGGAATATGATTCACATTTTCAGGTGTGATTTCTCTTTGTACTGTACCATTTTACGTAATGTTTCAGATGTGTCGGGTTTTGCTTTGTTTTGTTGACTTTACTGCAACATATAAAAAACGCGCAATTTTTAGTTGGTTATCGATTTTTATATGTAAGTAGTAGCGAAATTTGGAAAATGTTGTATTTACAGTTTTCTTATGATCCATTTGTGCACATATGTTAAACATCGCACACAAACTCAGTGCACGGTATTTACTGTCAGCAAATACTGTGCTCTGAAAGTCGTGTATGATGTTTAATATGTGTGACACTCTGCTCAAGTGGACCATAAGAAAACTGTAAGCACAAGTCTTTCCAAATTTCGCCAGTAATTACACATAAAAATCGATAACTAACTGAAAATTGCACGTATTTGATATAATACAATAAAGTCAACAGAACAAAGCAAAACCTCATACATCAAAAACATTAGGTTGAAAAGGCATATTAAAAAGAGAAAACACACTTGAAAAAGGGAATCATTTCCCGAAATGTGTCGTGTACGATATGAATAAAATAAAATCGTGAGTGGTAGCACAAAAGTTATTTATTAACAAACCATTGTTTTCACAGTCGCAGGCTTTCTCAAAACCATTTATAATGGCCAAAATGGGAGTAGTATACCTCTCTTGGCCAGGCATGCCCTTTCTGCCGTGCTAGTTTGCTTTTGATGTTCTCCTTGCTGTGTCTGTCATGTGTTATTTTGCTGCCTGGGTCGCAAAGGTCCTTAATCGCTTCTACGTCGTCATCACCAGTCTTGATTTTAAGTTTCTTGCAGTTCTCATTTCTGCTAATTATCCTTACCTTCGTCTTCATTTGATTTATTTATTCTCAATCCATGTTCTGTACTCATAAGAGTGCTCATTCCATTCAACATATCCTGTAATCCTTCTTCACTATTACTGAGGATAGCAATGTCATCGGCGAATCTTATCACCGATATACTTTCACCTTGAATTTAATTTCACTCTTGAACCTTTTTTTTATTTTTGTCATAGCTTCTTCGATGTATAGATTAATCAGAAGGCGCGGAAGACTACATCTCTGTCTTACACTCTTCATAATCCGAGCACTTCGTTCTTGGTCTTCCACTCTGATTGTTCCCTCTTGCTTCTTGTACATATTATACACTCCTGGAAATGGAAAAAAGAACACATTGACACCGGTGTGTCAGACCCACCATACTTGCTCCGGACACTGCGAGAGGGCTGTACAAGCAATGATCACACGCACGGCACAGCGGACACACCAGGAACCGCGGTGTTGGCCGTCGAATGGCGCTAGCTGCGCAGCATTTGTGCACCGCCGCCGTCAGTGTCAGCCAGTTTGCCGTGGCATACGGAGCTCCATCGCAGTCTTTAACACTGGTAGCATGCCGCGACAGCGTGGACGTGAACCGTATGTGCAGTTGACGGACTTTGAGCGAGGGCGTATAGTGGGCATGCGGGAGGCCGGGTGGACGTACCGCCGAATTGCTCAACACGTGGGGCGTGAGGTCTCCACAGTACATCGATGTTGTCGCCAGTGGTCGGCGGAAGGTGCACGTGCCCGTCGACCTGGGACCGGACCGCAGCGACGCACGGATGCACGCCAAGACCGTAGGATCCTACGCAGTGCCGTAGGGGACCGCACCGCCACTTCCCAGCAAATTAGGGACACTGTTGCTCCTGGGGTATCGGCGAGGACCATTCGCAACCGTCTCCATGAAGTTGGGCTACGGTCCCGCACACCGTTAGGCCGTCTTCCGCTCACGCCCCAACATCGTGCAGCCCGCCTCCAGTGGTGTCGCGACAGGAGTGAATGGAGGGACGAATGGAGACGTGTCGTCTTCAGCGATGAGAGTCGCTTCTGCCTCGGTGCCAATGATGGTCGTATGCGTGTTTGGCGCCGTGCAGGTGAGCGCCACAATCAGGACTGCATACGACCGAGGCACACAGGGCCAACACCCGGCATCATGGTGTGGGGAGCGATCTCCTACACTGGCCGTACACCACTGGTGATCGTCGAGGGGACACTGAATAGTGCACGGTACATCCAAACCGTCATCGAACCCATCGTTCTACCATTCCTAGACCGGCAAGGGAACTTGCTGTTCCAACAGGACAATGCACGTCCGCATGCATCCCGTGCCACCCAACGTGCTCTAGATGGTGTAAGTCAACTACCCTGGCCAGCAAGATCTCCGGATCTGTCCCCCATTGAGCATGTTTGGGACTGGATGAAGCGTCGTCTCACGCGGTCTGCACGTCCAGCACGAACGCTGGTCCAACTGAGGCGCCAGGTGGAAATGGCATGGCAAGCCGTTCCACAGGACTACATCCAGCATCTCTACGATCATCTCCATGGGAGAATAGCAGCCTGCATTGCTGCGAAAGGTGGATATACACTGTACTAGTGCCGACATTGTGCATGCTCTGTTGCCTGTGTCTATGTGCCTGTGGTTCTGTCAGTGTGATCATGTGATGTATCTGACCCCAGGAATGTGTCAATAAAGTTTCCCCTTCCTGGGACAATGAATTCACGGTGTTCTTATTTCAATTTCCAGAAGTGTATATTACCCATCCCTCCATGTAGCTTATCCCTATGTTTCTCATAATTTCGAACATCTTGCACCATTTAACACTGTCGAATGCTTCATCCGGGTCGACAGATCCTATGAAAGTGTCTTGATTTTTCCTTTTTTTTTTTTTGCTTCCATTGTCATCTGGAACGTCAGGATTACCTTTCCTAAGGTTATACTTATCGTCATCTAACAAAACCTCAATTTTCTTTTCCGCTCTTCTGTACATTATTCTTGTCGGCAACTTGGATCAATGAGCTTTTAAACTGACTGCACGATAGTTATCGCACTTGGCTCTTGTAGTCTTTGGAATTGTGTGGATGATGTTTTTCCGAAAATCGGATGGTGTCCTGGCGTAATCACAAGCGCTGGAACGAAGATGAAGAACGCAAGAGAAGGGAAGATGGTGAAACGGCGTTGGCCAATGGTGCCCTGATTAGGACCACACAATGACATGGGCGGCCTCTACAAGAAGAGAATATAAGTGTTGCTCCTGCCAGTCTCGGCCGCTCAGTATTCGCTCAGCACCGGGACAGTATATGGGCAGGCCTAACAGAGAACGCTACGATAGCAGTTATTAGTGATCCACAAACTGTGTGTAAAACTTGCATGAACATTGTATATAGAAAAAGGCTCTGATTTATGTTTGCATGTCGCCTATCACTTGCGACACTTCTTGTAAAGACATAGTTAACTATTGTCAATCTACTTTATTGAAATAAAACTACTAATCTTATTTGCTTGAATTGTTATACAGTATTCCGACAACGCAGCATTATATAGGCACCCTATACGATATCAGTGGACAGGACCCCGCAGACGGTATACCATCTGACTCATAAATGTTATACACCAAAGTGAATAGTCGTTTTTTGCGCTTCCACCAATAATTTTAGAGAGACTAATATGCATAGTGTGCTGTTGCCGAGTTTTTGTACTGTAAGGGCTTTTTAAGCTCTTTGTACTTGTTAAAGTATAAGAGGTAAAAAATTTTGTTGAAAACATAACTATTTACAGTACTTGTCTATAAACAACATTTTTCATTTCGTTATCCTGGGTATATATGTACAATTTCCTTCTCGAGAGCACGCTACGTATAATTGATAGGAACAGGAGCAGCTGTCTTTGAGGTTGATGCCGCAATATTTTAAAGTTTGTCCTTGGGCTTTGTTAACTGTGAAACTCCAAGCTAATTTGATTGGAAATTGCAGTCTTTTAAAATGGAATGGCAATTCAGTAGGTATCAGTGGTATTCTGTGGACAAGTAGTGTATGTCCTTTGTACTTGGTACTTTACAGTTCGGCTTCAATGGTAGCGCTATTCGTATTTCTCGTTCTTTCGCTGTTATTTTTGTTTTCGCCGTTTTGCTTCAGAACTGGCAAGATCTCCTGTTCTTTTACTTTCGGCAGTTGTCTAAAATATAAATCAAACCAACTTTTTACTAACAAATACACTAAGTACACTTCTCACACTTTATTTTAGACTTATATTCAGTCACTGTATCACTTTGAGTATTCACATTTCACTGTTTGTTTTTTATTCACTCACTGCATCACTTTTTCGGTTCGTTCCTTCGTCACTGATAAGAAACCGACATTCGAACCCACTTCGGGTCTTGCTTTGTGCACCACTAACAATGGGTAGTCCCACCAGTGGTGAATTTCAAAACATAGCAAAAAATGCTTCGAATGATCAATATTCCAGAACGTTTCACAGCATTAGAGAGTGTTCTGGAATGTTATATAATGATCTGTGATTTTCTGGAATTTTCTCTAACATCCTGGAATCTGGCTGAATATCCAGACTGTACCCGAACATTCCAGAACATCCCAGATCATTGAAAAACATTCCGAAATATTCTGGAATGTTGTGGAATGCTCTCGAGTGCTGTCGAATGTTCTGGAATTTTGTCGAATACTCTCGAATGTTCTGGAATGTTCTAGAAATTTCCAGAGGGAGGAACTTCCCAGCCCCCATATCTTCAAAAATACGCTATTCTGGTAAAAACGGGAACCTTCTTGATGGATCGGGAAATAGACGGCTGCTACACCATATAACTCCCTTGATCGAACAGGGACTCGTGTCTGAGTTTTAGCTGCACGCACGTTGTACACTTACTTTTTTGAATATATATTGATTATCCGTCTTTCCCTAGAATGTGTGTCTATTGTTGGGGGGATGCAAACATTTTATGCCACTTTACACTGCAAAACACTTTCTACGTATATATCTACATGGATACTCTGCAAGCCACATTTGTATGCCTGGCAGTTGGTTCAATCGAACCACCTTCACAATCCTCTGTTTTTGCAATCTCGTACAGCGCGCGGAAAGAATGGCTCTGAGCACTATGGGACTTAACATCTATGGTCATCAGTCCCCTAGAACTTAGAACTACTTAAACCTAACTAACCTAAGGACATCACACAACACCCAGTCATCACGAGGCAGAGAAAATCCCTGACCCCGCCGGGAATCGAACCCGGGAACCCGGGCGCGGGAAGCGAGAACGCTACCGCACGACCACGAGCTGCGGACGCGCGGAAAGAACGAACACTTATATCTTTCCGTACGAGTTCTGATTTTCCTTATTTTATCATGGCGATCGATTCTCCATATGTAGGTCGGTGTCAACAAAATATTTTAGCAAACGGAAAAGGAAGTTGGTGATTGCAATTTGATGAGAAGATTCCGCCGCAACGAAAAACGCCTTTCTTTTAATGATGTCCACCCCAAATCCTGTATCATTTCAGTGACACTCTCTTCCCTATTTCGCTATAATATAAGACGTGCTGCCCATCTTTGAAATTTTTCGATGTTCTCCATCAATCCTATCTCGTAAGGATCCCACACCGAGCAGCAGTATTCTAAGAGAGGCCGACAAGCGTTGTGTAGGTAGTTTCCTTAGCAGATCTGTTACACTTTTTATATGTAATGCCAATAAAACGCAATCATTGGTTAGTCTTCCCCAAAACATTTTTTGTGTGTTCCTTCCAATTTAAATTGTTCCTAATAGTAATTCTTAGATATTTAGTTGAAATTACAGCCTTTAGATTTGACTGATTTATCGTGTAACCGAAGTTTAAGGATTTCTTTTAGCACTCATGCAGATGACGTCATACTTTTCGTTATTTAAGGTCAATTGCGATTTTCCGCACCATAATGTTATCTTTTCTAAATAGTTTCGTTAATTTGATTTGATCTTCTAATGACTTTATTAGTCGATAAACGACAGCGTCATTTTCAAAGGACCTAAGATGGCTGCTCAGATTGTCTCCCACATCGTTTATATAGATAACGAACATCATAGGCCCCATTAAAACTACCTTGGGGAACGCCAGAAATCACTTCTGTTTTACTCGAAAACTTTCCGTCAATTACTAAGATCTGTGACATGCGTGACAGGAAATCACAAATACAATCACGTAAATGAGACGATACCGCATAAGCATGCAATTTCACTACAAGCCCCTTGTCTGGTGCAGTGTCAAAAGCCTTCTGGAAATCCAGAAATACGGAAACAATCTGAAACGCTTTGTAAGTAGCCTCAACACTTCATACGAGTAAAGAGCTGTTTGTGCCTCACAAGAACGATTATCTACGTGTAAAACTTCGTAATAGTTGTAGTAACCTTTTAACTATAAAATATTATCCTATAAATTTCAAATGTGGTGCGAAATACGTACAGTCACATTAATGTGAACACCGCTTATGTTCGACGTCAACGTGCAGCAACCACTCTAAGACGGTGGGTTGCAGCACTAGCAGTGGAGGGTGTATAAAGTGTGTCGGGGATATGTGGGAAACAGTATGGTCGTTATCGTAATGCGGGAGCGGAGCGATTTATCTGATGTCCAAGCGGGCATGATCATTGGCTTTCGGGCCACGGGTGGAAGCATTTCCGAATCTGCCAAAAGTTCGTAAACGGTTTTCGTGCTTCCGCGGTTAAAATATGCCATGTATGGCAAAATGGCAGTATACAAAACTGACGGCGAAGCAGCCGTAATGCGCCTCGAAACGTAGATGACAGGGTAAATGATTATGAGCAGACATGTACGGGCGTACAGGCGTGCAACTGTTGAGCAACTGACCGCCCAGATGAACCAAGGAGCCGCCAACAGTGCCTCGTCAACGGCCGTTCAGCGGACGTTGCTGTGTGTGGGCGTAGGCAGCGGGCGTATAGTTCGTGCACCCATCCTGATTGCTGGTTCATCGGCGACAGAGTCTGGAATTGGCACGCCAGTACCGCAACTCCACTTTCGTTGAATGGTGTCAGGTGGTCTTCTCAGATGAATCAAGTCTTATTCTCCATGGTTGTTGGCGTGTACGGCGTGAAACGTCTGAAAGCAAACACCTTGCAACAGTCGTCGGAAGGGTGCCGGCCAGAGGGGCTTCTCTGTGTGGTCTCCTCTTTCTGGAAGCGACAATGGATCAACACAATTATGTATCTATCCTTTGGAACCATGACCACTCCCAAACGCAGTTTATATTTCCTCGTTATAATAGTATCTACCAGCGCAACGCTGCAACTTCTCACACAACTCTCATGTATGTGCGTACTTCGAAGAACGCTAGTTAGTTAGTTCTAATTAGTTGGTTTCGTCTCCCATTGATTAATCGCACGGTACGGTAGCCGTTATGATGTGGAACGTGTCAAGTGCACAAGAAATGCACATAATAACAGAGTTAAAGATAAATATTTGTATTATTTACACCATTCCCTTAAATGGCACAAAATGCATATACTATATTTATAGATTTATTTATTCCTATTCAAGAATTAATCCATGGTATAGAAGGAGTTGTCAAGGAGATATGATTTCAATTTATTTTTGAAGCTATTGCTGCTGTCTGTCAGACATTTTATTTCATCTGGTAATTTGTCGAAAATTTTTATAGAAGCGTATTTTACCCCTCTCTATGCCAAAGACAGGTTGAGTAAAGGATAGTGTAAGTCTTCCTTTTTTCTGTTATTATTATCATGAATGTCACTGTTATTTTTAATCTGGTGCATGTTGTTGAGAACAAATTTCATTAGTGAGTAAATGTACTGTGTGGCTGTTGTATGAATTCCCGATCTATGAACCCCACTATGAACTATGAACCCCACACATTATTCCAACCACTTGCTTTTGAGCAGAGGATACTTTTTGTCTAAAAGTTGAGTTACCCCAAAATATTATTCCGTATGACATCAGAGAGTGAAAGTATTCAAAGTATGTTAGCTTACTAATTTCTATATCCTCAAAATAGGTAATTATTCTGATTGCAGAAGTTGCTGAACCTAGTCGCTTTAGAAGATCCCAAATATGAATTTTCCAATTAAGATTCTAATCTATATGTACAGCCTAAAAGTTAGCATGCTATACCTTGTATACTGACTTCTGTTGATGTGTTATATTTATTGAAGTAAGTGTACCTTTTTCAGAAGAAAATTGGATGTGCTGTGTCTTTTCAAAGTTCAGATCAAGCCCATTTGCAGAAAACCATTTCATGCCTTTTCTGAAGACCTTATTTGTATCATTTTCAATTGGAGTTTCTTTTACTGGATTAGTAATGATGCTTGTATCATCAGCAAACAGTGTCAGTTCAGCTTCCTGTTTCGGATGGGAAGGGAGGTCGTTCACATATATCAAGAACTGAAGGGGAGCCATGATTGAACCCTGTGGAACCCTAATGTAATTTCACCCCAGTTAGATGAAGTGGCAAACTTATTTAAATCACTTGACCCATATGAGGAAACGTTTTGCTTCCTGTTCTGTAGGTATGACTTAAACCACTCATATGATATTCCATTTATTCCATGGTATTGTAATTTCTGTAACATAATGTCATGGTTCACACTGTCAAATGCTTTGGACAAATCTCAGAAAATTTATTGGTGACATTATACTATTTAAAGACTATGTTATGTGGATAGTGAAATTGTATATTGCTGTCTCAGTGGAATATCATTTTTTTTGAAATCGTAACTGTGATTTACTAAGTATCCCATTACTGTTTGGATGGCTAACCACTCTTGAGTACATTACTTTCTCGAATATTTTTGAAAATGCTGTAAGCAAGGACACTGACCGATAATTATTGACATCTGTGGTGTCCCCCTTTTTTAGAGAGGCTTGACAATGGCATATTTTAATCTGCTGGGAAAATACCTTGATTTACTTGTGCATTACATATGTGACTCAGAACATCAGCTTCAATTGCTCCACATAGTCTTAATATCTTATTAACGATGTATCTACTCCAACAGAACATTTATTTTCAAAGATTTAATAATTTTACTTATTTCAAAAGAGGTTGTTAGGTGAAACTTAATCTGACTACATTTTTTTAAAGACAGACTCTTCCATGTACTGCCTGGCTTTTTCTTTTGAACTGTTCTCACCAATATTTTCTCCTACACTTAAGAAATGGTTGTTAAATACATTAGCTACTTGTGTACTGTTGGTCAGGATGGTCTCGTTCTCCTTAATAGCCAGCCTCTTTAATAGCCAGGATGAGTTTGCATTCTCCACTGGCCACCACACTCCCGCACTCGAGGATCTGTGGGACCATCTCGATCGGGCTGTTCTGGCCAGGGATCCTCAACCGAGAAACCTAACGCAGCTGGCCACTGCGCTGGAGTCGGTATAGCTGCAGACCCCTGTCTGCTCCTTCCAGAGCGTCACTGAGTCTCTTGATGCGCGTCTCGCAGCGGTCTGGCGCTCTAAACACATACGTGCTGAGAGATGCGGGCACTGTGTCAGCTGCAGGTATCTAATTTTGGTAGTTGATTACTCCTGGAGTGCACATGGAAGATGAGAATTATACTCCCATTTTCAACTTTATAGAATTAGACTGTCATTTTCAACTTTATTTTTCCATAATTTCCACTCAAACTGGAAGCTTTGTTAACTACACTACATTCTGCTCCATATTTTATATTTATCTGATATTGTATTCACGAGAATAGTGATTTTCTTTCGAAAATAGCAGACGAATTGTATTTCATTCAACCTCATACGCTGCTGTGTTCTCTGCATATGTACCGGGTGTAGAAGTATGAAACCGGAATTTGGTTGCAATAATTACACGTTTGTTGCTTCAAACTGATAAACAATATTTTATTCAAAATAATTTCCATTGCTATATATATATTCTCCCAGCTCTCCGGCAGGCTATGAATGACACACCAGAAAATCAGTGATTATTTTGGAGCGAACCAGTCAGCAAGCCATTTTCGTACATTTTCATACGAACTGAAGCGTTGTTCAGAGAGAGCGTTTCCCAGTGATGAAAATAGATGATAATGGGACGGAGCGAATACCCTAGTATCTCCCAACTGAAAACCTCGATCGTTTCCCTGGACCGTTTTGCTGTGATGGGGCATAATCATGGAGCAATATGACTTTTTGTTGCCTTTTCCCGGTCGTTTATCACGTAATGATCGATTATATCGATCATTTGCTGTTGGCAGCGATCAGTGTTAGCTGTTTCAACAGCTTTTAGCAGCTCATAATAGATGACACCCTTCTGATCCCACCAAACACAGAGCATTTGTCTTCTTTCCAAAGAGATTTGGTCTTGCATTTGATGTCAATGGTTTGCCTGAATTCACCCATGATTTACGAAGCTTAGGATTCTCAAAATATATCTATTTTTTAGCACCTGTCACTATTCGATGGAGAAACGAATCTCTTTTGTATCTGCCGAGCAAAATTTCACATGTGGTCTTTCTATTTGCTTGCTGCCTTTCATTCAGTTCATAGTCCGCCCTGACAGCTAAATGGTCTGGGTGGCGGATTGCCGTCCTAAGGGGCCCGGGTTCGATTCCCGGCTTGTTCGCGGATTTTCTCCACTAAGGAATTGGGTGTTGTGTTGTCTACATAATCATTTCATCCCCATCCGGCGCGCAGGTCGCCCAGTGTGGCGTCGAATGTAATAAGACCTGCTCCAAGGCGGCTGGACCTGCCCAGAAGGGGTCTCCCGGCCAACAATGACGCCAAACGCTCATTTACATTCAGTTCATACAGAACCCATTTCTCCACTTTCTGCACCTTTCAACCGACGATGATGATGATGATGTTTTCTTCGCGGAGCGTTCAACTGCAAGGTCATCAGTGCCCGTACAAAGTCCCAATTTTTACACTGTCCAAATTTTACACAATACTATGTAGCCACTGTCATTAATGATGATAATGATAGAATGATGAGAATACAAGCACCCAGTCCCCTGTTAGAGAAAATCCCCAATCCGGCCGGGAACCGATCCCGGGACCCCGTGATCCAGAGGTATCAATTAGATCACGAGCTGCGTACCCCTCTCTATCGAAGAGAAACGGCTTCCTGCATCACACTCAATTGTTCCGTGAGTTTCTGTTGAGTTTGAGTATCATCTTCATCCAATGAGGCCTGAAATTCTTTGTCTTTGAATTTTTTCCGTGGTTCCCTGCGTTCGTCGTATCTCACGTCAAAATCACCACTTTTGAATTTTTTGAACCACTCGAAACACTGTGTTTTACCAAGAGCATGTTCGCCGAAAGCTTCGACAGGCGTTTGATACAATTCTGCAGCAGTTATCTTCAGCAGTTATGACAGAAAACCAATGCTTTCCGTAAATCGTAGTTCCCAGGCACATAACTCGACATGTTTACGGATTGGAAGCAGATACCGATATATGGAACTTGGGGTACTGGATATTGACATTCGTCGTCAGCCGTTGCAGGAAGCAGATAGCGCTGCAGACGCGGTCTCTCGGGCCCTACCCACTGACGGCCAGCAGCATCTATAGGGAAATTCCGATTTCACACTTCTACACCTGGTAGCGATCTCTCGTATTGGCGGCAATTTATAAGAGACTTAGTGTAGGACGTATCAGTTGCAGGCAGGTGATCTGCTCGCACAATAAGGCTGTGTAGGGCACCGCTTGGCAATCTCGACTTGCCCACTCACGCGGCTAGCACCGTGTGGCAAATGTGGGGCGCGCCAATAATGTGCACTCCGTGCGTGATTAATGCCCGCGTGTAATTCGCGTCGGACGTGCATCACGCACCGCGTGCGTCGGCCCGCCTGTCATTCACTCACGCCGCTCATAACGCAACGCGCGTCAGTTGCCGGCGCTAGTTCTTTGCACGCCCTCTGGAGCTCAATTAGTGGCGATGAACGGCCACCGGGAAATAACCGCCTATGTCCGCATCGGTGTGATTGGTGCGCGAGATATAAAACGAACCGTACTTCCTTTCGAATGAAAGCATACTGCGGTGGTGTAACGATTGGCATTTCTGTCTAGCGAGCAAGAAGACCCGGGTCTTTCATTATTTGTACTATAGTGTCTAGGGTACAAGCATTACTTAGTGAAAAGAGCCAACTACTCATAATTTTTTTTGAATGATTTCCTTTACTATGTGCTTTATAAAATTTATATTGTTTACTCAGACTTTCTTATCTGCTTGTCTTACATAATATAACATAATTTTTCTTTCTGCTTCCGTTTATGTATAATTTGTAGTATATGTAAAAAATTTTCTTCCACTATTGCTCCATCTGTCATGCTGATGTTTTCTCCTCGTACTGTCTCACATAACAGTGTTTACTAGAGGAAGAGGTCAAACCAGCATGCACAATGTGGCTGTGGCACCACAAGTGTATGACCTACAAAAACTTCAACTAAAAATCAGTGTGTCGACTCTAGATATAAATTACAAATTATTATGCCTGTGCTCCATTGTTTTTACCCCAAAAAAAGACGACGAATCGCCATGGAAAAGGGTTCGAGGAAGAACAATAAGAGAAAAACGAAAAACAAAAGAATATGAAACGAAAACCTATAAAACGACAGTAATGTTAACCAACTGTAGGAATGTATTTGGTTAACAGAAAGAATGTTTTTTGAAAGTTTTTCGTTGTTAATAATTTAAATATACATGGTTACAAAAAAAAAGTGGTTCTAGTCCCGGCCGCAGCACAAATTTTAATTCATTTCTTCTGCTTCGATCGTTATGGAAAACGTACTTTAGTGCTTTTGTCTCACTGGATATTTTTCTTTGTGTAGGCTATATCTGAACAGTCATCTTTCTGCATGCTGATTCTCTTCTCTCCTTACATGCTTGCTGAGATAAAGTGGTCGTATATTCTGCCTTAAGCACGACACTGCTCGTTTGTCTTTCCTTACTAAGAATAGTACAGCAATTCTGAACTATGTTCGGTGCGATTTTTCTACTGTTCAGTCTGGAAATTTTTAGGTTGGTTCACAAGTTCGTAGCGTTTTAGTTTTGCATGTTGCTATTCCTGTTTTTATGGGTTTTTTTGTTGACTACCTGTTTCTAATTGTACTTTTACCATTTGGGGATGAATGGACTTGTGGACGCTAGAAAATGTAATACCAGTTGGAGAAAACAGAACACTTGCGAGATATTCTTCTGTTTCAGATGAATAAGTAGTTGACAGGAGCGAAGGCAGCCACAAAAATTAGCACCCTGTGTGGGATAAATGCCTTTGGACGGAGCACGGCAGGAAAACGGTTTTCTCATTTCAAGGAGGATCGTTTTGACATTAATGATTTTCCACGTTCAGTAAGACCTTAGAGGTTTTACGAACATCGTTTAAGGGCATTAATTCACATTGATCCACGTCAGTCTACTCGAGAATTGGCAAATGTGATCAACAGTGATCATTCCACTACCGTGCGATATTTGCACACAATGGTTCAAAAATCGGGTGTGTCTGTACCGCTTGCTCTAAGCCAAAATCATAAAAATGAGCGGGTGGGTATATGTGTATCTTGCTCGTCATCAATTGGCTTGTGAACAACATTGACCATTCATATCATGCACTGTTACTGGTGACGAGAATTGACATTGTTTTGCCAACAAAAGGAAAAGGAAGGAATCCTTGAACCCAAACAAAGTAGCAAATCCACGTACATAGACCCGTTGGTGAAAGAAAAATATTGTTATCTGTCTGATGGAACAGCGGCGGTGTGGTGTGCTGTGAATTCCTTTTCCGAGTTGGAAGCACCACTACTCACATTTATTGTCAACAACTGAGACAACTTGCGGACGCAGTCCCAGAACAACGATCAGGAAGATGGTGTGAAGTGATGTTACTCCACGGTACCGTGCGCACGCGTTCCGCTGGACTGACAAAAAACACTATACAGGAGTTGAGTTGGGAGGTCATTCCGCACCTTATTCAGATGATCTTGCGCCCTCAAATTTTCACCTTTTCCGCTCTCTGTGGAACAGTTTTCAATTAGCTTCCTTTCAGGATGAAAATGTGGTCCGAAGAGGGCTCGACAAGCTCTTCACCTCAAAAGCAAGTGATTTCTACATTCACGGAACCAAAAATTACCTCAGGTTGTAATTATTCCAGCAGAATATATTAGTGACTACTAAAGTCTCTGTTATTTGTATCTGTTATGTCTATTATTCAAGGAAAAACGCTACGAGCTTATGCATCAGACCAGTTTTACTTCATGGAAACACTTGAATTTAAGCTTACAGTTATTTACATACATATAAAGGAGTGATAATAAAGCGTCAGATATTGCATTGCTTTACACATGTAGTTAATGACCTATGTTACTTAACTGATACACGAAATATTTTATGTTTATACTATACCGAAAATTAAGCACAGAACACTAGTTCGGAATAACAAGTCTTTACAGAGTTTCACACATATGTTACACGACGCGAATAGGTTAGTTTTATGCTGGTAGCTTTATAAATGCCGCATATTTATACAACCTGTCATCTCCAAACAAACAAAACGATTTCTGTTTTTCGTTCATTTTATACCGAACATGGCAGTATTGAGCATATTATTTACGAGTTTTAACAAGCTAAAGAAGTGGGCGAAAAACAGAAAAATTGAAACTGTTCAGTTCGTTTGCTGATAACAGGGTTTAAATTATGTGGAAGCTGCAAAACAACCACCATAAAAATAACTCGTTCGCGTCGGATAAAACTGCAGAATATTGGTTTTTAAACCTTTTCAAATGGCTCTGAGCACTATGGGACTTAACATCTGAGGTCATCAGTCCCCTAGAAGTTAGAACTACTTAAACCGAAATAACCTAAGGACATCACACTCATCCATGCCCGAGGCAGGATTCGAACCTGTGACCGTAGCGGTCGCGCGGTTCCAGACTGAAGTGCTTAGAATCGCTCGGCCACACCGGCCCAAACCTTTGCTAAGCCTTTTGCCATAGCATAAACACACATTATTTCGTGTATTAGGTGCCATGTATCATTAACTACATAAGTAAACGAACGCAAAATTTTACGGCTGATTGCCAATATAAATAACTTTAAGCTGAAATTCAAATGTTATCACTTTAAAATAATTTTCAGACTGAACAATAAAAAAAATTCCCACTGAAGAGAGTACAAAAAGTGCTGAAACACGTTTGGATAAAGGAAAACAAACAAAACTTTCTTGTATACTGTGGATTATGTCTCTAATGTACCTGAAAATTTCGAGGCGTCACCTAGCTCAATTTATGTCCACTTACTAGGATTTGCTCTATTTCGCGGCCGTGAGTACACCTTCCAGGAAATGTCTGTTCTACACCGAAGTTGTTTATTCCGGTTCTACCCTGTAACTTATTTGAACACAACAGTTTTGGAATTTTAATATCTGTAATATTCTCTCTACATTGTAAGTAGAGGTGACCAACTTAAGCTGGCAGTATGGTAGCGTCTGAACGCTCAGAGTAATTCAAACGTAACGGTTTTGAATTTCATGAGAGTTTTTAAGTTGTCATCGTAATATTCCCTCCGGGGAATTCGGCGCTTTTCCAGGGAAACGGCTTCATTCGTGGAATTTCTATTGCTACCTCCGAGACCGTATTCCCATCTCGACGCGGCCAGACTGCAAACGCTGCCCCGTGCAAGGAGCCGCGTCGTCTCCTTTAACATGCAATATGAAAAAAATAAGTTAGCCTTTTTGCAGTAGTACATAGGTTTGAGAAATTCCTGTTGATGAATCTTCCAACAATCAGCAGGCTTGCCCTATATCCTTAACATAATGCTATTAAAATGTTAAATATATTGTGTAATTACCCGGCCACTGTGGCCGAGCTGCTCCATGCGCTTCAATCCGGAACCGCGCTGCTGCTACGGTCGCAGGTTCGAATCCTGCCTCGGGCATGGATGTGTGTAATGTCCTTAGGTTAGTTAGGTTTAATTAGTTCTCAGTTCTAGGGGACTGGTGACCTCAGATGTTAAGTCCCATAGTGCTCAGAGCCATGACAGCTTTGTCGTATGCGTATATTTGGCGCGTAGCTGCGTGTAATGTACGGGTGAATGGGGTAGCATTATGCTTGTGTTGTATGATGATCATGCGAGAAGAGAGAGGTTATAATCCGTTGACGGTACATGACCTACTCATCTCTAATAGCACCAAAGGGCAGCTGGGCTTTACGTTCCCATCCGACGGACAGGTCACCTTTGACAGGGTCACATGGCCTCACTACACCACAAACTACGGAGAGGTTTGGAATTTATTCATGGCCATTAACGCAAAGATCGCTGATCAGGAACTTTACGCCGCCACCTCCCCTCTACTTTCCGGCTAAATACTGGCAGTGAAAATGTCCTACACCACCAGGATCCGAATGGGCTTTGATCCTCACTGCACAGGACTGCATTAGTGATTTCGGCCATGGAGTCGGGTATAATGCCACTAATTCTGCGGATTGTTTCTATGGTTGTGTGATGCCTGTTCTTTCGAACATATCCGAAAGAACAAACACTAGGCATTCTTAATATCGATCTGCCTTGATGGGCACCAGCATTGGGGATCTACATTTACTTTCGACCCCCAGTGAGAATCTAAAATAAGCGTGCATGGAGGACATAAATTGGGCCTGTGGACTGGTGGCGCTAAGTGGAAATGTGAGTCGGCCGGGATGCTTCCGGAGAAAGTGCGCGCATTTGCGATAACACTGTGTCCAGGTGGCACAGTGGTTAACTCATCTGCCGAGTAAGTGAGAGGTACCGGTTTCGGGTGCTGTTCCGATAAACATTTTCACTCGACCTCTCTGATTCCGCATAACGACACGGTGCACACGATACCATTAGTTCCTTACCTTTCCTTTCCTTTTCCCACCTTCAGTTCACATGATCAGTGGACGGCGCATACGACGGAGCCCAGTACTGTGAAGCCGCGTCAAGCGCAGCCTCTGGCACTGACATTAACACCTGGCTATCCTGCTCCAGCGTGCTGAGAAGCTGAGCTACAGGATCCTGCGTGGACGAGTCCGATGCCTTCACGTGCGTGGACCGGGACCTGCTGGGACCTGCTGATGCTGGCGTCACGGGCGGAGCTGCTGGAGGACCATGACGAATATCCATAAGAAATGATGTGATGTCGGTAGAGAAATAATATTACCAACCCGGTATTTACTCACCAAGCATAAATCTATACCCAACAGATCACATTTTCTGCACGTCTGAATGGAGTCCAAGGAGTGAGCAGTGAGCACGCTTAAGAACACCACTCGCAAACACCTGCAAAAAGCCATTTCTACATCTATATTCGGCAAACCACTGTGAGGTGCATGGCAGAGTGTACGTTCCATTGTATCAGTTCAAAAATGGCTCTGAGCACTATGGGACTCAACTTCTGAGGTCATTAGTCCCCTAGAACTTAGAACTAGTTAAACCTAACTAACCTAAGGACATCACAAACATCCATGCCCGAGGCAGGATTCGAACCTGCGACCGTAGCGGTCTTGCGGTTCCAGACTGCAGCGCCTTTAACCGCACGGCCACTTCGGCCGGCATTGTATCAGTTATTAGGGTTTCTTCCTGTTCCTGTCACGTATGGAGCGCGGGAAAAATGATTGTTTGAATGCCTCTGTGGGTGCAGTAATTATTCTAGCCTTATCCTCACGATCTCTATGTGAGCAATACAGCGGGGGATGTAGTATATTCCTAGAGTAATCATTTACACCCGGTTCTTGCAACTTTGTTAGTAGACTTTCTGGAGATAGTTTACGTCCGTCTTCAAGACTGCCAGTTCAGTTCCTTTAGTATATCTGTGACACTCTCCCAAGGATTAAACAAATCGGTGACAATTCGTGCTGCGCTTCTCTGTATACGTTCAGTATCCCATGTTAGTCCTAAGGGTCCCACACACTAGAGCAATATTCTAGAACAGCTCGCACGACTCATTTGTAACCAATCTCTTTTGTTGCCTGATTGTACTTCCCGAGAAATTCTGTCAATAAACTGAATTCTATCACCTGCTTTGCCCGTAACCGAACTTACGTGATCATTCCGACACGAGACCCAACGCGTGTATATAGCTTATATATAAACAGCAGTCGTATCAATCCCAGGGTCATTATACCGCTGTTGGGATGTAACATTTGTAAGTGAACACTTAGTATATAAGGAACATAACAGGTTAAATTCAAGACACATCATGTAGTAACACAAAGTTAATTAATAATCCAGAGAAATAACATACTTTACACTCAGACATCACTGCGCTTTCCACAAAGTACGTAATAGTTATAGTGCTTCTGTAAATAGTGTTTAGAAACATTAATCAGTAAATTAAATGATAGCGAACTTGCAATGCAAGACTCCAAGTAGTTACCTGGCTTCAGACCATGCTGGCTCGGATAAATATTTCTCTCTCTCTTTTTCTCTCTTACTATCCAAGTCTTCCAGAATGAGATTTTCACTCTGCAGCGGAGTGTGCGTTCATATGAAACTTCCTGGCAGATTAAATCTGTGTGCCGGATCGAGATTCTAACTCGGGACCTTTGTCTGAGATGGTAGAGCACCTGCCGTGAACGGCAAAGTTTCCGAGTTCGTGTCTCGGTCCGGAACATACTTTTAATCTACCAGGAAGTTTCATATCCAAGTATTTCCTATCATCATACATTTTTAAAGTTTGAAAATTTTTGTCTTTTTTCCTTCCAGTTTCCAACGTATTTTCAATTCATTTTTACTTTCATTGTACTTGCTGAAAACAATAATTGATCTTTATTATGAGGAATATGTTTTTTAATCTAGATGAAAATCTGTAAAATGAACGAGCTGATAAAAGGTAAGGCAACATATCTCTAAATGAGCAATCAAATGAAATCAAATAACCCTTCTGCACACCACCCCAGGCGCCATTTGTCAGCAAGACAATGCACGACCGCATGTTGCTGCACGAAGACGTGCCTTCTACGTGTCAGAGGATGTCAGCGTTTTGCCCCGGGGCGCCGTATCACCAGAATGTCGCCAATCGAAAATGTGTGGGATATGGTGAAACGACAGGTGCAGCACTGTGACCCAATGCCAAACACCACAGATGAATTTTGGAACCAGGTGAATGCAGCATGGCTGCCTCGACCACAGGACGCAGTTCCCACTTTACACGGGTCGATGCCTTGGAATATGTTGTCAGGGCCCATAGCGGATCCTGTGCCTGGTAGGCAATAGGACGCATGCTCATCCACGGTGACTGAAATTCTAATCATTTCTGCCGAACATACTAATCTTCGTGTCCTGCGAATACGAGCGTTACAAAAATGTTAACTTAAATGCTGTTCCATTATAAGTCATCTGTGAAATGGCGTACGTCGACAGCGTATCTTGCTGTCATCTTCAGGTAACGAATGTAGGCTGAGCGTCTTCGCTACATAGAACCTTCTTTACAATCTTACCGGTTGTAGGGAAGCAGCCTACTCATGCCGTAGTAAATTCACAGCAGTCTTTCCATTGTGTGCCAGCCAGTCCGTTGTAACTAGCTCTGACGTCATAAATGTTGCGCAATACTTTAAAAATCAAATAAATAATCTGAAATGTTTCTAGCATGTCAGGAGTAATACTAAATTAATATGTGTTGAATATCAGTTCGATAACTTTAACCATTTTCGAAATTTTGACTTTTTTCTGTAAAAATCATTGGCGCACAGAAAAGAGCTAGAAACGTAAAAATTTATATTTAGATTCCTCTTTCATAATAATTTAATAAAAACAGTACTTTGGATTTCACAAATTAAGATTTTAGTGGAAATTCATGATTTTCTGGTTTTCATCTTAAAACTTAAGGAAGCAAGATAGATTAAGTAGGCTAATAAATAAGGCTAGGATGTTTATATTTAAGTAGAATGGAGACCCGCTATCACCACAAGGATGTGAGAAGTTTCATTTGAATACCTATAAAACTATAGCGATAGCGTATCTCCAAAGGGCCAGTTCAGAGCGCGTCTACTGCGTGCTGTATAATTAAATTAATTCTCTCGCTCAAAATATTTAACTTAGCCACGTCAAAATTTTATTATCAATACTTACCTGTGTGCTGAATGCACATTTAAATTAAGAGCTTCATTGGCCATCAGCAAGAGAAGCTATGATTTATTAGGTAACTTGAAGTGGTGCATTACTAGCCCAGCGGCTAGTCGGGAGAGCCGATTTGATCGGGCGTTCCCTTAGCCGTCCGCACCGCGGCTTTATATATAAGAACGCTGCGTGAGGAAGCAAGGCCCCAGTTCTCTCCAGATGATGAATAGCACGTCATCTGCGTCGGGAGTCGCGTCGCGTCGCGTCGGTATCATTGCTACAAACCGCCTCGGATGCCGTATTAAGTTACTCGAGATACGCGTAACCATGAAAGCATTTTCGAGTGAAGTGTTAATTCTGGGTTGACTTTAATTATCGATCTTCAGTTTGCGTACTGTCGTATCTTCACGTGCCGCCGCGGGACAAACATTCTACCATTATTTAGCGTGGCGTCTGGTGAACCTAATCATCAAATTTTGGCGAGCATTCTTTTAAATTTTTAATTTGGACAGTTATAGTGACCTCAGCGCATTAGACTCTGAACTGCTCCGTTAGTTAGGTTGTGTGGATTCTTTTATTTTCATCTGTGACTTTCAGAATACAGAACGTTTTTTCACGACCGTTTTTGATTAGAAATCCCAGACAGTCTCCTAATTCCTCAGAGCTATAAGCTGCAACTATAAGTGTATTCTCAGATGAAGTGGGCACTAGGAATTCTAATTACAGGCTTCACGTTTTGCTAATCACTTTCTGGTTGCCAATATTGTAGTTAGAAAGCCAGTGTTGAGAACGGCAAAAGACAGCATAAATAACATTCTAAATAATAGGAACATTTAACAACAATAATTCCACCCGCCGCCGCACATATGGTTAATCGGCCGAGAAATGCAGTGTTTCTACATTCAAACATTAATATAACAATTAATTCAACCCGCCGCCCCACACGGTCCCCACTCATTTCCCCAAAATCTGCGGTTGCAGAAGACTGCGTAGTTACTGGGGACCCAGTGAAATATGTACGATCAGAGATGCTACGACAGAAGTCGTGGTTTTGGGATTGTGTTGTAATGGAGGCGTTGAGATACGAGTGGCCGATGGCCTGATAAACTGGAATGTTGGCTTCGCTCTCAGTAGAGCGGGGGACCCGGTGACCAGCCAGTTCACGTGGGCAGAGAGTGACTTCCGCGCCCGGCAGGGGAGCCAGAAACTCCGAGCAACCGGAATTCGTGCCCAGAATTTTGCAATCGCATTTCCCCCACCACTCCATCCGGCGCTTTGTGCGGCTACGTAGAGAAGTGGTGAGGAGCGATAACAGTATAAAAGAGGCGCGATGCGGTGAAGATGCTCAATCTACGGGTATCACACAAGGATGATGGCAAGGTATGCAGTTCAAATATCGTATTTCGTAAACGACTGCACCCGTCTGGACACCAGAGAGCGTTACAAAGAGTCGTCATATATATTATTTGTCAAGTCGACATCCGTTTTTCACATACTCGTATAGAATGAATGAGGTATCGTTCGAAAAGTTTTTTAATCGCCGTCAGATCTGCATACGGATTTTGCGCTAAAACGTACTATTTATGGTAGGTATTAACATAAAAGAGACTTTCAGTTAGCATAGGCAAGAAAGCGTCATGGAGTCCCAGCTTCATACCTGTATTTTAGGAATCTGACTTATCAGTCACAGATAAGAGACTCCCTTCTAACATTATCTTGTTGCAATTGCCATTTATTTATTTTTTTAAATTTCTTACTAACCGGATAATTTGTGTACCGAATTGTCACAGATATAATATCTGTGACTACTGCAGTAGACCATTACCTCTGATCGTCGTACAAGCTGACTTTCCTAAACGAACATGCTAGTACATTCCAAAACGGCCAAAGCATTTGTCATCGTTGCCTTGGAATTGTGATTTACCTATTGCTGCTACGACGAAACCTTCTAGCCGTAACTGAAAATGTTTGTCCCGTTTATTTATAGGTTATTTTGCCCCACTGACAGCCCCTGATTTCAAATGCAAACACAGTTTAGGACACATCCAAATGTCTACACAGGTAGCAGTAATATGGTATTCTGCCTTGCGGCAGGTCTTGTCATGTGTTAAGCCTCTTCCACTTTTGTCTGTCCATAGCCAGTCTTTTCATTTCCGAATATTTGTCTCCTTTGATATTGTCCAGCATTTGATATCTTCATTTTCCTCTTCACCTTTTTCCCTCCACCATTCCGTTTATTCCTTCCTTCAATAAACAGTCCCTCCTCAAATAATCTCCAATGCAGTTAAGTTTTCTCTTTCTGATAACTTTCAGCATGTTTCTTTCTTCTCCAACTCTTCTTCATACTTCTTCATTCCTTATTCGGTCTTCCAATTTCAATTTTTCCATTCTTTTCCATATCCACATCTCTAGTGCCTCCAATCTTTTTTCATCTTCCTTCCTCAATGTCCAGGTCTCCGCACCATATAGTGCAACGCTCCAGATGTAACATTTGGCAAGTCGTTTCCTCAGATCTTTGTTTAGTGTTCAACAAAATAATTTCTGATTCGCCTTGAATCCTTATTTTGCCACTACAATTCTTTTCCTAATTTCTGTTGAGCAATACGTATCATTCATTATTACACTTCCCAAGTCACTGAAGTTATTCACTTGCTCTATTTCCTCTCCCCCTATTTTCCTACGGCATTTTCTCCCCTTTCCTCCAGTTACCATGCTTTTCGTTTCCTTCTTGTTAATCTTCATTTCATATTCTTCTGATTTTGTGTTTAGATCATCTAACATTTGTTCCATCTCTCTTGCATTCTCTGCTATCACAACCATGTCGTCTGCATATCTTATACACTCCCCACTCTCCGACCCCCTTTACAAACTCCTCTCCTTCCATCAAAACTTTCACTAATAATTTCCTCCAAATATGTATTGAACAGTGTTGGTGATAAGCAGCAATCTTGTCTTACACTTTTACCTGTTCAATTTCTTCACTCATCACGTCTCCTATTCTCACTCTTGCTCTCTGGTTCAAATATAAGTTTCTAATTAGCCGTCTATCTTTGCCGTCAACTCCATGTTTCCTTAGAATTTCCATTAGTTTGCCCCTTCAGACATGGTCAAAAGCCTTCTCAAGATCAATGAACACAACATACACCTTCCCTTTCTTCTCCATGTACCTCTCCGCTACCAGTCTCAGTAGCCCAATCGCATCTCTACTTCCCACTCTTCGTCCGAAACTAAATTGTTCATCTCCTATTACGAAAATCAGCTTTCCATATAGCCTTCTGTTGAGCGTCCTCAGCAAGACTTTGTCTGCATGCGATATTAGGCTCACTGTTCTATGTTCCTCACACCTTTTGCTGTTCTTTTTCTTTGCTATGTGTATTAAGATAGTTTCTCTAAAATCCTGTACGAAGATGTACCATAAATTCATCGTCAGTATTTCACGTCTTTCCGTTCAATTTTAAACATGATTTCTCCTGAATGAGATTTTCACTCTGCAGCGTAGTGTGCACAGATATGAAACTTCCTGCCAGATTAAAACTGTGTGCCGGACTGAGACTCGAACTCGGGACCTTTGCCTTTCGCGGGCAAGTGCTCTACCAACTGAGCTACCCAAGCACGACTCACGCCCCGTCCTCACAGCTTTACTTCTGCCAGTACCTCGTCTCCTACCTTCCAAACTTTACAGAAGCTCTCCTGCAAACCTTGCAGAACTAGCACTCCTGAAATAAAGGATGTTGCGGAGACATGGCTTAGCCACACCCTGGGGGATTTATCCAGAATGAGATTTTCACTCTGCAGCGGAGTGTGCGCTGATATGAAACTTCCTGAAGATTCCTGGGTAGCTCAGTTGGTAGAGCACTTCCCTGCGAAAGGCAAAGGTACTGAGTTCGAGTCTCGGTCTGGCACACAGTTTTAATCTGCCAAGAAGTTACATGGTTTCTCCTACTTCATTGCTCCACGAACGTCGCGTCGGATAATGTTGTGAAAGCTGCACAATATTTGACGAGACATGAATTACGGAGAGACAAATATCCTTTCATCCGCTTCCACGTACTGGAGCTCCATCCTTAAAGAAGCAGTCGAAATTCGTATAAGTAACGGCATGATCAATAGAGACACAGGATTTCAACTCAGCAAGGCATGGGAACCAGCACTGCCGGTACTGCGGCATCGTCGGCCGCAGAGAAACGAATCCGTATCAACACAGACGGAGAACCAATGTCCGCAAACACTTAAACTGGGCACCAACACTGTGCCCGTGCGCGCTGGGTCGCTATTTGCGGCCGGGCTTTCCCTCGTCGCGAATGCGAAGACCCTGACCGCAAAACAGTGGAGGCAGACTTCTCGAAAGCTGATTTATCCAGTTACGGTTACACGGCTGCGCGGCGCCTGACGCTCTAGTATGGGTCTCAACAAGCCCGTGAAGCGCTGACTCTCGATTTTACGAAAACGATTGAGCGACATTCGCTAGGTATAAGCTTGTTCTACAGTTGTGCGAACTGTGAACAACGTCGTTGACCCATTGGGTCGTGTTCTTCCCTTGTACGTTGGAAATGGAAATGCCGTGTGGCTAGGGCCTCCCGTCGGTTAGACCGTTCGCCTGGTGCAAGTCTTTCGATTTGACGCCACTTTGGCGCCTTGCGTGTCGATGGGGGATGAAATGATGATGATAAGGACAACACAACACCCAGTCCCTGAGCGGAGAAAATCTCCGACCGAGCCGGGAATCGAACCCGGACCGTTAGGTATGACATTCCAGCGCGCTGACCACTCAGCTGCCACGCGCGGACCCCCTCTACGTTACCAGAGATGGACCGAGAGTCACTTGGAAGCTCGGAGCTCCTGTCGCCTGTACAACTTGCTTCGCCTTCAGGTCGACATGGCGGCGTTTCCAGCCGCTGCATGTGTTGTACCTCGCCCAGACGCAGCCAGATGCAGCGGCGCGACCTTCTGCGACCAGCGGCGCGCGAATGCAAACGAACAGAAAGCCTGGGCCCCGGGCAGGCCCCACCGGCTGTAAGGCGCTTAGCGCTGCTTCATCCGCCCGCACCTCCCCGCACCGCGCCGCGAAAATCCCCTGCCTGAGCCGCGCGTAGCTTCCGCTGAGTCGCGCTGCGCTGTTTGTGTTTCGCCTCGTCCGGCAAGATATCGCTAAAATATTATGCGCCTCATCCTCGTATTTATGCGTCTGTCAGATTTGTATTAAAAAGATTTGGCGATTTGCAAAAGTAATCCCACTCAGTAACTTGACAGTTTTCACATACGAAAAATAAAATTTTCTCCCTTCGCCAACCGGTTCGCGCATTATTTGAGAGTCTGTTATGCTACTTCTTGCCTGTTAGTAATTAAGAAACCTTAGCAAAATATTTCGTACCAGTTTCACAATTAGGAAACGACTCGACACTATGTATTCGACTATTAAAGTGATTTCCCTCGACAACATAGACTCTTGTTTATCTTAAATGAAGTGATTTTCTAGTAGAGGCCTCACTGTTTTTTGCAAGTAAACTCATTATTTTTTTACCTAGCAGTTATCTAATTCAACCTTCCCAGGAATTTTGAAGCTAAATGACAGTAAAAATCGTTCCCCTTCTCTCATGGTATTTTTCACACGTCACAGTGGGCAAAGAGCAACTTCTGATGGCGTCCCTGGTAGGAGATTCGCACCATAAGGGGAGGTACGGGTATTATTGTCACACACGTGAAATCGACGTATAAAATGGGTTTAAATGGTTCAAATGGCTCTGAGCACTATGGGACTTTACTTCTGAGGTCGTCAGTCCCCTAGAACTCAGATCCGCTTAAACCTAAGTAACCTAAGGACATCACACACATCCATGCCCGAGGGAGGATTCGAACCTGCGACCACAGCAGTCGCGCTGTTCCGGACCGAACCTCCTAGAACTGCTCGGCCACCGCGGACGGTTATAAAATTGAAAAAGGTGCAAACATTATGTGGGTTTTGTCATACTACTAGTATATATCACACGTATACGTATTTGAATAGAAATATGCATGGCATAGTTAACGAGTTAAAATCAAATAGTTACACTCCATTACTACTGCCGTCGTACCAAACTCACATTATCGACGCCACGACAAGTTGCTTCTCACGCAGACAGAAGTATGACGTACAACAAACTGTACCCATAACAATTTTTACTGTGATGTAGTCTGACAATATTCAAGAGAGCAAAATTATCTAAATACTAAATAATGAATTAGAGTGCTTACGTCAAAATAAAAAGCCGGCCGGAGTGGCCGAGCGGTTCTAGGCACTACAGACTGGAACCGCGCTGCTGCTACGGCAGCAGGTTCGAATCCTGCCTCGAGCATGGATGTGTGAGGTGTCCTTAGGTTAGTTAGGTTTAAGTCGTTCTAAGTTCTAGTGGACTGATAACCTCAGAAGTTAAATCCCATAGTGCTCAGAGTCATTTGAACCAAAATTAAAACACGCTACAGGAAAGTGATTTCCTTCAAGACGTTTGAGAAAGTTGAAACGTCCCCTTTGAACAATTATACAAGACTGTGCTTAAACTGACACACAATATTTTGTTAGCGCAACGCAATCTGACTTTCAAAATTCCCTACAAAAGAATGGCCCTGACTAACATTAAACTATACCTTTCACAAATCACTTACCTCACAAAAATCTTCGCTGCTCAAGCTACTGCAATACAGCGAGCGCCACTACTGCCAGCTAAATAAAAGATTCAAACTATGGAAGGCACTAACTACTGATAGGGATAGTTAGCAAATGAAAGATATTAATAGATAACAAACAATGTATTTACCTTGATATCATCATATATAAATATAGCAGTTCATGACAAATTTCAAAACTCCGCCATCTCTCTCCCCACATCCACCACTGCTGGCGGCTCACCTCCAACTGTGCAACGCTACGCGCTGTTCACAGCCAGCTGCCTAACACTACAATGGCGAGTATTACAACAATGCAAAGCAGCCACAGACTGCACACAGCACAGCCAGTGATTTTCATACAGAGGTGGCGTTACCAATAAAAAAACCTAAACAGCCTACTTACATAGAGAAAACATAAACAGCCTACTTACATAGCCCCCATGCTCCCCACAAAAAGTTTTACAAATTGGACTGGGCAGTGGCCAATACAGATTTGAAAAAAATTTTTCATAATTACAATAACAAAGCAATCAAATGCACACACTTATTGATACAATGTTGGTCAAAAGCTAAAATTTTCTCACAGTCCATAAAGATAGTCCTGATCATTCTTCATAACAGTAATTACAGGTTTTTTTTCACAAAGTCTCATTAGTAAAATAAATTGCACACAGAAGTAGTGGATTTCCATGCAGTCTTGAAGAAGTAGTGTTGTCCTTCCAACGGAAAGACAGTCCTGACTCTTGACATGCTGACAGGTAATGGGCCACAATGGAGCAAACCCACAGCAGAGTCATTCGAAGTTTTGAAGAATATTGGTAGGTAGGTCATCACAGAGCAGACCCACTGTAGTCCTGGTAGAGATTGTGGAATTGGTGGGCCACCAGAGGTGCAGACCCACTGTAGTCCTTGTAGAAATAATGGTATTGATGGATCATCAAAGATGTAGACCCACTGTAGTCCTTGTAGAGATAATGGTATTGGTGGGCCACCAGAGGTGCAGACCCACTGTAGTCCTTGTAGAGATAATGGTATTGGTGGGCCACCAGAGGTGCAGACCCACTGTAGTCCTTGTAGAGATAATGGTATTGGTGGGCCACCAGAGGTGCAGACCCACTGTAGTCCTTGTAGAGATAATGGTATTGGTGGGCCACCAGAGGTGCAGACCCACTGTAGTCCTTGTAGAGATGGCCAGCAGCCATCTGTTGCGATTGTGCAGGTGCACATTCACCATCGAAGAGTCTTGCGGAGAATATAGCAAGTCCATAAACCACCACTTGTGCACTCACAAAGTTTTCGGAACTGTCCTTAGAACCAGCAATGCTGTTATCCAGTCCCTTGCTGAATTAGTAACACACGTGCAAACACTAACAGTCACAACTTCTCACATATTGTCCATATACTATGACCAACAGAAACGTGTGCAGTGAAATGGAACTTACAAGTCAATAATATGATGAACTGGTGTCAATTACAATTTTATAACATAAGAATACAATTACAAAGGTACAAAATACATAATTAAAGAACATAATAATACAGATAACATTTGTAGTACAGGCTTTACAAAAGAATAGAAATAAACATATACATCAGTGTTACAGGAATTATGACATAAGTAAATACATAAAAGATCAGAATAACTTTTGAAACATCAACTTTAAACATGAGCATTAAAACAAAACAGAATTAATAATGTCTAACATCTTTACAAAGTAAATAACATATTATTAACGCAAATTATATTTGAGGATAACAGTATTCCTCATCATAGTTCATGTAGCTGAGTATGAGAAAAATTCTACAACAAAAGTCTGATGAGGTAAACATATAAAGACAGGAAGAACATATATACACAAGGGTACCCAAACACATAGTGGGATAACACAAAAGGAAAGGACAGGGTTTGTTTCATTGCAATATTTTGCAAACAAAACTTTCTTTGCTTCTTGGAGATCTCCCTTCATTCATCATTATTCCCAAAAGTCCTATCTAAGCCTGCTTTCTGTATTCTGTTCACATCCTCTGTCAAAAATAGTTTTTCTCCACTGTACAGTATCCTTTTTATTTTGCCAGACCATTTTCTGATAGCTTCTCAATGCATTTCTTATAAATTTATAATAGTTAGTTTCTTATATAGTCTCCTCTTAAGCTAACTTAAATCTACTGAGCTCAGATACTAAACTAAGGGACGAGGCAATGCAGCAGCACATAACAAATTAACACAAACAGCAATGCAAAAAAAATGGAAAATTGCAAAGCAAGCTACAGTAAATATAAATTACCAAGCAATGCAACATTACAACTAACATGAGCCAATGTACAGTAGCAAGAAAAATAAGTCAGTAGTAAAATTAGCTTAACAGAGTAACACAATTTAAAATTCAGTAGCACTATGCCTGGCAAACAGCAGCAGCAAATATAAAAAATATAAAAAATATAAAACTTATATCTATACATGACAAAGCTCAAGCAGAAAAAATATTACAGTAAAAACAACAATGCAGATAAGGGAAATGTATATTCACATCTTAATATCTATGTAATTAAAGTGGTGCACCACAACAACTGATTGTAAAAAGAAATATTACCATGTACTTGAAAAGAAAATTATGTGTTACTGTTACTTGTTCCTTCTTATTGTTCTTTCCTTTCCAAGTGCTCCTTTTTTAAAGAATGTGGATCATAAAATAATTATTTAATAGATCTGTTGACAGAAAGTGTTCACATTAGCAAATGCATTTTATTTTATAAAAGCAATGCTGCAACACAGCTGGAAACCAGATATCAAGTGAAATAAGCAACTACGAAAAGCAAAGCATAAAAATATCATTCGATAGTCATGTGGCATTTCGTAAGTCAGTAGCTCTCAACTCTCATAGAAAGACACTTGTCATAATCAGGTGTGCAGATGTACGAATATTTCCCATCAATTCATAAGCATTGCAGTAATTAGCACAAAGTACGAGTAACCATATGTTTTCAGGTAATGAGCGTGTAATATTTGCGATGCTTTCTACAAAGGAATGTCAATAGCAAGGTTAATGGAAGTAATGAGGGTGTCGCATTTGCAATATTTTCTCTAAAGGAATGCCAATGGCGAGGATAAAGGCCTGCCTTTTTTCTTTTTTTTTCTACCTGTGCTTCCGGAAAGGCACACCCTAATGGCTTGTTCTCCAGGTGTTTGACACAGCTGCGTGCCCACGACGCATTACGTGCAGGTGGTCACTTAACTTTCTTACGGAAATATTTACGACACCAGTTTCCGCTACAGTGACAGTCTCACATAAAAATATTTCACAGGTCAAGAATTAGCATTGCAAATCTGTAGAAAGAAAATCCTATGAATATAACGTTGTCCAAAAAATTTTCGCCGGCATTGTGATACATTCACGCATTTACACACATTTCATAACTCTTAAAGTACGATTCTTGGTTTCCAACATCCTTTTTCACAAGTCAAGAGTCCCTACCCACTATTCATTACTCCTTACCTTATTACACATATACGTATCCATCGACACTCGTCAATATTTCGTCATTATAAACATGAAGCATAATCAAATAACTCATATAGCCTCAGCCTATTAATCGTAAACATACCTCAGTAGCATAATACACATCGTCGTCGTAAAAATAACATCATAACACCTCAGTCAAATCTCAAAATCGTCGTAGCTTCCTCCAATAATTAAAAAAATTCTCTGCTCATGTCAAAAGTGTCATCTGCCTCAAACGTACTTTAAAAATCATAATCCCTTTACCAAATACATCATTCAAAGCTCTCATAGTATCACAATGGTTCTGAAAAAATATGAACAGTTCACAAAGTACAGACAAAATACAGTTTCATAAGTGTGAAGTTATCCAACTGTGTAATTATGTAAACACCTGTCACTGATGTAGTAAAAAAAGTTTCTTTCTCTGTTAAATGATCAGATAGCTGTGTAATTCTGTGTTAGAGAAATATGGTACCAACGTGTAAAGTTGTATAAGCAAATACCATATTAGCTAGGGCTCCTTGTGCTTGCCAAACACATGGTACACAAAGTAAGCATGTAGCCCCCTGAGGATTATTATAATTATACCCTCAGGTGTTACAGATTACAGCAATGGAATGAAATGTATCACGGAAAACTTTCTTTGTAATTCAAAAATTTTTAAAAATAAATGTTTTAAGTACAAAATTTATCACTCAAATACGTGTCCTGTAGCGCTAAATATGCGTCTTGCTGTAAGATAATCTCTGTGGAAGTGTCGTAGTTATCGTCCTCCGAAAGCTAAGTTCTGCAGAAGACAATGTACTTACCTCATGATAAACGAAAGTGAAATGCTTTACGTATAGATATCTTAGTTATTACGCTTATTGTTGTGGTGAAGAACGTACTGTGCTGTAACGTATTGTTGTGCTACGGAAAACCCTGTCTCATTGTAGCTATACTACAAAAGTTACTACTAAAACATGTTTTACTTTCCAGAATAATTCAGAAAAACTGTGCAGATATAAAACAGAAACACCACAAAAGCAACATTGTAAATTGTCACTCATTAGTAGTGTCGTGATGAAACCGTGTAGTTGTCACTTAAACTAACCACTGTGTCGTCTGGTATCTCACAGAAAGTACATTAAATCCAGAATGTATTTTCAAGTAAACCAAAATGTTGCATTAAAATCTCATTAGCAGTACCAGTATGTGTCCTAAGTGTGTAAGCCTGATAGTCGTTACGTAATCGTGCAACTAACAAGCAAGAATGTACAAATACAACACTGTGTCGTCTGTTCACTATAACAATGCATTCGTAATTTCTGTTTAAAAATGTTCCCTAGGTTCTAGACTGGATATTTAACTTCAAACATTGTTGCATGTTAACAGTTTCTTAAGTCTGACAAAGCATACTAGAAATGTGAAGTGAAAAGTTTTATGGCAAAGACAAAGTTAAAAAGCAGAGTATCTTTCAATAAACGGTTTTACATGTGAAATGTGGTGTAAACCTTTACTCTTCCTAGTACGCAGAGTTTCAACTTCAACGCAATTATCATGTTGTATACATCGGTAAAGAATGCTAAAATGTTTCTCCAGGCTAGCGTCTTATGTTATTTTTCTCGGAGCCAGCGGGCGCACGCGGCTGCCTGCTGTGCGAGTCATTGTCTGTCTCTTTGTTGGCGCGCGCCGTTATTGGGATTAGGAGACCTAACTTCTACAAATTCACTCTGACGAGAAGGCCCTGCCCTGTTTGAATCCCGCCAGTTCTGATGCAATTCAGGTCTGTCGTTACGAATATATCGTCTGTCGTCATGTCGGTAGTTCCTGTAGTTTCTTTCTTGTCGGTTAAGTGGTGGAGAATTTCTCCCTGAATCGTAACTGCGCGCTGGACCGTTGCATCTGAAGTTATTCTGTCTCCCTTGATAATAATTATTTTGGTTCCCATATTGCCTGTTTCTCTGATAGTCTCTGTGATAGTCATTACCGCAGAGAGGTGATCTTTCCCTGTAATTATTACTCTGCCAGTGGTTGTAATACGGGTGGTGTCTGTTTTGGTCACGATTTACGTTGTAAGAATAGCCTTGTCGCGTCCAGTTATTATTTCTTTCATCGCGGAATTGCGACTGATGTGATCTGTAATTGTTGTGCTCCTGCGTTCCGCGATTGTCAGTGTCACTTTCCAGTTCTTGTAACAGTCCCTGAAAAGCTTCAATGTCGTCTTTGCAACGTCCTGCCAAAATAATATGTCGTAAATGTTCAGGTAATTTGATTAAGCAAATGCGGATGAGTTCTGAGGGGCTGTATGGGTTTGACAGGTACTGATTCTTGTGCAACATGTCTTCAAAATATTTCACAAGACTGAAGAATTCAGATTGTTCGAAATGTTTCATCATTATGATACCATGTTTTACTCTGTCTTGTGTGGCTTGAGACCAATATGCTGAGAGGAAGGCATGGTAAAATTCTCCTTCACTGTGGCAATCGTGAATGACCGACCGCATTCTTACAGCTGGTTCATTCTCTAAGTAGCCACACATAAATTCTAATCTGTGTTCTAACGACCAGTTGGGAGGAAAACAATGCGAGAATTGATGGAGCCATGCTTGTGGATGAATGTCGTTGCCAGAATTTTTAAATGTTTTGAATTTACGTGTAGTCATGAACAGCTTATAGTCAAAATCATCATGTCGGCGAGTCGCATATTGGTCATTGTTAGGTCGTGTCGGCCGTTCCATCTCAAAATTCGGTGCACATTGCCAATTTCTTTCATAACTTCCGAAATGCCCTGTGTTATTATTTTGTGGCTGTTCCGTATTTCTATGTCCCTCTTCCCGTATTGGGGCGCGAGTGTCCTCTGAAATACGTAATTCTTGTACTACTTGTGCCAACTGATCTTGTACTTCCCGGATTTCTCTTTTGTACTGTGTATTGATTTGATTTTGATTTTGTTTGAATTTTCTTATTTGTTCATACTCTTCTGTGTCAGTGAAGGCTACGGGTCTTGTGTCATTCAGATCATCATCTACCTTTGTAGATAAGTTAGTGACCTGATCCGAAAGTTCGGCTACTTTCTCCGATAGTGTACTTATTTCCTCCATGTGTCTTTCTGAACCAATTTTCAGGGTATCTACTGTGTCCTTTAAGTTTTCCTGAGTTCTTGCAAGTTGCGTAACCGAATCGGTAGATGCAACTGAGTCAATTTTAGCCCACACGGTCTCATGATTTTCATGAACAATGGTTTGCAGTTCTTTTATGGCTGCTTCGTGATTCTGTAATGCATTTTCATGTCGCGAAAAAATAGGTTGAAAATGCTCACAAATTTGTGTTTTTACGTCATTACAGACTTTTTGACATTTCGATTCAATGTTATGTAACTCAGTAGTTAAATCTTCGCGTGTTTGTTCAAGTGTGGTGTCTAACTTTTGAAGATTTTGTTCCATTGCGTCTAACTGTTGCTGTGTTTGTCTCTGGTGTTGTTCCATTGTGTCTAACTTTTTAAGATTTTGTTCCACTGTGTCTAACTTTTTAAGATTTTGTTCCACTGTGTCTAACTGTTGCTGTGTTCGTCTCTGGTGTTGTTCCATTGTGTCTAACTTTTCAAGCTTTTGTCCCATTTGTTGCATTAATTGTAATAACAATGCACTGGTGTCTGAAACGTGTTCCTCAGTGCTTTTCGGCAGTGAAGTTGCACCGGCAACATTCACATTTTGACAAGCGGAAAATGTGTCTTGACTCATTTGAGAAAACGGTGAGAACCCAAAACCTGAGTCTGCAGTATTTGCAATATTGTGTTCTGTCATTCCCGATTCCTGAGGCGAGCTGTTGCCGACCAATCGATCGATAACGCTTCCCTGTTCACTACCTGTTTCACTGTCTACACCATTGTTTGCCGCTCGCTCCATTTCCCTATGCGCAATTACCAAATTACTACTTTGAACATTAGTTAATTCATTACTCTGCGGCGCTAACACACTGCTTTCGTCTTCACTGTCATTTCTCAGTTTACTTTGGAGCCTAGTATTACGTTTTTCACACGCCATTATTGTCACAGTATTTCACACGACAACACAGAAAAACACAATTTGAAGAGCAAAAATAAGAGAACACATTAACATAGCACTGAAAATAATATTTAGTTAATTGCAAGCGCAGCTGCGAAAAACTTGCTGCAAATCTACATGCATGCCACAACTGTTTTACTGTACAACAATGAAAAACTACAACTACAAAGGAAATTCTCTCTATGATTACGTGCTATCAATAAACAAAATCTACACTAATTACACAAACTACAAGAAAAAATCAGAAGATTCCAGTGAGGTATCCTCGGCTAAGGGTCGACATATGAAACGTCCCCTTTTTGAACAATTATACATGACTGTGCTTAAACTGACACACAATATTTTGTTAGCGCAACGCAATCTGACTTTCAAAATTCCCTACAAAAGAATAGCCCTGACTAACATTAAACTATACCTTTCACAAATCACTTACCTCACAAAAATCTTCGCTGCTCAAGCTACTGCAATACAGCGAGCGCCACTACTGCCAGCTAAATAAAAGATTCAAACTATGGAAGGCACTAACTACTGATAGGGATAGTTAGCAAATGAAAGATATTAATAGAGAACAAACAATGTATTTACCTTGATATCATCATATATAAATATAGCAGTTCATGACAAATTTCAAAACTCCGCCATCTCTCTCCCCACATCCACCACTGCTGGCGGCTCACCTCCAACTGCGCAACGCTACGCGCTGTTCACAGCCAGCTGCCTAACACTACAATGGCGAGTATTACAACAATGCAAAGCAGCCACAGACTGCACACAGCACAGCCAGTGATTTTCATACAGAGGTGGCGTTACCAATAAAAAAACCTAAACAGCCTACTTTCATAGAGAAAACATAAACAGCCTACTTACAAAGTAATCGTCAGTGGTTGTATTTTTCTCATTTATTTTCCGCTCACATCGATGTGTCTTGACTAAATCTAAATTTTACTGTCGCTTTTGTTCCCAGCACTGAATTCCGTTCGTGCTTTAAGTTTTCATTACTGCACGCTATTGAACTTTCGTGTTACAGGAGAGTGCTGAAGACTAAATGTGTAGTTCGTACAACTAATGTAGAGGTACTTAGTCGAATACGGGAGAATAAACACTCACGGTACAACATGACTGAAAGAAGGGTTCATGCTGAGTCATCAAGGAATTTTCAGTTGCTGATGGAGAGAGTGTGGGGCGAGGGAAGGATCAAAATACGAGGCTGTTTACGAATAGTTGCCACTATTTAAGTTCCAACCCTCATATTAGAGCAAGAGCAATGTAGAACATAGGTTACATTAGTTTAACGTGGAAAGATTAGCGTCAAGGTCCGCATCAAATCAAAATTCTGAATTAAGACCACAAAAACGTCCGTGAAACTTTTGTGAACTCATGATTTGATGAGGCTTCTCCTACCCCAGTCAGGCTTATCACATAGTTCCAAGCACCACTACTCAGCCCACTCTCCGTTCCCCCTGTCCGCAAAACCAAAACTCTTCATTATAGTTAACCTTTCATTCTACACTAAGGTGACAAATGTCATGGGACAGCGATATGCACATGCGCAGTGTGAGGTAACGGGCGAGTTGTGGCAGACTGAAGATATTCTAAGTGCGGAGTTGGCGTGGCCGCGCTGGGGCCTCTCGGCGGGCAGCGACTTGTCGGTGGCCGCGTGGTGCCTAACGTTAGCCGGGGTGCAGGCCGACCGCGTGGCTGGTGACGCTGCGTCAATGGCGACATGGCGGGCGTGCTAAAGATGGCGGACTTTGTAAAACCTTAATGGCAACAGTTCACAGTTCAGATAGAAATTAATAGTAGCCAGATGAATCATTATACTTCAAAAAGGAACATGTACATTACCATTATTTGCACGACGATTCTGATGGTGTAATCAGATATTAAATACCTTTAATAGTTTAAAGTTTTGTATCAGACGATAAATCATATAAGTAACACCCAGCAACGAATTTTCAAAATCTAAACGGTTCATCCGATTTTGTCGCTCGATGGGTCTGTAGAAAGCTATTAGTGTAAACCTAAATTGATAAAAAATTACAGGCATGTAACTTGAATAGCACATGAGTTATTGGAGGTCAAAGTGGCCAATTACTATCGATCGCGTCAGTCCATAAGTATTCCACAGTTACACGAAAAAACGATAGTAGCATGCTTATAAATATTTATTCATCTGTGTCTTTGTATCCGATATATACTATTCATGAAGAAATTGGTCAATTATTTGCAGTGTTTTAGGACGCACAGAGACATTAGGCTACAAGCTTACTTCTCTTCTACTCCTTTCATATATATTTATTTAATTTGTTGATGTATTTAATAATGTGTGTTACAGCGTGTTTATGGTCCAGCCGTACGAATATTTATTTAATTTAAAGTTATTTAAATGTAAATCCAGTATTTCGAATGTGTTTCATTATGTTTGTGTGTGTGCGTTGGCTTGGAGACAAGGCAGGAGTGCTCTAGCCAATCACAGCGATCGTTCCAAAAAGGACACATGTAGAGACTGTATGGATGTGGGGGAGGAGCATCGTTTTGAGGGAGGACAGGGAGTTCTAAACACTATGGGAGAGGACACGAGAGAGTCCTGGATAGTACGGCGCGACGGACGCACAGTCGCGGGAGAGACTGGGAGAGTGAAGCAGTTCGCGCGTGGTCGCAGGAGATAGAAATATTTCGTAGTGCCGACTTGTGCACTTCTGAGGTTTCCGTGGCTTCTGCAGTGAAGAGGTAGTACGCGTTTAGAAGTGAATATCTCGTGAGCTATGTTGTTGTTCATAACTAATTACACGAAATAAGAACCTACTGTTTCCCTGTTATTCAACACATATTTTATTTAATTACTGGACCATCGACACCAATAAGTGTTTTACAATAATAAAGGGCATTCTTAAAGGTACTTCTGCTATCATACCCATCATTTGAAGTCGTTAAAATAGTACCTGCAGAATTTATGTAACTGCAATCTTTCATTTATATAAATTCTATATAACATTCAAAATTCGCAGTTGCCGAGTGATAGGAACCTTCGATCATTCAAATCATGTGTATATTCATATTGTATAGTATAAACTCAGCAGTATTTGACTTGTAATGCGGCAACTTCGTATCCCAGCCCCTGGACAACGAAATCAGCCAAAACTTTTGAAATTTCAACTCTGATTCTGAGTGTACGTAGTTGAGGGCCATCGCATCAAATCATTTTATTAAAAAACCCGCAGCAGATGTTGGTAGTATCGGGTACACAATGAATAATAGGGCAGTGCATTGACGAAGCTGTCATTTGTATTCAGGTGGTTCATGTGAAAAGTTTCCCCGTGTGATTAAGGCCGCTCGAAGAGAAGCAACAGACCTTGAACGCGAAATGATAGTTGGAACTAGACGTATGGGGCATTCTATTGCGCAAATCTCTAGGTAATTCAATACATCAAGATCCACAGAGCCAAGAGTGTGCCGAGGATACAAAATTTCGCGCATTACCTCTCACCACGGACAACGCAGAGGCAGACGGGCTTCACGTAACGACCGAGAGCAGGAAAATTTGCGTGAAGTTGACAGTTCTCACAGACAAGCAACACTGCTTGAAGTAACCACGGAAATCGGTGTGGGACGTACAACGAAAGAATTGTGTAGGACAGTGCGGCGAAATTTGGCGTTAAGGATTTATGGCAGAAAATGACCACCAGGAGTGCCTTTGGCAACAACACAAGATCGCCTGCAGTGCATTACTGGACTGGTGACCATATCGCTTGAAACCTGGATGATTGTAAAACCGTGGCCTGGTCAGATTAGTCCGAAAGAGTTGATAAGAGCTGATGGTTTAGGGTTTGAGAATGGCACAGTTTCCACGAAGCATGGACCAAGTTATTAACAAAGCACCGCGCAAGCTGGTGTTGGCTCCATAACGGTGTGGGCTATGTTTATATTCAATGGACTGGGTCCTCTGGTCTAACTGAACAGGTCATTGACTGAAAATGCTTATGTTCTCCTACTTAGAGACCATATGTCGCTGTTCATGAACTTCATGTTCCCAAAAAACGATGAAAGTTTTGTGGATGACAACGCGCCAGGTCAACGGGCCACAATTGTTGGCAACTGATTTGAACAGTCTAGAGAATTCAAGAGAATGATACGGCCACCCAGATCGCCTGACTTGAATACCATCGAACATTTATGGAACATAATGGAGAGGTCACTTCATACAAAACACCTTGTACCGGCAACACTTTCGCAAATATGGACGGCAAAAGAGGCAGCATAGCTCAATATTTCTGCAAGAGACTTCCAACGACTTGTTGAGTCGATGCCCCGTCATGTTGCTGCACTACGCCGGGCAAAAGGAGGTCCACCACGACTTTAATAGATACCCTATGACTGTCACCTCAGCGTGCAACAACTATTTCCAGTTAAATTACAAATAAACGCTAAAAACAAAATATAGAATGAGAATTCAACGTCCCTTCGGGAACGAGGTCATCAGAGAGAGAGCTCAAGCTATTTAGGGAAATCGCAAGCTCCTAAAAAAATCCAGAATTTATTTTGTCTTGAGGATAAGGACTGCCGCAATATCTCTGCTTCTCAACTACAAAATGAAAGAAGAATGAAACACGTTATAACTGATCGACAATATGTTATCCTGTTGGACGAGAGGTACCATTCTGAGGATGAAGCACCGTCATTCGCGTTAGCTACAAGCCACAGAATCGGTTGAACACATGGAGAATGAGTAGGCCATAGACGGATATGTCTGTCGTGTCCACTAAATGGGATAAGGGGTAGAGAGAACGGCGAGTAAAAATTTTTGAATGATTGTTTGACGCTTGTTAAGATTTTCCAATGCTGATCTGTTAGATATACATAAAAAGTCTTGTATATTCGGGTTTGCGTCACAGATTAAATAATGTTAAATATTTATTTGTTATAATGCAGCCTCTTACCTGTAACTGAAACACAGAGTGTGTTCATTCTACGCTATTTTGTCGAAAACTGACATTTTGAGAACCATGGTTGTAGCAGTCTAGGATTTTATTGTTGAAACAGCAACCAGTCACAAGAATGGTTTAACAAGGTAAATTTGGATCAAACTATAACTGGTTTCAGATCTTTTTAAAATTCATTGTCAGTTGGTTGTCACACGTTTAATTTTGTTTTGTTCTAGGACCCTCGTTTTGTGTTCGTTATTGGTTTGCTGCACTACAGTGGACAGAAAGTTTTTTGTCACTTTTTGGTAATGTGTACGATGGATTTATTTGTTATATGTTGCAAAGTATTTATGAAAAGGTTTTAGGTTATTAAAATGTAAAATGTGTTGAAAACTTACGTAGTGTACGCATCTGCGTGGCGAAATAGCCCTGCAATTTTGATCTGAATTTCGAAATTATCGCATTTTTGGATGTTCACTATGCGAGTGCTTTTGAGTTCCTTGAAAAACAACTCACCCCACGTCATTCCTTGTTTGATGGCAGCGCACGCGATAAACGTTTACAAAGCGTGGTCCAGTTTCAGTTAGTAATATAAACAACGGTATCAAAGCTCTTACAGTCATAACTATCTTCCATTTCGATACACAAATTTTAAATTTAGCTCAAAAGTGACTGCAACGTTCTTCTGTAATGCCGCAAAAACAAGGCGCTCTGCGACTTAACCCTCGGTCTCGGGGACAAATGCGACAAACGCGAAAGAAATACCACAGCTCGGAAGCTAATGTGTGCATTGACGTACGTTAATGATGTCACATTGGCACCAAATTTGACAACAAATCTTACAAGCGCCACCTGATGCATGTCACACTATGGGAAGATCGTGACTTTCACTCTTATCCACATTTGATCCCTTCTTTTGACGAATTTGCGATGCAGATGTGAACCGCGACCCCCAGGACTTACATCACACGGTTGTTTTAAGGAGGGTTAAGGAAAACATGTCAGACAGGCCGCCACTCATAATGGAGTGGAAAAGGCCTTTGGGGTTGCATAAAGTGCGGCAGTGAAACAGCCCGTTCCCTTACGGCGTTGATTCCCACACATTAAGCCTTCGAAAAGGGCAATTTGCAGTGCAGTGAGTAACAGGACGACGTTCTTGACAGGCTTCAGCGCTGCTCTCACCCCCTGGGCTTTTAAAACCTACCCTAAGGACATTAAGGAGTTTCAACACCATTGTAAACTGATCCCTGTGAAATGTCGTGCCACCGTAGTTTTTGCTCTGGTACACAAAGCAGAGCCACTACCGACTGTTCAAAGCCATTCCACAAAATTTGAACGTGGTACGAAGCAGCGAAGTGGTTTCATGCTTTTTCAGTGATTCCGTTTCATGCTCTCTCTGGTGTGATCATTGAGAGGAGAGTGGAGGGTGGGGTTCTCCATTATCATATGCATGAATAGAACGGAAAAATTTCTGTGTAAGATCCCCCTCAGTGCAACATACACACCTATGTTGAGCACTTTAAAAATGTGCTTCTCAGAAATTTTAGCACCGATCAGCCTCTTGGCTGCTCTAACGATTGACGGTTAGGAAACCCCCTCGACAACTATTAGGTGCTGTTTGCTACCTTCAGGCGCTATAACAGCTTCAATGCGGGGGCTATTCGCAAAGTCGGCTCCGATCGGTGGTGAAGTGGAAACCACAGAGAAAATGAAAAAATTGCAACAGTTAGCTACACCTTCCAGTTACCCCCTACATAGCTGCCGCTTCGACTGAGAAATATGTCGCCGCGTTGTACCAAATTTCCAATACCCTTGTCATAGAAGGCAGCCGCGTTTGCTTTCTCACAATTCTCTATGCTGATCTGCAGCTTGTTGCCTGTGCCAAAATGTTTTCATAGTCGGCGGTTCAAGTGAGCAGAGCTTAAAGTCAGAGGGATCCAAGTTCGGGCTGTTAGGTGGGTAATCAAAACGCTTCCCATCCAAAACGCTGCTGCAGCGTCCTCATTCTCCCTGCAGTGTACGGCCGAGAATTTTCATGAAGAGTGAACCGTATGACAGCTGTGTTAAGTGGGCAGCGTAACATCAGGCGAAATCTCTCAAGGGCATTCATACTTGGCGGGATACACTGTTTTCTAGGCATCTTTACGTGTTAAGTGTGGGCTCAGAACTGAAAATAGTGATGTGAAGGGATCGATGGGCTTACTAGAGACAGTGTCCAACGCATCTATGCAAAGCTTCATCGGATTTTGAGTGCTGTTTTCATTTCTCGACCGATCAGACGTTACTTTCCAAATAGCCCTCGTGCAAAATTGATGTCGTAGTGTCAAAAATGTTCAAATGTGGGTGAAATCTTATGGGACTTAACTGCTAAGTTAAGGAGGACTCGAACCTCCGCCGGGACCAGCCGCACAGTATGACTGCAGCGCCTGAGACCGCTCGGCTAATCCCGCGCGGCGTCGTAGTATCCGACGTGTACATTTTTAAAGTGCTAAGTATAGGTGCGTGTGTGGCAGCTAGGGTGTTGCCGAACCGAGGGTCTTAGAGGGAGCGTTTTCCGTTCTATTCGCCCACATCATAACGCAGCACCCCCTCCCCACCCTCGGCACCCACCCTATGACCACGTCGCAGGAGGGCGGGAAACAGAAGCGCTGAAAATGCATAAAACGACTTCACTGCCTCGGCTCACGTTCAGATTTCATCACAAGGTTTTGAACGATCCCGAGCGGTTCTACCTTGTGGAGCAAAGCAAAAATTGCCATCGCACTCCACTCCACAGTGTTCAGATAACGTCCACAGCATGCTTAGAGTGAGGATGGAAAACCCAGGGGGCGACAACGGATTCGAAAGTTGACAAGAACCTCGTCCTGTTGCTCACTGTTCTGAAACAGTCGTTTTCGAGAGCAAAATGTGTGTGAGCGGTGACCTTTTTCTTCGTATTTGACGATACCTTTCTGTCTGAACCGTCACAACGCTGGAGAGTCACGTCGCAGGGTTCCATGCCTTTGCACCATTACAGAGGAATTAGAATTATATATTAATACCTTCAGTTGCTGAAGGGCGTTGATATACACTACTGGCCATTAAAATTGCTACACCACGAAGATGACGTGCTACAGCTAGGAACTTTAACCGACAGGAAGAAGATGCTGTGATATGCAAATGATTAGCTTTTCAGAGCACTCACACAAGGTTGGCACACCTACAACGTGCTGACATGAGGAAAGTTTCCAACCGATTTCTCATACACAAACAGCAGTTGACCGGCGTTTCCTGGTGAAACGTCGTTGTGATGCATCGTGTAAGGCGGAGAAATCCGTACCATCACGTTTCCGACTTTGATAAAGGTCGGATTGTAGACTATCGCGATTGCGGTTTATCGTATCGCGACATTGCTGCTCGCGTTGGTCGAGATCCAATGACTGTTAGCAGAATATGGAATCGGTGGGTTCAGGAGGGTAATACGGAATGCCGTGCTGGATCGCAACGGCCTCGTATCGCTAGCAGTCGAGATGACAGGCATCTTATCCGCATGTCTGTAACCGATCGTGCAGCCACGTCTCGATCCCTGAGTCAACAGATGGGGACGTTTGCAAGACAACAACCATATGCACGAACAGTTCGACGACGTTTGCAGCTGCATGGACTATTAGCTAGGAGACCATGGCTGCGGTTACCCTTGACGCTGCATCATAGACCGGAGCGCCAGCGATGGTGTGCTCAACGACGAACCTGGGTGCACGAATGACAAAACGTCATTTTTTCGGATGAATCCAGTTTCTGTTTACAGCATCATGATGGTCGCATCCGTGTTTGGCGACATCGCGGTGAACGCACACTGGAAGCGTGTATTCGTCACCGCCATACGGTGACGTGATGGTATGGGGTGCCATTGGTTACACGTCTCGGTCACCCCTTGTTCGCACTGACCGCACTTTGAACAATGGACGTTACATTTCAGATGTGTTACGACCCGTGGCTCTACCCATCATTCAATCCCTGCGTAACCGTACATTTCAGCAGGATAATGCACGACCGCATGTTGCAGGTCCTGTACGGGCCTTTCTGGATACAGGAAATGTTCGACTGCTGCCCTGGCCAGCACATTCTCCAAATCTCTCACCAATTGAAATCGCCTGGTCAATGGTGGCCGAGCAACTGGCTCGTCACAATACGCCAGTCACTACTCTTGATGAACTGTGGTATCGTGTTGAAGCTGCATGGGCAGCTGTACCTGTACACGCCATCCAAGCTCTGTTTGACTCAATGCCCAGGCGTATCAAGGCCGTTATTACGGCCAGAGGTGGTTGTTCTGGATACTGATTTCTCAGGATCTATGCACCCAAATTGCGTGAAAATGTAATCACATGTCAGTTCTAGTATAATATATTTGTCCAATGAATACCTGTTTATCATCTGCATTTCTTCTTGGTGTAGAAATTTTAATGGCCAGTAGTGTATATTAACAGGGACGGGTGAAAACGTGTGCCCCGACCGGGTCTCGGACCCTGGATCTGCTGCCTACATGGCAGACGCTCCATCCATCTGAGCCATCGAGGGCACAGAGGATAGTGCGACCGCAGGGACTATCTCGCGCACGCCTCCCGCGAGACCCACATTCTCACCTTGTATGTCCACACACTACATTCGTAGTGTCCCTACCCAGCACACTCATTACTCGTGGAAGACTTTCTTACCAAGTCCCGTAAGAGTTGGGGTAATATGTGTGCATCCGCACAGAAGAGGAAGGTCATGGTCGGTATTGCCAGAACTATATACTTATTTGGATATGGTGCCTGTTCTTTCAGACATGTCCGAAAGAACAGACACCATATCCATATAAGTATATTACAGAGGAAGATTTGTAACACCCCACTCATTGCTTGTCCGCTTTTTGCGTGTGTTCGCCCCTGACAAACAACTTACAGAGAAACTGGGAGTGGAACTGTACGCAAAAATGGATAACGCTAGATTTAAATGTGGCCCTGTCACCCTAATTAATCTGCGGTGGTAGCGTTGACGATGAATCACACCTGGTTTTACTTCCAAACATGAACGATCACGAACACATAAGGCGTTCAGTGACATCAAACACATACACAAAAATAAAATAAAGCGAAACGCTGAATTCCGGATCAACTACTGAAAGTAAAGGCTCTACTGAACCACAATACTTTTATTATAACCTTCAGATCAGTGCTGAATAAAACACAATGAACAGTTTACAAATTATCCTCCTGACTGTCATTGGCAGCGAACTGTGTTAAAATTGGTCCAAAACGCGATCTCTTATAACTTGGCTGACCGCCAAGTGTGAGCGGTGTGACATCGACACAAAACGTAAAATACGAAGAATCACTACATCCCAAAGTATCGCGAAACGTCTGTGGAAACAGCAATTGCACGTGATCCAACTATTTAACGTTACTCCTAACACAGGCCGAAGCGGGAGCGATCTCACCGTAATGTTCCTGTTGCAGCGGCGCTCTCCGACGGCGACGATGCGGCTGTGTGAATGGCGTGTGGCGTCTCGGAAAGTGCACTCCTACACTACTCGGCCAACAGACCGCTGTCCATAAACTTCTCTATTTGCAACGATCTTCCCGGCAGCAAAGAGCTGGCTTGGCTAACGTACACAGAACGAAAGACCAAGATGGGACACGACTTGGCTAACCTCCTCTCAGTACGAGAGCTCAGAACCGAAGACCCTTACCGAGACTCCAGCAAAATCGCTCTTCACCTCTGTTTTCTCCCCTCTACTTTTACGGAGCGAATCACATCACTAGAAGCTGTCAAAATACCCAGTTTGCCAGTGCTGACCAATGCACGGCCTGGAAACATAACTCTTTTCCACCATTCTTTTATTTCTACTAAATTTCACAAGTAAACTCCCCCCTCCATGGCTGTGAAGAACCACAGCTGCGGGCAATAAACCTTTACTGGAAGTTTTCTCCCAAGAGACCACTCGAGATTTTCCCGGCAAGATTCCCCGTCATAGCGAACACAGATTCTTGCATTGAAAGTTTGTTGTTTGGAACTCCTGGCCTGCCCCACTCGAGTTACTCGAAGACGTAAAATTAGTGGGACATAGGCGAGAGCACGCACAGGAAAGGCTGTTCAGCTATCCACTGCTCTGTTTTGGTAAACACTTGAACACCTGCAACCGTACGTCCTTCAGAGGTTGGCGACTGCTGTGGCCTCTCTAAACGGATTACAGAAATCCCCAAGTTCACCATTCATACCGTCAGGCCGTGGCCTTCGGGGGCTAGGCGGGGAAGTAGCCGAGCTCTGTCTCGCGTACTGCCTTTCCGCAAAATCTTATAATTACAAAATCGCGGAATTCTCCCGTACCAATGCGTTTAAACATAGATTTCCTACACCGTTTCCTACACCGTAATTTAGAGTATTACTCCAACTAAACCTAAAGTGTCACGTTAAATGGATTCATGAAGGTGCAAGGCCGTTGTCACCTCACAGATTATTGGCAACTTAGAGCCAAATTTGAAACTTATACGTCCGAATGGGAGACAAGTACGGGGTCTGGAAAAAGTGATCCTTTAGTTGTGTTGCGCAGTGGTAATGCGGCACCGCCAGCTATTTACTGGCTACGTAACGTGTCAAGTGACTAGCTAACCATTACTGCAGCAGCGCACTGTGTGTCGGGCAGGAGCGGGGCGCCGCTGTCGCTGGGCCAGTGGCACGAAGCGGTGGTGTCGCGGACAGGCCGGCTGGCGGTGCTCCAGGTGGACGACCGGCCGCCCACGCAGGCCACGGCGCCCGGCGCCTTCACGCAGATGACGCTGCCGCAGAACCTCTACATCGGCGGCGTGCCCAACTTCGACATGGTCTCGCCCAAGGTCAAGGTGCGCACCTCGTTCGTCGGCTGCATCCAGAAGGTGAGCATCGCCGCCACAAAGCTTGCTAGCGCTACGTGACATCGCACATGCCATTTTTTTGACAAATTTGTGACACTATGATTGACCAGAATGCACATCGTCTCACCCTCTACGTAATGGGCCAATGTTGTTGTTGTTATGGTCTTCAGTCCTGAGACTGGTCTGATGCAGCTCTCCATGCTGCTCCATCCTGTGCAAACTTCTTCATCCCCCAGTACTTACTGCAACCAACATCCTTTTGAATCTGCTTAGTGTATTCATCTCTAGGTCTCACTCCACGATCTTTACCCTCCACGCTGCCCTCCAATGCTAAATTTGTGATCCCCTGATGCCTCATAACATGTGCTACCAACCGGTCCCTTCTTCTTGTCACGTTGTGCCACAAACTCCTCTTCTCCCCAATTCTGTTCAATACCTCCTCATTAGTTATGTGATCTACCCATCTAATCTTCAGCATTCTTCTGTAGCACCACATTTCGAAAGCTTCTATTCTCTTCTTGTCTTAACTATTTATCGTCCATGTTTCACTTCCATACATGGCTACACTCCATACAAATACTTTCAGAAATGACTTCCTGATACTTAAATCTATACTCGATGTTAACAAATTTCTCTTCTTCAGAAACGCTTTCCTTTCCATTGCCGGTCTACATTTTATATCCTCTCTACTTCGATCATCATCAGTTATTTTGCTCCCCAAATAGCAAAACTCCTTTACTACTTTAAGTATCTCATTTCCTAATCCAATTCCCTCAGCATCACCCGCCTTATATCGACTACATTCCATTATCCTCGTTTTGCTTTTGTTGATGTTCTTCTTATATCCTCCTTTCAAGACACTGTCCATTCCGTTCAACTGCTATTCCAAGTTCTTTGTTGTCTTTGACAGAATTACAATGCCATCGGTGATCCTCAAAGTTTTTATTTCTTCTCCATAGATTTTAATACCTAATCCGAATTTTTCTATTGTTTCCTTTACTGCCTGCTCAATATACAGATTGAATAACATCGGGGGAGGCTACAACCCTGTCCCACTCCTTCCCAACCACTGCTTCCCTTTCGTGCCCCTCGACTCTCATAACTGCCATCTGGTTTCGGTAAAAATTGTAAATAACCTTTCGCTCCCTGTATTTTACCCCTGCCACCTTTAGAATTTGAAAGAGTGTTCCAGTCAACATTGTCAACATCTTTCTCTTAGTCTACAAATGCTAGAAACGTAAGTTTGCCTTTCCTTAATCTTTCTTCTAAGATAAGTCGTAAGGTCATTATTGCCTCACGTGTTCCAACATTTCTACGGAATCCAAACTGATCACCGCCGAGGTCGGCTTCTACCAGTTTTTCCATTCGTCTGTAAAGAATTCACGTTAGTATTTTGCAGCTGTGACTTATTAAACTGATAGTTCGGTAATTTTCACAACACCTGGGCCAATAGGACACTCAATAAAGTGAACACTGAGTATGGCAGCCAGAACTGAAGTACGCCTGCGAGTCGAACCGGGTGATCCACATCTACATCTACATTTATATTCCGCAAGCCACCCAACGGTGTGTGGCGGAGGGCACTTTACGTGCCACTGTCCTTACCTCCCTTTCCTGTTACAGTTGCATATGGTTCGCGGGAAGAACGACTGCCGGAAAGCCCCCGTGCGCGCTCGAATCTCCCTAACTTAACATTCGTGATCTCCTCGGGAGGTATAAGTAGGGGGAAGCAATATATTCGATACCTCATCCAGAAACGCACCCTCTCGAAACCTGGACAGCAAGGTACACCGCGATGCAGAGCGCCTGTTTTGCAGAGTCTGCCACTTGAGTTTGCTAAATATCTCCGTAACGCTATCACGCTTACCAAATAACCTTGTGACGAACCGCGCCGCTCTTCTTTCTATCTTCTCTATCTGCTCTGTCAACCCGACCTGGTACGGATCCCACACCTATGAGCAATGCTCAAGTACAGGTCGAACGAGTGTTTTGTAGGTCACCACCTTTGTTGGTGGACTGCATTTTCTAAGGACTCTCCCAATGAATCTCAATCTGGCACCCGCCTAACCAAGAACTAAATTTATACACTCCTGGAAATGGAAAAAAGAACACATTGACACAGGTGTGTCAGACCCACCATACTTGCTCCGGACACTGCGAGAGGGCTGTACAAGCAATGATCACACGCACGGCACAGCGGACACACCAGGATCCGCGGTGTTGGCCGTCGAATGGCGCTAGCTGCGCAGCATTTGTGCACCGCCGCCGTCAGTGTCAGCCAGTTTGCCATGGCATACGGAGCTCCATCGCAGTCTTTAACACTGGTAGCATACCGCGACAGCGTGGACGTGAACCGTATGTGCAGTTGACGGACTTTGAGCGAGGGCGTATAGTGGGCATGCGGGAGGCCGGGTGGACGTACCGCCGAATTGCTCAACACGTGGGGCGTGAGGTCTCCACAGTACATCGATGTTGTCGCCAGTGGTCGGCGGAAGGTGCACGTGCCCGTCGACCTGGGACCGGACCCCAGCGACGCACGGATGCACGCCAACACCGTAGGATCCTACGCAGTGCCGTAGGGGACCGCACCGCCACTTCCCAGCAAATTAGGGACACTGTTGCTCCTGGGGTATCGGCGAGGACCATTCGCAACCGTCTCCATGAAGCTGGGCTACGGTCCCGCACACCGTTAGGCCGTCTTCCGCTCACGCCCCAACATCGTGCAACCCGCCTCCAGTGGTGTCGCGACAGGCGTGAATGGAGGGACGAATGGAGACGTGTCGTCTTCAGCGATGAGAGTCGCTTCTGCCTTGGTGCCAATGATGGTCGTATGCGTGTTTGGCGCCGTGCAGGTGAGCCCCACAATCAGGACTGCATACGACCGAGGCACACAGGGCCAACACCCGGCATCATGGTGTGGGGAGCGATCTCCTACACTGGCCGTACACCACTGGTGATCGTCGAGGGGACACTGAATAGTGCACGGTACATCCAAACCGTCATCGAACCCATCGTTCTACCATTCCTAGACCGGCAAGGGAACTTGCTGTTCCAACAGGACAATGCACGTCCGCATGTATCACGTGCCACCCAACGTGCTCTAGAAGGTGTAAGTCAACTACCCTGGCCAGCAAGATCTCCGGATCTGTCCCCCATTGAGCATGTTTGGGACTGGATGAAGCGTCGTCTCACGCGGTCTGCACGTCCAGCACGAACGCTGGTCCAACTGAGGCGCCAGGTGGAAATGGCATGGCAAGCCGTTCCACAGGACTACATCCAGCATCTCTACGATCGTCTCCACGGGAGAATAGCAGCCTGCATTGCTGCGAAAGGTGGATATACACTGTACTAGTGCCGACATTGTGCATGCTCTGTTGCCTGTGTCTATGTGCCAGTGGGTCTGTCAGTGTGATCATGTGATGTATCTGACCCCAGGAATGTGTCAATAAAGTTTCCCCTTCCTGGGACAATGAATTCACGGTGTTCTTATTTCAATTTCCAGGAGTGTATGATCATTCCACTTCAAATCGTTCCGCACGCATACTCCCAGATATTTTACAGACGTAACTGCTACCAGTGTTTGTTCCGCTATCATATAATCATACAATAAAGGATCCTTATTTCAATGTATTCGCAATACATTACATTTGGCCGGCCGAAGTGGCCGTGCGGTTAAAGGCGCTGCAGTCTGGAACCGCAAGACCGCTACGGTCGCACGTTCGAATCCTGCCTCGGGCATGGATGTTTGTGATGTCCTTCGGTTAGTTAGATTTAACTAGTTCTAAGTTCTAGGGGACTAATGACCTCAGCAGTTGAGTCCCATAGTGCTCAGAGCCAACCATTACATTTGTCTACGTTAAGGGTCAGTTGCCACTCCCTGCACCAAGTGCCTATCCGCTGCAAATGTTCCTGCATTTCGCTGCAATTTTCCAGTGCTGCAACTTCTCTGTATACTACAGCATCATCCGCGAAAAGCCGCATGGAACTTACGACACTATCTACTAAGACATATATACACTCCTGGAAATTGAGATAAGAACACCGAGAATTCATTGTCCCAGGAAGGGGAATCTTTATTGACACATTCCTGGGGTCAGATACATCACATGATCACACTGACAGAACCACAGGCACATAGACACAGGCAACAGAGCATGCACAATGTCGGCACTAGTACAGTGTATATCCACCTTTCGCAGCAATGCAGGCTGCTATTCTCCCATGGAGACGATCGTAGAGATGCTGGATGTAGTCCTGTGGAACGGCTTGCCATGCCATTTCCACCTGGCGCCTCAGTTGGACCAGCGTTCGTGCTGGACGTGCAGACCGCGTGAGACGACGCTTCATCCAGTCCCAAACATGCTCAATGGGGGACAGATCCGGAGATCTTGCTGGCCAGGGTAGTTGACTTACACCTTCTAGAGCACGTTGGGTGGCACGGGATACATGCGGACGTGCATTGTCCTGTTGGAACAGCAAGTTCCCTTGCCGGTCTAGGAATGGTAGAACGATGGGTTCGATGACGATTTGGATGTACCGTGCACTATTCAGTGTCCCCTCGACGATCACCAGTGGTGTACGGCCAGTGTAGGAGATCGCTCCCCACACCATGATGCCGGGTGTTGGCCCTGTGTGCCTCGGTCGTATGCAGTCCTGATTGTGGCGCTCACCTGCACGGCGCCAAACACGCATACGACCATCATTGGCACCAAGGCAGAAGCGACTCTCATCGCTGAAGACGACACGTCTCCATTCGTCCCTCCATTCACGCCTGTCGCGGCACCACTGGAGGCGGGCTGCACGATGTTGGGGCGTGAGCGGAAGACGGCCTAACGGTGTGCGGGACCGTAGCCCAGCTTCATGGAGACGGTTGCGAATGGTCCTCGCCGATACCCCAGGAGCAACAGTGTCCCTAATTTGCTGGGAAGTGGCGGTGCGGTCCCCTACGGCACTGCGTAGGATCCTACGGTGTTGGCGTGCATCCGTGCGTCGCTGGGGTCCGGTCCCAGGTCGACGGGCACGTGCACCTTCCGCCGACCACTGGCGACAACATCGATGTACTGTGGAGACCTCACGCCCCACGTGTTGAGCAATTTGGCGGTACGTCCACCCGGCCTCCCGCATGCCCACTATACGCCCTCGCTCAAAGTCCGTCAACTGCACATACGGTTCACGTCCACGCTGTCGCGGCATGCTACCAGTGTTAAAGACTGCGGTGGAGCTCCGTATGCCACGGCAAACTGGCTGACACTGACGGCGGCGGTGCACAAATGCTGCGCAGCTAGCGCCATTCGACGGCCAACACCGCGGTTCCTGGTGTGTCCGCTGTGCCGTGTGTGTGATCATTGCTTGTACAGCCCTCTCGCAGTGTCCGGAGCAAGTATGGTGGGTCTGACACACCGGTGTCAATGTGAGACCTGAGTTTCTCCTGGCGTATACAACTTCCAAATAACTTCCGCGAATTCAGCCAGGTAACACTTTCAGCGACCGCCGATATTTCGGCGGGAGAACACCCCGCCATTTTCAAGGCAAACTGCAACGGACAGGCGACGTACATGCAAATTTAATACCTCGGTTCTCGGACCCAAGCAGGAAAGATAACACACACACACTGAACACTAGTGCCACCAAAGATGGCCAAAGTCAGAGCTATCGATAGTGAGACTATGAATTCGCAGGTGAGGTAGCATTGAGTCTGTCCCTCTGTTTCTTGACAAGGGAGAGAGCCGGATTCCAAACAGAGTTTAAACAGAAACCTCCATCCCTGTTAACAAGGTTGCTCGCTAATTTAATCTCAACTGCCTCCCGAATCACACTGTCCCAATAGCTGGACGTGCATGCCAATATCTCGGTGTTATTATATAACATGGAGTGACCAGTATCCAAGCAATGTTCGGCAATAGCAGATCTATTTGGCTGCTGTAATCGTGTGTGCCGTTTATGCTCAGTACATCTGTCCTCCACGGTCCTGATAGTTTGACCAATATATGCCATGCCGCAGCTACAAGGGACACGATATACACCCGCCTTACGCAGTCCAAGATCATCCTTAACGGAACTCAAAAGTGCTCTAATTTTAGATGGAGGTCGGAAAACACATTTCACATCGTATTTCCGTAAAATACGACCGATCTTATTGGACGTGTTTCCTACGTAAGGCAAGAAGGCAGTAGACTTAGGTGTTGACTCAGAATTATCATCAATCACCTGATGTACAGTTGGTCGATAGCGCAACGCACGTTCAATCTGTCTATCACTGTAACCATTTTGACGAAATGTAACTTCAAGATGGGACAGCTCAGCTGGCAAAGTCTCAGCGTCAGAAACGATATGTGCCCTGTGTACCAAGGTACGAAGTACCCCTTCACGCTGAGCCGAATGGTGACAACTATTAGCTTGTAAGTACAAGTCGGTGTGAGTACGTTTCCTGTAGACTGCATGTCCCAATGATCCATCATCCTTCCTCCTAACCAACACGTCGAGAAAGGGAAGGCAACCATCCTTTTCCACCTCCATCGTAAAACGAATGTTCGGGTGGATCGAGTTCAGATGTTCTAGAAAGACATTCAAATTCTCCCTACCGTGAGGCCAAACAACGAAGGTATCGTCAACGTATCTATAGAAACAGGCGGGTTTTAAAGGCGCCGACTCCAATGCACGTTCCTCGAAGTCTTCCATAAACAAATTTGCGATCACAGGAGACAACGGACTACCCATCGCAACTCCATCTGTCTGCTCGTAATACTGGTCATTAAATAAAAAGTAAGTGGATGTCAACACATGCCTAAAGAGATTAGTTAAATCAGCACCAAACCTGGCTTCAATTAACCGCAACGAATCAGACAGAGGAACACGAGTGAAGAGAGAGACCACATCGAAACTCACTAAAATATCAGAGTCATTCAGCCTCAGTCCCTCCAAACGACGTAAAAAATCAGCTGAATTCCTGATATGATGTTCACACCGTCCTACTTGTGGACTCAACAGAGATGCAAGATGCTTGGAAACACGATATGTCGGGGCGCCGATGTTACTCACTATAGGTATTAAATTTGCATGTACGTCGCCTGTCCGTTGCAGTTTGCCTTGAAAATGGCGGGGTGTTCTCCCGCCGAAATATCGGCGGTCGCTGAAAGTGTTACCTGGCTGAATTCCCGGAAGTTATTTGAAAACGGTGTCAATGTGTTCTTTTTTCCATTTCCAGGAGTGTATATATCGTGAAAAGCAATGGTCCCATAACACTCCCCTGTGGCACGCCAGAGGTTACTTTAACGTCTGTAGACGATGGGGAAAAGTCGTTCCTTTCACCTGCCACTAGTCCCTGCTGTTCATCATTAGCAACAAATTTGTATCACTGATGCAGTCCTTTGTCAGCCTTCCTGCCTCGTTTCGTTGTGCACCGTTTCTGTTTACCGATTTTCTGTTTATTAGTAGTACTGTTGTTAGTGAGTTATTTAATGAGGCAATGGTCACAAGAATTAAGAATTTCATCGTTATTATATCAGTATGCTGAAAATATCTTATGATTTAATGTATTTGTGTGTCTGGAACGTCACTGGGTCAGTCAGACAATGTTGACTTAATGTTATTTGTGGAACTACTTTTAGAACTGTCCAGCAGTGGAAATGTCGAAAAGGGAGTTAGAGAACAAGTAGCAAAAGCAAACAAATTCATAGGTTACCCTCCATTGAGAGGCTGTTGCACGCAACGACTGTTATTGACTTGTAAATTATAGATTTCAGCTATCAGTCGTCCTTTTCAAATTTTATTGGCAGATCTAGATTTCCGTTAGAAACTAGCCATTATCAGTGCACTATAATCTTGGATCAATGCATGTAATTCCTGTTGGTCGGGCTTCATTCACAGTTCAGTAAGTATCCAATGAACTGTGAATGAAGCCCGTCCAACAGGCATTACATGCATTGATCAAAAATGATAGTGCATTGAGGATGGCTAGTTTCTAGCTGAAATCTAGATCTGCCAACTAAATTTGAAAAGAACGACTGATAGCTGAAATCTATTATTTATAAATTATATGTGTTTCAACGATACTATTTGGAAGCGCAAAGGAAAAGATGCAAAGGGATGGGTGTAGAATACAGTACTGAGACCAATTACGACATACTCGTCTGAGACTTGATCGGAGACATCAGAAACAAAGAGACTTTCGGAAAACACAGTGAGAGGTTAAGACAGAAGCGAAAGCATTAGAAAATGATGTAAAGTGGACTCCCTTAATGAGTGGGTACTTATATAAGAAAGCATGAATGGGAGGAACACATACACAGGATGGATGAAAGGAAGATTTAGAAAAATCAAAAGAAATACGTAAATCAAAAGTTGGTAGAAGAAATATTGGTGGAACAAAGAAAAGACAGAGCGATAACCTCAGGGTAGACTGAGAGGTAGTGAAGTAAACAGACTGTAGCCTAGGAAGAAAGGAAGAATAGTAAAACTAAGACCTTTAGAATGGCGTGCAATGTTGTGTTGGAGAGCGCGTCACAGTGCACACCGTAAGTCTTGCGGCGCTCGTGTCGCACCCGTTCTCCTCAGCATCTGACAGTACACAATCGCGCTGAACCGAGGAACTGGGCGACAAGGCACTACAAGCTACAAGAAAAGTTCCAACAAGCTAAACCAAAGTCTACGCGAAGTTCAAATTACAAGATCGAGTCAATGTAACAAAGGTACAACTTCTTTCATCAGATTTTAGCTCAGGAGATCGAGCACTCTGGTGTCTGTTGAATTCGATTCAGCGCGATACCTGAACGAGTCCGCAAGGCCGATTGTAACGTAATATAACTCAACGAGGTAGACGCCTGGCGCATCGAGACTGGGCAGAAATTCTGGAAATTTCAAGATATTGCGTTTTCTATCCGATTTCTCTGTTAGTAACTTTCCTTACCGACCAGGAAATATAAAAACATGCGCCTCGCCAGCACGTAACGACAAGCTAAGGCCAGACCCCCACGACGATGTCGCTCTCCGGTGAGAAATCTATTGGCAGTAGTTGGTCTTCTACTGGCTCCCTTCAACATCAGTGGGCCAGTGAGAAGAACGAAGATACAGAGATTACATAAATGTGAAGAGATAGTATTTTGATACTCTCCTTTCCCCAAAGTTCATTTCTCATCTAACACGATAAAGCTAGCTCGAGAAGGCCAGATAGTATATTAAAAATAATTGGATACAGTTGTCGAGCAGTATCTCATAAGCCACCGATTTCTGTAGTCGATGCTAAGCGAAACCTTGAGGCGGTGTGAAGAGTGGTGCCATTGGTCAATGAATGACTGAAAACGAGTAGTTTGGAGTGATTAACCAGACTACAACCTGTGCCAATACGATGCATGGGTCTGAGTTTGACGACAGCCTGGACAACGTTATTTGCCTCCGTGTGTAGTCCAACAAAGAAGTATGGAGGAGGTGGTATTACGGAATGGGGTGTTTGTCACTGTCAGGGCGTGGACCCCTTATTGCGCTTAAGCAAACTATAAAATGCGGAAGAATACGAAAAGATTTTACAGCACTGCGTACTGTGCGCAGTAGAGGAACAGCTGAGAGACGGTGATTCTATCAGAATGACAATGCACCATGTCAGAAAGCAGTACCTGTGAGAAAATGGTTTTCAACAATAAAATGCCTTAAATGGACTGGCATGCCCAAAGTACCCAGCTGCACGCAAAGGAACAACTTCGTTTTGAGTTAGAAAGTCGATTTCGCTCCAGACCTCAGCGTCCAATTCTCTGTTTCGGTTCTTGAGAAAGAACGGATTGCCATTCCTTCACAGAAATTCAGACACATAACTGAAAGTGTCTCCACCACAGTGCAAGACCAAGGGTGGACACCCGCCACATTAGTATTCGCTAATAAATTTTTGGATACTTTTGACTAAATAGTGTGCCTGTTCCACTCTAGTCTCCTCTCAAATCAATTTATTTGTCATCCTGGCCGTCCCAGTGCGCATCTGTGCGTCTCTCCGTTGCTCAATGAGCGACTATCGTGATAAGCTGCAGTAATTCAAAACTGATTACACAAACTGATTCCAAGCATGTCTTTTAAGAGACATCGTGAGCTAAGCTTTCAAAGCCAGACTTATTTAACCGAAAGCATTCCATTCCATTTTCCTCTTCCATTTATTTATTATCTTACAAATCCCATCACTGTATTCAACCACCCTAAATATGAAAATTTCATCCATTAGTTTTATGGACTTGTAAACAGACGATGGGTGACTTCTTTTCAATGCCACCTTTCGTCACCGTGACTGACACATATTTTTCTCCCAGCTTGCAGGTAACTCTCCTAAGTTTCACATAAAATGTTCAGCCAATGCCGAAGGCACTTAATATAGATCAAAAATTTAAGATTCACTGTTATTTGCTGTCTGGCATGTCTGCCGCTCAGCTTCGTCAGTGGCTCTCAGTTGGAGGAGGGAGTAAAAGGAAGGCAAATCCGGTTGGCAGTTTATAATGAATGAAAGGCAGTTTCATTTTTAATCGATTCATCCGGTTGCACTGTTGACATCAACACGAAAAAAAAAAACCGCAACCCAATGACAATCATTGACAAGAACGTCCACAGAAATTTTCACTTCGTGTTTCCTTGTCCAGATGTGAACTGCACTCTCTCCGCAGATATGTCAATAAAAGGTACTGTTCTTGCGAGCTCTCGGCTTGCGGAATGGGAGGAAATAATGAAGGTTGCTACGACGTCATTGGTAATTTGCACCATTTTATTTGTGATATATTATTTACTTTTTCGGACTAAAACTGAGAAACGCTACTGTTATCGGAACAATGGAAACCCACATTCCTGCGTAGAAGTTTACTTAAAACTTCTTCATATAAGTACTATGCCTTCAACATAATTAAAGCAGTTCTAAGCTACCTGACGAATAGGAGAGTCAACGTAACATTCGTCTTTTCACAAAACACATTTTACTCGTTATCCGTAGTCCGTCTGCACTAACCTGAGCAAATACGCCTTCCGGTTCGCTGATTAATAAAATTCTCCTATCATCACACTCGTAAACACAGGTCGTTCACCTCTCCTGCTCACCACGTTTGAATCAGAGTCCGATTAGGTAACCAGTTTTGTAAAAGTGACAAATCCGACGCCCACAATTAAACAACTCTTGAACTATTCTGTTTGTCACTTTTCTCTTGCAAATCTTCACCGGAAAATTAATTCGGCTCCTTCTTCCGACTGCCAAACGGCTTATCTGCTTCCTTGACATATCAGCACCGTATTTGAATAACTTTCAAACTCACAACGTTTCAGTTTACTGTTCGCTGCCCAGTACCAACATGACACCGTTAATGTCTGTGACAATACACTCAATAAAGCTAAGAGATGTTCAGAAACAGCTTTGCTTCACTCCTTCTTGTTACTCTTCTTTTTCTTGTCTATTCTATGCCCACGTCAGTCTAAATACTGCTTCAACGTGCTTCTTCTTTCGCCGTTGCGTGAAACATTCCACTTCTAATTTACTGTCATTGTGTCAAACCATCTTTCCTCTCTCTCAACTGTTTTCTCTTTCATTTATGGAACATATATATGAATTACGACGAAACGCTCATAGTAGTTCCTTTCGTAAGCCAGAAAATTTAGTGCAATAACGTTACACATAAGTACAACAAAAAGAATACATTTAAAAGTAAAATCTTTTACATTCAGCTGTTTACACTATGTCATCAAAAGTATCCAGACACCTGGCTGAAAATGACTTACAAGTTCGTGGTGCCCTCCATCGGTATTGCTGGAATTCAGTATGGTGTTGGCGCATCCTTAGCCTTGTTGGCGGCTTCCAATTTCGCAGGCACATGTTCAATCAGGTGCTGGAAGGTTTCTCGGGGAATGACAGCTCGTTATTCACGGAGTGCTGCCCTAAGGAGAGGTATCGCTGTCGGTCGGCGAGGCCTGGCACGAAGTCGGCGTTCCAAAACATCCAAAAGGTGTTCTATAGGATTCAGGTCTGGACTCTGTGCAGGCCAGCCCATTACAGGGATGTTTGTCGTGTAACCACTCCGCCACAGGCCGTGCATTATGAACAGGTGCTCGATCGTGTTGAAAGATGCAATCGCCATCCCAGAATTGCTCTTCAATAGTGGGAAACGAGGAGGTGCTTAAAACATCAATGTAGGCCTGGGCTGTAATAGTGCCACTCAAAACAACAACCACTCAAAACAACAAGTGCAAGCCCCCTCCATGAAAAACACGACCACACTATAACACCACCACCTCCGAATTTTACTGTTGGCACTACACACGTTGGCAGAAGACGTTCACCAGGTGTTCGCAATACCCACACGCTGCCATCGGATTGCCCGCCACGTTGTGTACCGTGATTCGTCACTCCACACAACATTTTTCCCTTGTTCAATCGTCCAATGTTTACACTCCCTACACCAAGCGTGGCGCCGTTTGGCATTTACGGACGTGATGTGTGGCTTATGACCAGCCGCTCGACCATGAAATCATAGTTTTCTCACCCCCCGCCTAACTGTCGAAGCACTTGCAGTGGATCCTGATACAGTTTGGAATTCCTGGTCTAGATAGATGTTTGCCTATTACACATTGCGACCCTCTTCAGCTGTCGGTGGTCTCTGTCAGTCCACAGAAGAGGTCGGCCAGTACGCTTTTGAGCTGCACGTGTCCCTTCACGTTTCCACTTCACTATCACATTGGAAACAGTGGACCTAGGGATGTTTAGGAGTGTGAAAATCTCGCGTACAGACGTACGACATAAGTGACACCCCATCACCTGACCACGTTCGAAGTCTGTGAGTTCCACGGAGAGCCCCATACTGGTCTCTCACGATGTCTAATTGCGATTGAAGTCCCTGATATGGGGTGCTTGGCAGTAGGTGGCAGCACAATGCACATGATATGAAAAAGTATGTTTTTGGGCGTATACGGATACTTTTGACCACATAGTGTATATTTTGTATTTGCAGTAATAAATTCAGTAACGAAATACGACGTAATTTAACACTTTCGAGGCGGAACCCTCTGGGGCATGAAGATATACGTTATTGCTTTACTCTGTTCGCAACAAATTTCCCGACAGTATCCACGTACACTAGGGCCGTTCAGCAACTAAATGAATCCTTCTTTTCCTCAGCCAGTTTCTGTTAGAAAAATGTGTAATTTGTTATGGCACATGGTGGAATAGTCCCGCTTTACCCCCCCCCCCCCCCCCCCCCCCCGTAGCTTCAAGAATTTCTGATAGGTAGCGCCGCTATACGTATCCTTCAAAATGACGTCTGTAACATAGGTGCGTTCCAAGCAGAGAGATGTCACTGATTTCCTATGGCGCAAAACCAGAGCATCACAGATATTCACAGGAGCTTGGAGAATGTCTTCAGCGTCCTGGCAGTGAACAGCACCTTGAGGTGTTGGGCGCGGCGTCTGTCATCATCGCAACAAGGTCGCGTAAACGTGTCCAGTCTCTTGCATGCCGGCCGGCTGCACGGAGCTGCGACTCCTGCAACGCTGTAACGTGCGGACGCTCTCATTCGAGGTGATCGATGGATCGCAGTCAAACACCTCGCTGCTCAACTGGACGTCTTTTTTGGGAGTGCTGGCAGTCTCTTTCACCAGTTGCGGTATTCAAAGCTGTGAGCCCCCTGAGTTCATCTCCACCCAACAGAAGACCAAAAAGAGCAATATAGGACCGTCCGTGCGGAATTGCTTGCGTGTTGCGAGGCTGACCGTGACATTTTTTGTCGAAAAGGGTTACAGGCAATTACACATGGGTTCATCACTTCAAACCGAAAGCAACGGCAATCCAAGAAGTAAAGCCATACCAGTCTCTTCCAAAGAAAAGGTTCAAAGCCACACACACTGCCGGTGAAGTCAAGGCGACGTCTGCTCGGACTCTGAAGGGGTTGTCCTCCTTTATGCAGTAACGATCAGCTCCGAAATGTGTTGCACTGCCGTCAGGAAATTGAAGAAACTATTTCAGCGTGTACGTCATCACAAAAGTGTAAGCCAACTTCTACTTCCCCATGACAAAGCAACATTTCGCAGACGTCTGCGGACCCGAGAGGAGTCCACAGAACTTGTTCGGCGTATTTTTTCTAATGAACCCTACAACCCAGATCGCACACCTTCCGACTTCCGTCGGTTTGGCCCATTCCAGGATGCGCTCCACAAGAAACAGTACGTGGATAGTGAGGAAGCTAATGAATGGAGCAAGATGTTGGTCGGACGTCGAAGTGTGAAGTAATACCACGTGAGAATACAGACACTCTAAGAGGTGGCATAAGGCCGTCGGACTGAGCGCGCGTTATATAGAAAAATAGGGTTTTGTAGCAAAAGGAGTGGGGAATAATGTAGTATTTTGGAATCATGAATAAAACCAACCTGTTTTCAGAAAAAAATGTGTTGTTACCTGTTAACAGCCCCTCATTCTACTGAACGTACCTGCAAAATTATATCATTGTACAACAGATAATTAAGTATATATGGCGTCTATGGCTCTGGGCCAGTACCCGAGTGAGTTTGTCGCCGGTCTCGTTATTTAAGTGTTGACGTTGACAGCAAAGATAACTTGCAAAACAGAAAATACTTCACGAATCGATCAGTGAAACCTGATTGGTAGGTTGTCAGAGAGCGCACAGGATAAGGTTAAGATGTGAATGTAGCCGTAAACAGTTACTGTGAGTTGCACAATCAAACACGCAACTTTATTTTTCTAAGTACCACCTATTTACACTTTGGCTTAAAATATCACACTAAACAATACGTCTGAAGGCCTAGTTGAAGAAAACTTGAGATGCTTTCTGGGCTGATGGCCAAAAACCACACAGCAAACACAAGAACGGCTGAAGACCTGGCTTAGAAATCAAAACCAATTAAAAATAGAAGGTAAAATTTAAAAAAATTAAAAAAAAACATGCAGTGAAAACAGTTAACAGCTGAAGATCTACACTACATCTCTGAAGCACAATTATAATTAAGGCACATTAATAAACAATTTTTCTTAGCAAGAAAATTTCTTTTTAAAGTTACAACAGAATGGCCAAAACCTGATTAACTAATTGCACCGCTGAATGCCACAAACAAATCTGAAACAACGGCTGAAGGTCTGAACAACAAGTCAGATAAATAATTTAGAATAACCTCCTTGCTTCTTATAAAAAATTTTCCTTTAGAGAATAGAGATGGCTGAAGACCTTATTAAGGTGTTCACGCAAATCCTCGGCTGAAGGCCACACATAACACATGGAACCACACATAACACAGAACAAGTGATGCTGAGAAGTGTTCAGGGATCGGCCTGGGAAGGTAGCTCAAACGTAAAGTGAGGTGAGACAGGCAGCCAAGGGTTGAAGTTAGGTAATCTGATAGCAACCCAAACTATGGACGTCCCAAGGACTGACCAACAATTAAATCAATTCCCTTCCGTCCGACCAACAGCACAGTGATGGCGAATATCGGCCGAGGAGAGAATACAAATGGCACTACGCCTCCGGCAACTGGCGTCTACAAACAGCCACGACAACAATAACCACTCTAAGCAAATGTGAACCAAACAAATTAAAAGGCTCGAATTACACGCCGTACTGGACAGCAACAACACGACGAGGAAAAGGCACACTGCCTACAAGCTACGCTAACGACCAGGGCAGGTAGCTGGAGCGTTAACGGCCACAGGGCAGAAAATATCGATGGTGCACTTTACTGTTACATAACAGTAAAATTAATCATTAATGACAACATAGGAAGACGGGTGCAAGATTTCGCCTACTCCAACACATCATACGATGCTGCTAGCCCGAACGGCCAAGGGGGCAACAACTTGCAAATGAACGAAGAGATCTCACAATAGTTGAGGTTTCATAACAGATCAATTGGTCACTCAACTTCAGCGTCCAGGTTTGGTGGGCAACGAACTAGTCGCTCTCGCAGCTAGCGCCTCACGTTCCGACACTGTGTGCACCCCGCCAGTGGCCCCGGTCTCACCTTGTGCCACAGAGGCTTGCTTGCTGCTCCGTCCCAACCGACTCACTAGCACGCACCCAGAAACACCAGCGGTCACACCAAAGGTAGTCCGGCAGTACTAGTATCGATAAGCGCTGCTAGTGTCACCCAAGGAGGCAAGCCAGCAACTTGGTTATGCCAGTAAGTAAGGAAGAAACAAGACGCCACTCGATGTAAAAATGGCAAAGAACCAACAACATGAACGTGAGCCGTACACGGCTCGATCAGTATTAATTACGTAGGGCAAATAGTCTCTGTCACATTAATTTCAGTGGTTTTCAACCTACAAATATGGAGAGTGCACTTTGAGATCCCAGGGGTAGCCACACCTGTTGTTGGGTCGCACTGTGCTGCTGCTTGGTGGTGCCGTGTGACGACGGCTCAGCTCGGAGGAGTGCAGGCCTTCCCTACTGTGCCCGGCAGGTGGTGCTGAACGACCAGCCGCTGGCGGTGGTGGCGGCGGCGCTGGCCGGCGTCAACGTCGCCAACTGCGCGCACCCCTGCTCTGCGCGGCCCTGCGGCCCAGCGGCGCGCTGCGTGCCCGCCAGGGAGCGCTTCACCTGCGACTGCTCGCCCGGCCGCTGCCGTCCGCGGGACCCCAACCCCGCGCCGCGCTTCTCCGGCACTAGCTACCTGCACTTCGGCGACGCCGACACAGTACGACGGTGAGTATCTCGCGCAAAATAACGCGGAACCAGCGTACCAGAGTAGCGACGACGCGCGCAGCTCGCGCAAAATAACGTGGGACCGGCGTACTAAAATAGCGGCGGGGGGTACATCTCGCGCAAAATAACGCGGGACCAGCGTACCAGAGTAGCGACGACGCGCGCAGCTCGCGCAAAATAACGTGGGACCGGCGTACTAGAATAGCGGCGGTGCGTACATCTCGACCGAGCGAGGTGGCGCAGTGGTTAGACACTGGACTCGCATTCGGGAGGACGACGGTTCAATTCCGCGTCCGGCCATCCTGATTTAGGTTTTCCGTGATTTCCCTAAATCGCTCCAGGCAAATGCCGGGATGGTTCCTTTCAATGGGCACGGCCAACTTCCTTCCCCATCCTTCCCTAATCCGATGAGACCGATGACCTCGCTGTCTGGTCTCCTTCCCCGAAACAACCAACCAACCAACCAACCAACCGTACATCTCGCGCAAAATAACGCCGGACCGGCGTACTAGAATAGCGGCGGTGCGTATATCTCGCGCAAAATAATGCGGGACCAGCGTACTAGAGAAGCGACGACGCCCGCAGCTCACGCAAAACAACGTGAGACCAGCGTACTAGAATAGCGGCGGTGCGTACATCTCGCGCAAAATAACACGGGACCGGCGTACTAGAGTAGCGGCGACGCCCGCAGCTCGCGCAAAATAACGTGGGACCGGCGTACTAGAATAGCGGCGGTGCGTATATCTCGCGGAAATAACGCGGGACCAGCGTACTAGAGAAGCGACGACGCCCGCAGCTCACGCAAAATAACGTGAGACCGGCGTACTAGAATAGCGGCGGTGCGTACATCTCGCACAAAATAACACGGGACCGGGGTACTAGAGTAGCGACGGTGCGTACAGGTCGCGCAAAATAACGAGGGAGGGAGGTTTGTAGGTAAATGAGTGGGGAGAACGGATTTAAATTGGTATGAAGTGTTACTTATTCACTAATTGCATTAAAGACTATAACTCGTAAAATCTTACTGCTGGTGTGGCACACATATTAAACCTACCAGCAAGCTTCAATACAGCGCACCATCCGCTGCCGCTAAGAAGTGAAAGATTTATTCCGGAAAGAGTGTTTCGTATTAGCGAAAAAAAGTTGTTTATTTTGAGACAGGAACGTGTTATTATTTAAACTTACTTAAATGTCTGTAATTAATAATTTTTATACAAGTTGCTCCTCTGGACAGACACTTGAAACGTCAGGTTTCTGGTTGTATTAAGACTTAAAGTTTGTGTTCTGCCTTACGGCGGGTCTAGTCATGGGGGAAGCCTCGTCAGAGAGGTCCACCGCATGAACGTCTAGGGAAGGGATTCCAGCGGTGGTTTCCCGATGCCTTTCACTAGTGATAATGAAATGATAATGAGGGCAACACAACACCCAGTCGCTGAGAAGAGAATATCTCCGACCAAGCCGGGAATCGAACCCAGGCCCCTTGGCGTGACAGACCGCCGCGCTGACCACTCAGCTATCGGGGCGGACCTGGTTGTATTAA